>NC_143042.1:41362500-41962500 GCF_057628025.1 Oncorhynchus mykiss | reverse complement strand
TGCCTCTGCTCCGATGCCCAATTACACAGAGCCATAGGCAGGTAAGGTCAAAAGCGGTGCGCTTCATGGGATCTGATCTGGGACCTGTGATGGAGTGGAAGGTACTACCTCTCCGCATCACCATGATGGACAAAATATATATATATATATATATATATATATATATATATATATATATATATATATATATATATATATATACACACACACACACAAAAGAGAAGGGCGTTGGCTGTGGAGTGATGGAAGCGGGAGGAAGATACGAGGGAAAGAGGGACAGACAGGCAGGCAGGCAGACAGACAGACAGACAGACAGACAGACAGACAGACAGACAGACAGACAGACAGACAGACAGACAGAAGGGGAATGAAAATATGAAAGTGAGATGATATTTGAAAGCGGTGCCGATTTCTCATGATCAACTTTGTGCGATTACTAATGCCGGGTCCAGTCGAGTGGAGGGGAGCACCAGTGCTTAATTAACGCGATAGCCAAATGCCAAAACCTGATGAAATACCGTGATGAGGGATTAGCCCGGAATGACAATGCTCCGATCGGAATTACTTCTCCCACTCTCTGATTAGCTTCTCAGAGAATAAATAGTTGCTCGTTGGCGCAGTCTCCTCGTCGCGTTCCTTTAGCGAAGCCCGCCGTCGTTCCTTATTTTGGTGTGGCTCCATTTGTCATCTTGACCTCAGTTGTTCCATTTCCATCATGATTTTTTAAAAATGACACTTTTTTCTTAGGTCAGCCGTGTTTTTTCTGAATGGGATGAATACTAGAAGCATTTGTCCAGGTACTGGAGCTAATCCTGCATTCCGTATGTCGGCCAACATCATTTACTGTACAACATTTACCACAACGTGCCCGTGGCAAAACTAGAATGCACTGGCGGTTGCTCCATGATGTATTTACAGCATTAGAAACGTGTTACCAAATGGATGTGGGGCTTGAGCTGAACACACGTGGCTCTCTAGCTTGCATTCAAACTGCAATCTAGCAGATAATAACAGTGTATGTAGATTTCTATATTTTAACATGGGCAAAGTATTGAATTTACCTAACATTTTTCTATGGTTATCTAAGAACAATAGATGAAAAAGAGTTAAAGAGGTTATTCAAAACTTTTGCCTTCGGGACAAAAAGGGGTCCCCTAAATGGACTGAAATATTGCCCAGAAATTAAAAATGATATTGTTTGGTCACACTTTACTTGGTTACGGTTAGGGTAAGGATTAGAATAAGGGTTAGGATAAGGGTTAAGGTTAGAGTAAGGAAGAAGCTAAGGAGTTAGTTTAGGGTTAGGATAATGGTTATGGGCTAGGGTTAGTAAATAGTTAGTTGAAATGTTACTGATATTCTGTAGAGCATCTACAGATGGACTATCCAAATAAAGTGTTACCGTGTTTGGTAAAAAAAAAAAAAATATTATACCATGTGTGTACAATATATGAGAAACACTCAAGCAAAACTCTGAGGTAAACAATACCCACTAAACCTTCGTACAGCCTCTTTAATCGGGGGAAAGTTGATTCAAAACAGAGTGTTTCAAAGGAAGCCTCCTTTCCTTAGGGGGGAACGTCCTCCCCTAGCATAACAAAAATATCAAAATCAAATAGCCTTTTTAGACGGAAGCCCAATTCCCAGAGCCAAAGGGAAAGAGCAGCTACCATTCAAAGAGCAGAGAAGAACATGCTGAGGCATCCCAATGTTTGTGTTATCACAAGAGCCATTGGGAGGCACCAGAGACAATTCTAGGGATGAGGGAATATCTTTCAGTGTTATTTTAAGTAGTAACACTTTCTTTTAACCCCCCCCCCCCCATCCATCTTCCTATGTTCACTCTCATCACAGACAGATGATGTCAGCTGTTGAGAACTGACATTACACCATCATGATGATAAGATTTTTCTGTACATGGGTAGTAAGCTACCAGTACGGACAGCCAATGTCAGTTATTAATTGTCCATTTGGATTTAAGTGAATGACAATAAGATGGTTGATTCCAAATGGAAGCATTTGCATTAATTAAGGGTATTCACCTCTTCATCACTGACTATTCCAGATGTATAGACCATCTCCTAAATAATAATAATGTGTGTGTATTTCCCAACTTACTTCATATTCATGATTCATTCAGAATTATCCGTAATCATGGTAGCATCCACATTAATGTAGACCTGTTTACGAACATATTCTATTCTTTATTATAATAAAAGTGACACAATACATTATTTCTCATTCATTTCTATTGGACACAAAATAATCTGAAACAACCAAAATGAGCTGCAAAATAAGCTTGATGTAGTCATTGCGTACTAGGAATATGGGACCAAATATTAAACTGTATTTAAAAATAATCTTTAGGGGTGTCAATCATTTTGACCCTTACCTTTTCGAGATATGTTTTTATTACTTGTTAAACAGAATCTCTTTCTCTGAGCTATTGTATTAGTAAAAAATAATATAGAGCATAGCTTAGTATTTGAATTATTTCTTTTATACAGCCATTACTGCTCATCTTTATCAAAGGTGTGAATCATTTTGGATCCCAGTGTGTATTTTCTCCCTGTTTCTCTCTGTCCAATTACACGGTTTAGTCTTCCCTCATTTGTTAGAATGACAAACATGATTTGTGCTGTGATTGCCGATGCATTGTGATTGCCGATGCATTGTGATTGCCGATGCATTGTGATTGCCGATGCATTGTGATTGCCGATTTACAGTGTCACTGTCATTAAGCAAAATGACAAGGGCTGTCATAACAAAAAAAATGGCAGACTGACCGTTTTGGAAATCAAATGATTCTAAAAAAAAATGACCATTTCCAACATCAAGACTAAAATGTCTGAATTTATAGACATTTAAGATTAATAATAATTGGAGTAAAACTTCAAGCTGCTTAACTGGAGTTGAACGTCAAATATTCATAACATAAATTGTGTACAGAAAAAGTTCAATCAGATACTTCCCAAACAAAGCCCACACATTGAAAGGCAAAACTCTCCTTAAAATCCAAATCAACGTCAATGTATTTAATTGTCATAACTAGATGACAGACAGTCAGATATTAAAGGGACTCTTTTTCATAGCTATACATTTAGTTTTCTTTGGCAAGACAAAACCACTGTAAAGTACCTTTTTAAGTCATAAATGGCCAACTTACACTTAAAGCTGCCAATAAAAAGCTGTGTGAATAGTCACATGGGAATAGTCTCTTCACAGGGTCAGTCTGTCTCATTTTGAGTCTGTTTCTCGCCAAGTGGCTACATCAAGAGGCTAGCACTCCCCTCATTTCTTTTTTGTACATGCGTACAATGCCTCCCAATTAGTTAATGGGTACATTGAGATCAAAATCCATCCTCTTTGCTTCAAATCTAATATCTTGGCATTTTGTCATTCAAATCTGCACAGAGGGTAGAAAAATCCATCACTTAACAAACCCGTCGCCAGTCCAGAATGGTACCGTGGGTAGTGACGATGACATAACACCAATGTGGCCGCATCACGCCATGTGGGGATGACATATTCATAACCACTTACAGACACTCAGGAGAGTCGTGTTTAAGATGGATGCCTGAACTGTAAACTCCCTTCCAAACTGTTACAGCAGTAAAATGTAGTTTGTCTATTAGTCATTTCAAAAATAAAAAAAATACAAATAAACAATAATGCCATCCATTGTGGTTCAGGAATAATGTAAATATATTATATTTGTGAGAGCTTGTACACAAAGTGTTAATACCCAAACGGAACTAAATCTACTGTGCACCTGACAATCAAAACCACACTAGAACCCAATATGTAATACAGAAGCAAAAAACCACAATAGCACCTCCTGACAAGCTATTTAACATTTTAATGTAAAATGCTTTCATCACTATTGTACACACACACACACACACACACACACACACACACACACACACACACACACACACACACACACACAAAGGGATAGATCCACAGTAGCAGATATTAAATGAATGTATAGGGTTAGAGGGGTAATACAGCATAACATACTGCATTCAGTGTCTTTGTATTTATTTAACACATGTATCAAACCCAAAGTATAACTTATACACTTAAAATTGGATGTCTGTGTGTGTGTGCCTGTGAGGGTGTGTGTGCATGCCCTCGTGTGCCTGTGAAAGAGACAGAGAGAGAGAGTGCCTGTGATCCATATGGCATCCTATTCCCTCTATAGTGCACTACTTTTTGAATTTGCTGTCAGGAGGTCAAAGGTAAGGTGGGGTGGGATGACTGAAATACAACATGTTATACTGCTTTCAAATTAAACAAAATACCTGGCTCTTGTTAAAGCTTTTACAATTGATTTGCTTGTTTGCGCACTATACAGGGAATGGGCTGCCTTTTGGGATGGGCCTTATGAGCTCTGCTGACCTTTCTGCACCTTCACAAGCTTTTTACTCGATGGCCCCTGCCATGTGCACTCTTTCCAGCTTTATTGGGGTCTGGACTAAAAGTGTAACGTGATGAATTCCCAGAGCGTGAATCCTAATCTGGGTAATAAAGCATCTAGGACACGCCAGGCAGAACGCTCTAACTGTAGTAGTAGTAGGTGGTGGATGGGGGGAGTGTGGGGCGGGGGGAGGAAAAAGCGAGGGATGATAAGGAGTGAGCCTGCGGTGTGGAGTTGTGTGCTTATTGCTGGGTAGTGCTGGTGCCCCAGTTTGCAGCGGTAATGTATTCGAGAGCATCAAAGGCGCGAAGTTTAGAGCTTTAAAGGAGCGAGTCACTATTGATTTTGCAGTAAGGATAGCTTCCCGTGTTCATTAGAAGGAGCTCTTCCTTTTATTTCGGTAGAGAGCGAGGCGATCACACAAACAATCGGCCGCTCGCAGGGGAGAAGCCTGCTCTTTGTTGTTTAGAGCAAAATTTGTTTCAATCATTTCTTATTTTGCATTCGCAGGCTAAGCCTTAACTAATGAATACTACCCAACTGACTCTAATCCCGAGGGTCTCACCCCAATTAATACATGCTTAAATTGAGCGGAGAGAAATGAGGCTGGTTTGCGCTTAGCAATGAGAAACAAACGTAGTTCTAAAAATAATGGTAGCGGTTTCTCTCACCAAGTAGAAACGAACTGTCTGCACATGAACACCCTTGATATATTCCCACTGTACATACTGTGTGAAGTCAAAGCAATGTATGCAAGTTACTTTTGTCCTCATGTTTGTGTTTGTGCAATGTGTTGTGTTGTGTGTAATTGATTTCATGATTTATATGATTATTCGAGATACAGCGTATTGCTAACAGTTTACCGAGAAATCTTTATAATAATAATAATAATTTTGTGGGTGTACAAGTGTGTATTAATACACGTGGGAATTGGAAATGTGTTTTTGCATATCCCAACTCCCCCTGTGACACTCTCGGAGAGTGGGGTCGCCGCCAGGATGTACAGGATGTATGAGAGGTGGACATTTTGGAGCGGTTTCCTGGACAGATTCTCCAATGAGCTGGCGGCATTTTAGTCCAGGACTAGGCTTATTCTGTGTACGAGAAACCGCCCCATTGTGTTTCGTGTGATAAATCAGCAAGTAAGGGTGCTCTCCAAGTAATATACTGTAAATACAGTATGCATCTTTGGGATTATATTAGATGTATGGGAAGCATCTGTGATATGGCACAGCACTTCAATACAAACAGTACGTTAGCTGTGGTAGGGAAAGGGGGATACCTAGTCAGTTGTACAACTGAATGCCTTCAACTGAAATGTCTTTTACATTTAACCCAACCCCTCTGAATCAGAGAGGAGCAAGGGACTGCCTTAATTGACATCCACGTCTTCGGCGCCCGGGGAACAGTGGGTCAACTGCCTTGCTCAGGGGCAGAACCACAGATGTTTACCTTGTCAGCGCTGGGATTTGCTCCAGCAACCTTTCGGGTTACTGACCCAACGCTGACCCAACGCTCTAACCACTAGGCTACCTGCCGCCCCAATAAATCATTACGGTATCCGATTGTATTAATTTGTCGACATTTTGTCACCGCATCTCTTCTAAAGTGCATCTACTCTACTGGTATCACTTAGGTGATGTGTGGACCTGCTACAGTGTGAGAGACCCCTTAAGACACTTCAAAACTGTAATATTCTGATCAACACTCATATCTGAGCTTGTCCAAGGGCATCTATTGCAAATATGATCAAAATTGTAAAAATACATTTTAAAAAGAACATCCCAACGAGTGCACGACTCACACACCTGAATTTCTAGCAATGCCATCATCTCCGTTAGCATATTTATAAGGGGGTTAAGGGGGGGGACATGAGTTAGTGCTGCTGGTTCATAGAGAAATAATGCAGGACTGAGCTGTGGGCGGAGGGGAGAGGAGCGAGCTGGAGGATTCCTCTTGTCACTTTAGATAAGGGCTAAGGAATGCGACTGGTAGCTGGGGGACCGGCTAAGTGGCTGTCGCTTTCCCTCTAGCCTTGCTGGAGCAGACCACTTCAGTGTATTTGAATGGCAGGCAGGCAGCCGTCCCCCTCTAAAGACTTAGCCCCAAAAACCTGCCCAGTCATGAAGATCATTCTCTGATTTGGGAGTTTGCCTGATTTACTCCATATTGACCAAAGGGAAATTGTCAGATGGAAATAAGCATAAAAGCCCATTTAAGATCTCAGAGGGTGCTTTCTACACATTTGAAAAGCTTTGTCAACAATTCAAATCATTTTTAGCTCAGCTTGCCAAAAAGGAAGACACAAAAAATGTTTTTCATTCCCTCATTTTGCTAATTGATTTCTATTGTTGCCATTTTATTTTTTTTTATTTTTTTGAGGATATGAACCTAAGACTCCAAGGATATCTAAGGGAAGCCTCCCCAAAATATCCCCCAAAATAGTTAAAAGGAAAGTGATGACGAGGTCTGACCATGCTCCACTGGCTTCCATCTTCAAAGATCCATTACCCACTGCTGCTTCACTCTGCCTTATGGCAAAGACATAGCCTAGGTCGAACTCACCACTATCTGTAGTATAGCATGTAGGGTGTGGGGTAAAAATTATATCTACACTAATTACCACAGCTAAATATCAAAGCAATTACACTGCGTTTCATTATTCAATTTCAGCGTGATGTGATCCCATCTCGAGATGTGGTTGTAACTGCTGTGCTAATCTTCCCAGAAGGCATTTTCTACATGATGCTTTAAACATGTACTTCTTGCTAAGATGATATTGGCTCTTAGTGGCTCAAAAGTATGGTTCAGCAGTCAGGCTTAGGAAGTTCTTTCAAAATATTGGTCTGCCATTATTTCAGTCTCTTGACCAAACATTACACGCTATTGTGATCTATATAGCATAGTACCTCTTTATTGAGTTGTTGTATGGTTACTGTTTGTCAGTAGTGTTCATTTACTCTGATACAGCCTTTCACTCAACACCATCCTCTTTATTGATAGGCCTGTCCTTCCATTGGCGTTCATGGTACTCTCAGGTGCATCCAGTTCCCTTGGGTCGCTCCTCCTTCTCTCAAACTCTGATTGAAACAGAGCTGTGCTTAACAGCCAGTGGTGGAAAAAGTACCTAATTGTCATACTTGAGTAAAAGTAAAGATTCCTTAATAGAAAATTACTCAAGTAAAAGCGAAAGTCACCCAGCAAAATATTACTTGAGTAATAAGTACAGTGCCTTGCGAAAGTATTCGGCCCCCTTGAACTTTGCGACCTTTTGCCACATTTAAGGCTTCAAACATAAAGATATAAAACTGTATTTTTTTGTGAAGAATCAACAACAAGTGGGACACAATCATGAAGTGGAACAACATTTATTGGATATTTCAAACTTTTTTAACAAATCAAAAACTGAAAAATTGGGCGTGCAAAATTATTCAGCCCCTTTACACTGTGCAAGCGATAATATTGAAATGGAAGGAGTATCAGACCACTGCAAATCTACCAAGACCTGGCCGTCCCTCTAAACTTTCAGCTCATACAAGGAGAAGACTGATCAGAGATGCAGCCAAGAGGCCCATGATCACTCTGGATGAACTGCAGAGATCTACAGCTGAGGTGGGAGACTCTGTCCATAGGACAACAATCAGTCGTATATTGCACAAATCTGGCCTTTATGGAAGAGTGGCAAGAAGAAAGCCATTTCTTAAAGATATCCATAAAAAGTGTTGTTTAACCTGTTAGATCTCTAGGGGCGCTATTTCATTTTTGGATAAAAAACGTTCCCGTTTTAAGCGCGATATTTTGTCACGAAAAGATGCTCGACTATGCATATTCTTGACAGTTTTGGAAAGAAAACACTCTGAAGTTTCAGAATCTGCAAAGATTTTGTCTGTAAGTGCCCCAGAACTCATTCTACAGGCGAAACCAAGATGATGCATCAACCAGGAATTAGCAGAATTTCTGAAGATCTGTTTTCCATTGTCTCCTTATATGGCTGTGATTGCGCAAGGAATGAGCCTACACTTTCTGTCGTTCGCCCAAGGTCTTAGCAGCATTGTGACGTATTTGTAGGCATATCATTGGAAGATTGACCATAAGAGACTACATTTTCCAAGTGTCCGCCTGGTGTCCTGCGTGGAATTCGGTGCGCAATTGCCAGCTGCTCGTACTTTTCCATTTGATATAGGGGAGAAACCATGTGTCCAAGAACGATGTATCAATGAAGAGATATGTGAAAAACACCTTGATGATTGATTCTAAACAACGTTTGCCATGTTTTCAGTCGATATTATGGAGTTAATTTGGAAAAAAGTTCGCGTTTTGAGGACTGAATTTTCGGATTTTTTTTGGTAGCCAAATGTGATGTATAAAACGGAGCTATTTCTAATACACAAGGAATCTTTTTGGAAAAACTGAGCATCTGCTATCTAACTGAGAGTATCCTCATTGAAAACATCAGAAGTTCTTCAAAGGTAAAGGATTTTATTTGAAGGCTTTTATGTTTTTGTTGAAATGTTGCGTGCTGGTGCTAACGCTAATGCTAACGCTAATGCTAACGCTAATGCTAACGCTAAATGCTAACGCTAAATGCTAACGCTAGCTAGCTACTTTTACACAAATGATTGTTTTCCTATGGTTGAGAAGCATATTTTGAAAATCTGAGATCACAGTGTTGTTTACAAAAGGCTAAGCTTGAGAGATGGCATATTTATTTCATTTCATTAGCGATTTTCATGAATAGTTAACGTTGTGTTATGCTAATGAGCTTGCTGATAGATTTACACAATCCTGGATACAGGGGTTTTTTCATAGCTAAAACGTGACGCAGAAAACAGAGCGATTTGTCCTAAACAAATAATCTTTCAGGAAAAACTGAACATTTGCTATCTGAGAGTCTCCTCATTGAAAACATCTGAAGTTCTTCAAAGGTAAATTATTTTATTTGAATGCTTTTCTGTTTTTTTGTGTAAATGTTGCCAGCTGAATGCTAATGCTAAATGCTACGTTAGCCATCAATACTGTTACACAAATGCTTGTTTTGCAATGGTTGAGAAGCATATTTTGAAAATCTGAGATGACAGTGTTGTTAACAAAAGGCTAAGCTTGAGAGCTAGCATATTTATTTCATTTCATTTGCGATTTTCATGAATAGTTAACGTTGCGTTATGGTAATGAGCTTGAGTCTGTATTCACGATCCCGGATCCGGGATGGGGAGATCAGAAAGGTTAAAGTTTGCCACAAGCCACCTGGGAGACACACCAAACATGTGGAAGAAGGTGCTCTGGTCAGATGAAACCAAAATTAAACTTTTTCGCAACAATGCAAAACGTTATGTTTGGCGTAAAAGCAACACAGCTCATCACCGTGAACACACCATCCCCACTGTCAAACATGGTGGTGGCAGCATCATGGTTTGGGCCTGCTTTTCTTCAGCAGGGACAGGGAAGATGGTTAAAATTGATGGGAAGATGGATGGAGCCAAATACAGGACCATTCTGGAAGAAAACCTGATGGAGTCTGCAAAAGACCTGAGACTGGGACGGAGATTTGTCTTCCAACAAGACAATGACCCAAAACATAAAGCAAAATCTACAATGGAATGGTTCAAAAATAAACATATCCAGGTGTTAGAATGGCCAAGTCAAAGTCCAGACCTGAATCCAATCGAGAATCTGTGGAAAGAACTGAAAACTGCTGTTCACAAATGCTCTCCATCCAACCTCACTGAGCTCGAGCTGTTTTGGAAGGAGGAATGGGAAAAAAATGCAGTTTCTCGATGTGCAAAACTGATAGAGACATACCCCAAGCAACTTACAGCTGTAATCGCAGCAAAAGTATTAACTTAAGGGGGCTGAATAATTTTGCACGCCCAATTTTTCAGTTTTTGATTTGTTAAAAAAGTTTGAAATATCAAAATAAATGTTGTTCCACTTCATGATTGTGTCCCACTTGTTGTTGATTCTTCACAAAAAAATACAGTTTTATATCTTTATGTTTGAAGCCTGAAATGTGGCAAAAGGTCGCAAAGTTCAAGGGGGCCGAATACTTTCGCAAGGCACTGTATAAAAGTATTTGGTTTTAAATATACTTAAGTATCAAAAGTAAAAGTAAAAATAATTTCAAATGGTTTATATTAAGCAAACCAGACATTTTGTTTTTGTTATTTACGGATAGCTAGGGGCACACTCCAACACGCAGACATAATTTATGAACAAACATTTATGTTTAGTGAGTCCACCAGATCAGAGGCAGTAGGGATGACCAGGGATGTTCTCTTGATAAGTACGTGACTTGGACCAATTTCCTGTCCTGCTAAGCATTCAAAAATGTAATGAGTACTTTTGGGTGTTAGGGAAAATGAAAGGAGTAAAAAGTACATTATTTTCATTAGGAATGTAGTGAAGTAAAAGTAAAAGTTGTCAAAATTCTAAATAGTAAAGTAAAGGCACTCCAAAAAACTACTTAAGTAGTACTTCAAAGTATTTTTACTTAAGTAGTTTCCCCCACTGTTAACAGGGTATGTGTCTGGGGACAGCACATCTTTATTACAAATGGCTGTTTACTCATCTGGTACACTTCCTTGGGACACGTTTCTTTATGCCCCCCGACTTATTTGTAACAAGAAGGTCAGTGCTTCTGCAGCTTTTCCAAAACGTGTTCATTTTGAGGGTAATTGCACCAGATTGAACGGTGAAATACTGTTACCTTCCGCCGGCCTCAAGAAGATTAGTACCGGTGAGCCATTCAGATTGATCGAACGCGGCCGATGTGCCGGGTGAGGGATGGGAAGGTCAATGGTGCTGATGGTGCCTCACTTTGGGAGATTTGTTGTCAGTGGCTTTACTTTGGAAGAGGATAAATAAAGAGGGTGGTTTATGGAAGGCTAGATTAACAACCCCGATACTCTGACGGCAGTGTGTGTGTGTGGGGAGGGGGATAGAGCAGGGAGCATGTGACCCCTGTTTACGTCTGCTATTTTTATTTCACTAGCGTGTGTGTGTGTGTGTGCGCGCACGTTTGTTAGAATGATTAAAGGGGAAACCTGTAACAACAGAACCAGACTAGATTATAAATGGGTTGCATGACTCTTAATTGCCTCGTCAGTCTTTAAACCCAAACAACCCACTGAGTCATCATGAGCAGCGCAATTAAATCTGCATGTTCATTAAACCCTTCTTTCTTTGAAAACACATCCTTTCCAGAGCTGAACATCATATTTTCCAGCCAGCAGACAAGCCTAGGTGTCTCAATTCCCTTCGTTTTCCCTTAATCGCAACTATGCATTTTGTTTCCTTCGGTGCATTTTAATGCTGAACACATTCTCGGGCCGACTCAGGATGATCATCAGGGAGAAGGAGCTGACCAATCTCAGTCCCTAAATGTATTCATGTTCAATGAAAGCTATTCATCAGCTTAAAACCTCAGCTGTAAGTTCACAGTAAATTTGAACCACCTAGGAGAAATCTAAATGACTCAGAGGAGGTGAGCTTAAGAAGGCGAGAATGGAATGAAGGATTGAAAGGAAGGAAAAGGGAGAGGATGGATGGAATGGGAGAGGGAGAAGAGTCTCTTTTCTTCCATCATCGGTCATTGAGTATGGTGTGTGTGTGCAGGGTTGGATAGGTTACTTTCTAAATGGAATCCATCATAGTTACTAGTTATCTGTCCAGAATTGCAATCAGTAATATAACTTTGGATGACCCAAACTCAGTAACGTAATCTGATTACATTCAGTTACTTGTAGATTACTTTCCCCTTAAGAGGCATTAGAAGTAGACACAAATTAATGTTACCAATTGTATGACATCTGTTGCAGGATAAATCAATGTTAAAGTTTACATTGCTGGACATATATGGATGTAATATTTTTACTTCATGGGTTGGTTATGTAGGCTTCTTCTAACCCATCACGTTCTACTACATATGATAATACAATTAAATGATATCTTTACATTAATATATATAATTTATAAGTCCAAAAATTGATAAAGCAACTACAGATTGCACCTTTAGGTCTAACAAAGGTGTTTGAGTTTAAGCATGTGTCCATTTGGCCTATGGATTTATTTTTTATCATCATGAATTAGATTGAGCAATAAAAGCCCCACTTTTATTCCATAGGCTGGGATCCGCAGTATGCAGCTGTTGAAAGAGCGCATTTTTCACTGGCTGTCCACTGGTTTCAAAAACAATGATTGATAGGCAGCTTAAACTTCTTGAATTCAACCACTACTGGGTTGAAATACACATTTAGATTTGTGAACAGACATCCACAACAACCACAATCTGTAAGGCGCAAATAGCTAAATGAGAGCAACAGTGTGATTCACAGGAATGCGCTATGTAGATATCAATAATATCCGTATCGCCTTAGACTACACCACTGCTGTCATCCTGACCTCCAAGCGTTTATTCAAGTTGGATAATCTTTGGATGCCAACAGCAGTCGTACCATTGGAAGACATAGCTTGGACTGTAGCCTACAAAAGCCTATTCATGATCTTTTCCCGCGATCCATCAAACACATTTGGTGTGTCATCATAGTGGTCTCTGACTTGCGGTCAGACTCACTCACTCAGGTGGAACAAACTTAAACTTGCACCTTATTTTCAATGCTGATTTGAATGTCATTGAGAAAACAGAGAAGTGTTAAAGATTTTTTTCCGAATAAACATCCTTTCTGAATTTAAAAGTAATCCTCGAAGTAATCTTCTAGTGTTCAAAAGTTTCTGTAATCTGATTACAATATTTTTGCTGGTAACATTATGGATTACAGTTACTGTTTTTTTGTAAGCTCTTATATGTAACAGATTACATGTAATCCGTTACTCCCCAACCCTGTATGTGTGTATGCGTGCGTGTGTGCGTGCGTGCGTGATGATCAAGGCTTGGGTGACTCCCAGTAAATATATTCAGCATCACAGGTGAGTTGTCTTTGGCGACCATGCACACTGATTACTGATTTCAGAAAGACAACTGATGTGAGAGGGAGGGCTATAAAGAGAGAGTGCCATAGAGGGTGGCGAATGAAAGAGTGCCACAGAGGGTGGCGAATGAAAGAGTGCCATAGAGGGTGGAGAGTGAAAGAGTGCCAGAGGGTGGAGAATGAAAGTGTCATAGAGGGTGGAGAAGAAGTGATAAAATGAGCATAGGGACAGACAGTGAGGGTGAGAGAGAGAGAGAGAGAGAGAGAGAGAGAAAGAGAGAGTATAGGGACAGACAGTGAGGGAGAGAGAGAGGGAGAGAGAAAGAGAGAAAGAAAAATAAAGAAAGAGAAAGAGAGAGAGAGAGAGAGAGAGAGAGAGAGAGGTGAAGAAAGAGCAGGCACTCTCGAGACTGCTGTGTGTCTGGTATTCATTTGTCCGTGACACTGCACCCCCCCCCCCCCCCCCCCAGTCATAGCCTGGCGAGAACTCCAAAACACACCAACAACTAAAAGGATGAAGGAGAAAAGAAACCTGCAAAACCTAAAACAACAGAAAAACCACCCTTCATGTTCGAGATGAGGACCTTATCATTGGCTACAAACAACTTGGGTGCAAAATACTAATCAAGTCGGTCGACAGTCAGAATTCCTGGAGACGCTTTTATGGGATTTGCCGGGTTATGTTGACCACGTTTGTACAAGGCTTTTCCGACAAGGAGGACGTTTGAATCGCTGGTCTATCAGAAGCCTTTTAGCAAACATCAAACAGTGCCTGGTCTCTGGAGTAGTAATTACATCTACCATCTGTGGTTTGACCCGACCGACCCGCCGCTCTTTAGAGGGCGGTGGGTTCGTTTTTTTTTTATCTCTGACTGCCCACGACTAGGCCTAATAGACTGCGTCTTGATCTGCAGGTTCCCTTGTGTAAGACAAGTGGGAAATCCAAAAGCATTAGTTATGTAAACTAGTTTGTCCATGTAGAACATGTAATTATACATTAAACATTAATAGTGCTCGGGACGTTATTTTACACATACACTCAATTGTGTTAAACACGGATGCTCGATCTTATTAACAGAGCCGCAGTGACTTGTCATTTTTTACATCAGCGAATCAAAGTCTAATTGGAGGATAACAATGACTCTGTTGGGTGGCGATCCGTTACGAGCGCTTGTGGTGTGTGTGTTTCTGGAAAGAGAATACAAGGATACAAATGCGTAGAGATTATGAAAGAAAGCAATCCCATCGACAAACCTTCTTAGGTTTAGCGGAATCAGACATAAGTTAATCCGACCCAAAATAACAGTCACTTTTCATTGAGAGAAAGTGGGTCATTTTATGTCTAAAGTTCTTGTGTCTAAAGTGGATAAACCTTTCAGTCACGGACTACATTGAAGCTCTCATTATGACACACCACATACACACAGACAGACATGATCGAATGCACACACACGCCCATTGTATGCAGAATAGCTCTCCAGACAATAGATTATCCATAGCAGCCTTCCATCAGCACATTTGTGATCAGTTAGAATTCACCCCCAGTAAATCACAAGAGTAATGGCCTCTCAGAAATGAGAAGGTTGCTGGTAACCTTAGACTCCCCCACCCACCACCATTTTTATTTTATTTTTTATCCCCACATGCAGTTTTTCGTCCAACAAAATAGGCACTGCATAGATAATCACAGACGGTATCACAGACTGTATCACAGACTGTATCTAACTAAAACCATCCATCGAGACATTGGTGCATGGTTTCTGTGATAATGACTTTTACAAACTTTTGGCATGTGAGTCAATAAATTAAAAGCTTTGAACTGAAAAGTTTGAATTTTTATAATAAGAAAGAATAAGTGTTGCTAACATGCTGATATTATTGTATTATAAATGCAACAGTGCCCTAGGGACTTTTTAAAGCTAAAGCTGACATTTTCATTCTGGCACTGCAAGGGAATCAAATAACAGCAACTCTGTGGGCAAACAAACTCATTAAATGAAATGTGGTAATCATGTCAATAAAATGTTGTAAAAGTATATGAACATTGCGATACAGATTGTTCTTGGAACACCAACGAAAACTAGGTTGGTGTGTTAAAGCTGTCTTTACTGCTCGCCTCAAATATAACTCAGGTACACCTGAACGTGTACATGCTATTCCAGGAGCAAATCATGTTCTCACCCTTTTTCTTCTTCCCTGAGCACTGGAGTGAAGTCCTCATCTTTGGAAATACTTCTTCCCGGAGCACTGGAGTGAAGTCCTCATCTTTGGAAATACTTCTACCCTGAGCACTGGAGTGAAGTCCTCATCTTTGGAAATACTTCTACCCTGAGCACTGGAGTGAAGTCCTCATCTTTGGAAATACTTCTTCCCTGAGCACTGGAGTGAAGTCCTCATCTTTGGAAATACCGCTTCCCTGAGCACTGTAAAGAAGTCCTCATCTTTGGAAATACTTCTTCCCTGAGCACTGTAGTGAAGTCCTCATCTTTGGAAATACTTCTTCCCTGAGCACTGTAGTGAAGTGCTCATCTTTAGAAATACTTCTACCCTGAGCACTGTAGTGAAGTCCTCATCTTTGGAAATACTGCTTCCCTGAGCACTGTAGTGACGTCCACATCTTTGGAAATGCTGCTTCCCTGAGTACTGTAGTGAAGTTCTCATCTTTGGAAATACTTCTTCCCTGAGCACTGTAGTGAAGTCCTCATCTTTGGAAATACTTCTTCCCTGAGCACTGTAGTGAAGTCCTCATCTTTGTAAATACTTCTTCCCTGAGCACTGTAGTGAAGTCCTCATCTTTGGAAATACTGCTTCCCTGAGCACTGGAGTGAAGTCCTCATCTTTGGAAATACCGCTTCCCTGAGCAATGTAGTGAAGTCCTCATCTTTGGAAATACTGCTTCCCTGAGCACTGTAGTGAAGTCCTCATCATTGGAAATACTGCTTCCCTGAGCACTGTAGTGAAGTCCTCGTCATTGGAAATACTGCTTCCCTGAGCACTGTAGTGAAGTCCTCATCATTGGAAATACTGCTTCCCTGAGCACTGTAGTGAAGCACTCATGTTTGGAAATACTGCTTCCCTGAGCACTGTAGTGAAGCACTCATCTTTGGAAATACTGCCTCCCTGAGAGATTTTTTTAATCATAATAATAATTAATAATTGAATAGTAAGGGGAAAGCATTTGGAAAAATGTCCATCTAGAGTGAAATATTTTATTTTTCACTTGCCAATTTCTCACTGTGGCAAAACACCGAAACACACCTACAGTAAACAATTGGAGTTCTGTGACCACCCCAACAACCAAAACCACTGTTGACACATGCATGCCTTCCAAACATCAAATTACAAAAACAAAAACACCCACTGATGTCTGGCCAGAGTAGAATCATTTCCAGCTCGGCTCAGATGTGCTGTTTGACATTTGTTCCGGTGATATGAAAGGTCACAGAGAGATGTGTGGTGTGAGATAGAAGGGAGAGAGAAAGGGAAGAGGACAGAGGAGACAAAAGATGTGGCTGAGCGAGTCCAGCAGATGGCTGTCAGTCGGCCAGCCTGTACACGTCACAGCATCACACCACGGACCCGCAGGCCTGGTCAAGACTTTCTACGGCAAAGAGAAAGAGGAAGTGGAAGGGTTCTCCCTCACACAACATGAGGTAGCAGGTAGACCACTGGCAGGAAAGGGAGTGGAGAGTGTTTGGAAAAGGTGCCAAGATCCACTGGCGTTGATATACTACATTGTAATGCTTTACTATTGGACTGAGGTGAAAACAATGTCATGCCTAGATGAGGGTGGACTATGGTGTTTGACTATGGTGCTCATTAAGCCACTACTTTCTTTTCAAGGTCTAGGCCAAGTTACTTAAGAAATATTTTTCTGTGAAATGGGCAATAATCATACAACTGGATTTACTGAGAAAAAAGTGGTTAGTGGTTCTTGATCACTACCTTGAGCTATTTGCTAACGAGTGCATGCATGCTGGTCACGTCTACTACAAGGTAAAACACGGTAAAAGAGGACAGCATGATAGACCCATGGAGACATCAGCTAGTCAATTAACTTGCTGTGCATGCAGTACACCTGCATGCCTTCTAACATTGTATCTAAGTTGAGGAGAAATTGTCTACAGGGTAGATGTGTTTTAACTTTTTGAAGCCTGTTTCAGCACTGCAATGTGGCTCATGGTGAATCATGTGGGGATGAGAAGAGAGGTAAACAGGTTTACACTTCAACGTGAAGAAATCCCCTTCAGTTCTCAACCTGTGCGTTGGCAATGGGGGGATACGAACATGCGAATAGCCAAGAGACTGGCGAGATCTCAAAGTGAAAGGTTGTGAATTAGTGTTCATCGCACGTTTGGGCGCGTTCACACACGCACCGTCTAATTTTAACGGTGTTACCGCGCTTGTAGAATGCGATGTGTTAGAAAAGTTTGACTATGCTGGAACAAAAGGAAAGAAGACAGAACAAAGTTTAGCAGCATCTGCATATTCCAAGTACAACACTATAGAATTGATATGGAATATATAAGCAAATGTGAGCTGTGAGAAGATCCCTGAGGCAAAATATTACACCTCGAGATGCCTTTGTTGACAGCTCTAATATCTCTCCTTTCACTTTCACTTTCACATGATATAGCTATGGCTGCTTTCAAAAGAAGTCACAGGAGAAGACCTACAAAGACGTAACATTAATGTCCAATCAATGTCCATGGGTGGCAAAACCGGGTTGTTCGAGCCCTGAATGCTAATTGGCTGAAACCCGTGTTATAATCAGACCATATACCACGGGCATGACCATTTTTTTTTTGTTACTGTTCTAATTACATTGGTAACCAGTTTTTAATAGCAATAAGGCACCTCAGCGGTTTGTGGTAAACGGCCAATATACCACGGCAAACGGCTGTATTCAGGCACTCCGCAATGCGTTACCCTTTAGCAGTGGTATCCTCCTCGGGCCTTGCTGCTTAATTATATACTGTCCATACACACCACGTATTTACAATTTATTTTTCTGAAATTTCTTGATTTCTTGTTTAGATTATTTTTGTATTGTATTTGCTAAACAGGGTGACATTTTTTGTTGACTTCACGTTTAATTCACATTAGTTGGCAACTCAACCAATTGTAAATCAAAACTAGACGTTGAACTGATATCTGTGCCCAGTGGGATTCTGATGCACTTTTGGAGCTAGTAACATAAGCATTTCAATGTACCTGCTATAACACCTGCAAATCTGCTTACGCGACCAATAAACTTTGATTTGAAACTTTCAACAATATCAACAATCAACTCCTTTTCAACAAAGAGACTAATACCACACAAGTAATATAAACTCTTAAATTCAAACTTCAGACTTATTGTTTTGGGCTTTGGTCCCTGACATTGCCAGTGCTCTAGAAGCTTGTGGTACATTAAACCTACAACACTTTGATTTAGTGCTAAGTGTCTTCACCTCCGGGAAATGTGCAGTTGTTTAATGTGAAGCTTCACAGAAGGTGTATATGAGATGGTAATTTCCAAGAGGAGAGATGCTGAGAGAGATAAGGAAAAACAAATATCTGGACATTAAATTGGCTCCCGTCACTGTCTTTGACCGCCTAGAGCCAGAACATCAAAGCTTGGGTTAGTGGTGGTGTGAGGGGAGTAGGTAGAAATGGGCTCTTCTTGGTTAAAAGCTGGTTCCTGTCCGAGACGCCACATTGGATGGTGTCATCGATCCGATTCTAACGGAGTGTGTGCATCTGCGAGTGGTCCCGTTATCAGCCAAAGCCCCTCCTCCCCGAAGGGGGCCTCCATTTTGTAATATTGTAGAGTAAACGGTGGAGGACGTGAGATAGAAGGGGCATTTGGGACAGACACCTACCACCTACGAGTCTGTCACCAGGGGTTACGAAGAGCACTCGGGCCCTAGATGGCGGAGCAGCAACTCAATGAAAAACAAAGATGGGTCAGTGAGCTCAGTGAGTTATGTTAATGCACACAAAGTCATCTTTGGTTGGCGAAACACATGATCAAAGTCTCAAAAACAAATACATAAAAAAACAACTGAGCAGGTCTTCAAAGCATGTCAACCCCCTTGAAAATGTCAAACCCAACAGGACTTTAGCGATCTGACTTCTAAGGCAGTGCGTGAGCAATGTTAATTCCCTCCTGAAGTGTGAGCTGCCACATTAAATTCTTACGGAGTGTGTATTCATTCATTTGCATTTCATAAAAGTCACAATCAATAACCTCAAAAATGTGTGTGTGTGTGTGTGTGTGTGTGTGTGTGTGGTGGTGCAGGGTTTTGCTTGCCGAGAATCCTGAATAAAGAAGAGGGAAAAAATGAATCACAACATTCTCCTCCAATCAGGGCAATTAGCTGTGGATCAGTGTCAGGGAGCCAAGGTCTCCAGCAGCAATTCGGGAAGGAACGGGTCTGGCCTATACTCCAATACCCAAATACCCTCACCCCCTCCAATTTGCCAGTGGCGGCCTCTCTCTCTCTCTCTCTCTCTGAGCTCTGAGATATAGCAGGCCTTCACTGGCAGTGACGCGTGCTGCATAGGCTTGTGTGAGCGCAGCCCTGAATGTCCCTCTCACAGACACTCACATACCCTGGGGCTTTTTGTGGAAAATGAGACCGTGGAGAATGAGATAATAAGATTATGGTACGTGAATGTGTGTGGCGGAGTTTCTGCATACATGAGTGTGTGTGTGTGTGTCATAATTGTGTCCTACCATGTGTAAAAACAATCAATCAGCTCCTTTAAAACAGTGTCATTATGGGTAAATAGAAAATCCACTTTGATCGATAGGGTATTGACTGTCTTATTATGCATGTGTATAATAACAAATATGTTTTAATCATTTCATTGCCAATTTATTCTGGGTATTAAACTCTTTGGCTGTGTCTCGCTGAGAGAAAGCAACATGATGGACAGATTCCCTGTATGTTGAACACATGCACAGATTATATCAAACCAAGAAGTGTGTTTACATTTTGCACACATATGTACAATATACTGCAATGGTGAGAGAGTCTGATCAAATAATTCATACTTTTCAGACAGATCACGCTCTACGGTTCAGTCTGCTTTCACAAATGTCACTGTACTCAAAGATAATTCCATAAACTGTAAGGAATCAATGATGATTATGAGAGTTTAAACAAATATTGGCATGAATAGGATCATCAGTGAAAGGGAACTGGCATACTAAGCATCCAATGATCGTACATACTCTATTTCAGATGCATATCCTTGCTTGCAATAGTTTTATCAAAACATCAATAACTTTTGTTCAACCATATCCCTCTCCATCGCTTGTGATAGAATATGTGTTATTACAGCAAACTTATTAGACAGTAAAACGTATTTGTACGCTCACATCGACAAGAGTATCATACTTTTTCGTTCACACTAACCCTGAACACCTACTCAAACTGCCAACTGATAGACTGTCTCAACTTCAATTCAGTCTCTCTTTCCAGACAGCTATATAATGATGTGTTTTTAAATCCCCTTTGGTTTTTATTACAAAAGGGCCATTCATTTGAAAGAGAAAGGAGATAATCTCTCCTTGGCTACAGTGTGGCGCCATGTAAAGTACTTTCTTATTTCTCATTAGGGCCTACCCAATAGATATGTGAATTAGAGGCCCTGAATGAAAGCAATGCGCCCTTAATAATATTGCCATTGCAATTTACAAGAGAGGATTAGGTTTCTTATAATCATAATTCACCCAACTATTTTTTTGGCCTCCCTGGACAGTTGCCTTCTAAATTACCTATTTCAATGGCGTAATTAAAATGGTTCAGTCACTGATGACTCGCGGGAGACAATCACTCTTTTACTAGAACGGGTGCCGCAACAGTATAAAACTACTGTACGCACATGTAGTAGTCACTTTAATTAGGTGTTAACACAAAAAAAAGATGGTTCCTCAGATCAAAACTGTGCAATTTCTTAATTCTTAAAAGTCTAAACTGTTGGGGATGGGGGGGGTCTATTCTGACATATGTGACCCGTTTCAAGAAGCTAGGCGTATGTCACACATCACTACTTCACAGGACAGGCATTAACTTTTTTTATTTTTTTTTATGTGTTTTTTGGCAGAAATGCCTTCTGGAACATGTAAACTTTCATGTGCCTTAATAACAAACTTGTATGCCATCTGTAAATTACAAGCGTAGTTGGTTTAGCCATGGGAAAATACAGGAACCTTCCCTCTAGCCATGATTGGCTGAGATAGTTGACCGAGTTTTGAAATCAGTGGAAGCAGAGCGATAATTGCCAAATGCGGAGAGACTCAAAAAGAGAACACAGAAGGCTGTTCTATAAAACACCTGTCTCCGGATTACATCTTCAAACTAAGGCAACCACGAAATTCATCCATGTATCCATGTAAGAGTCTACATTTTCAGATGTTATATGTTTCTAATTTTGTCAGAGAGTCATTTTCATAGTAAGTTAAAGTGTTCTGTTAGCTATCTAGCTAAAATTAGATGGCTGGCTCGCTAGCTAACCTTACGTGTATGATCTGTGAAGTAATATTATTAGTATTTCAGAAATCCATTTGCATTGCTAGTTATAGCCTAATGTTAACTAGCTAGCTAACATAGAACCTAATTGGTTAGCTTTAGCTACCTGCAGACAGAGTCATGCATGGTGCATGGTGCATGGTAGTATGAGTAGGATTATGGTTCATTGTTTAGCTAGCTAGATACATGCCTAGACATATGACTTGGGATTATGGTCATTGTTAAATTAGCTAGCTAGCTGCATGTCTAAAGAAAAGACTCCACTATGAAAGTAACTATTTCACTGTACCATTTACACTTGTGAAAATTCCTATATAGGACCGAATCCAGGTGGTGGGTCACATATGGAATAGTTTTAAGAATGTCATACCATGGTATCCCAAAAAAGATTTACAAATTATTTGATAAAATATTGAATTTACTGGCCTTCACTACCTTAGCCTATAGAAACACATTGAATAATCCATTCATAAATGGCAAAAATACAGTCAAAAAACAAATCATGTTTTGAAAAGCTCAGGAAATATATATAAATATATATATATATATATTTACACATATTTAAACAACCGCCTTACAGTACTTCCATTCATTTGTAAGGGTTACATTTAAAAAAGAAAAATGGAGAACACCATCATGTTCATGAGAGTCTCGCCTTTCTACAGTGGTGTCGTATTCCGATTGCAGCCCAAACGGTTCGGACGCCACTGCAAAAAGTAGTCACATCAGCGTTACCGTGAGAGGCTCCCCTTTCTATGGAGTGGTGATATTAGCCAAACCATTTAGATGCTACAGATGATTTTGTGAGAAGACCAATTTTTGGGATGTCTCCTAGTCTGAGAAACAGCTCTGTAGCTCTGCCACTTTCCACCGCAGATGCAGAAGGGAACCATACAGTGGTTCCTCCTTTAACCTTTCTGATCTCCCCATCCCGGATCCGGGTTCGTGAATACAGACTCAAGCTCATTACCATAACGCAACGTTAACTATTCATGAAAATCGCAAATGAAATGAAATAAATATGCTAGCTCTCAAGCTTAGCCTTTTGTTAACAACACTGTCATCTCAGATTTTCAAAATATGCTTCTCAACCATTGCAAAACAAGCATTTGTGTAACAGTATTGATGGCTAACGTAGCATTTAGCATTAGCATTCAGCTGGCAACATTTACACAAAAAAACAGAAAAGCATTCAAAAAAATCATTTACCTTTGAAGAACTTCAGTTGTTTTCAATGAGGAGACTCTCAGATAGCAAATGTTCAGTTTTTCCTGAAAGATTATTTGTTTAGGACAAATCGCTCCGTTTTCTGCGTCACGTTTAGCTATGAAAAAACCCCTGTATCCAGGATTGTGTAAATCTATCAGCAAGCTCATTAGCATAACACAACGTTAACTATTTATGAAAATCGCAAATGAAATGAAATAAATATGCCATCTCTCAAGCTTAGCCTTTTGTAAACAACACTGTCATCTCAGATTTTCAAAATATGCTTCTCAACCATAGGAAAACAATCATTTGTGTAAAAGTAGCTAGCTAGAGTTAGCATTTCGCGTTAGCATTTAGCGTTAGCATTAGCGTTAGCATCCAGCACGCAACATTAACAAAAACATAAAAGCCTTCAAATAAAATAATTTACCTTTGAAGAACTTCTGATGTTTTCAATGAGGATACTCTCAGTTAGATAGCAGATGCTCAGTTTTTCCAAAAAGATTCCTTGTGTATTAGAAATAGCTCCGTTTTATACATCACATTTGGCTACCAAAAAAAATCCATAAATTCAGTCCTCAAAACGCAAACTTTTTTCCAAATTAACTCCATAATATCGACTGAAAACATGGCAAACGTTGTTTAGAATCAATCCTCAAGGTGTTTTTCACATATCTCTTCATTGATACATCGTTCTTGGACACATGCTTTCTCTCCTGAATCCCAGGAGAAAATGCCCGCACCTGAAGATTACGCACAAATTTAGACAAAGGACACCGGGCGGACCTCTGGAAAATGTAGTCTCTTATGGCCAATCTTCCAATGATATGCCTACAAATACGTCACAATGCTGCTAAGACCTTGGGCGAACGACAGAAAGTGTAGGCTCATTCCTTGCGCAATCACAGCCATATAAGGAGAGAATGGAAAACAGAGCTTCAGAAATTCTGCTAATTCCTGGGTGATGCATCATCTTGGTTTCGCCTGTAGAATGAGTTCTGGGGCACTTACAGACAAAATCTTTGCAGATTCTGAAACTTCAGAGTGTTTTCTTTCCAAAACTGTCAAGAATATGCATAGTCGAGCATCTTTTCGTGACAAAATATCGCGCTTAAAACGGGAACGTTTTTTATCCAAAAATGAAATAGCGCCCCTAGAGCTCTAAGAGGTTAACCTCTTGAACCTATAGGGGTGCTGTGTCATTATTGGATAAAAAGACGTGCCCGTTTTAAGTGCAATATTTTGTCACGAAAAGATGCTCGACTATGCATGGAATTGACAGCCTTGGAAAGACACAACTCTGACGTCTCCAAAACTGCAAAGATATTATCTGTGCGTGCCCCAGAACTAATGCAACAGGCGAAACCAAGATGATGTTTCATACAGGAAATGCCCCGGATTCTGAAGGCGCTGTGTTCCAATGTCTCCTTATATGGCTGTGAATGCGCCAGGAATGAGCCTGCACTTTCTGTATATTCCCCGAGGTGTCTGCAGCATTGTGACGTGTTTGTAGGCATATCATTGGAAGATTGACCATAAGAGACTACATTTACCTGGTGTCCCGCCCGGTGTCCTGTGTGCGTAATCAGTAAGTCCATGCGCGTTCCATTTCTTCAGAATTGAAAGTAAACTGCCACGATGGATTTTATCGTCGATAGATATGTGAAAAACACCTTGAGGATTGATTCTAAACATCGTTTGCCATGTTTCTGTCGATATTATGGAGTTAATTTGGAAAAAAGTTCGCGTTTTAATGACTTTTTTTTTTTTTTTTCTCTTACCCAAACGTGATGAACAAAACGGAGTGATTAGTCGACACAAATAATATTTTTTGTAAAAACGGAACATTCGCTATCTAACAGAGTCTCCTCATTGAAAACATCAGAAGTTCTTCAAAGGTAAATTATTTTATTTGAATGCTTTTATGGTTTTTTGTGGAAAATGTTGCATGCTGAATGCTAGGCTTAATGCAATGCTAGGCTATCAATACTCTTACACAAATGCTTGTTTAGCTATGGTTCAAAAGCATATTTTGAAAATCTGAGATGACAGTGTTGTTAACAAAAGGCTAAGCTTGAGAGCAAATATATTAATTTCATTTCATTAGCCATTTTCATGAATAGTTAACGTTGTGTTATGCTAATGAGCTTGCTGATAGATTTACACAATCCTGGAGACAGGGGTTTTTTCGTAGCTAAACGTGACGCAGAAAACAGAGCGATTTGTCCTAAACAAATAATCTTTCAGGAAAAACTGAACATTTGCTATCTGAGAGTCTCCTCATTGAAAACATCTGAAGTCCTTCAAAGGTAAATTGTTTTATTTGAATGCTTTTCTGTTTTTTTGTGTAAATGTTGCCTGCTGAATGCTAACGCTAAATGCTACGCTAAATGCTACGTTAGCCATCAATACTGTTACACAAATGCTTGTTTTGCAATGGTTGAGAAGCATATTTTGAAAATCTGAGATGACAGTGTTGTTAACAAAAGGCTAAGCTTGAGAGCTAGCATATTTATTTCATTTCATTTGCGATTTTCATGAATAGTTAATGTTGCGTTATGGTAATGAGCTTGAGTCTGTATTCACGATCCCGGATCCGGGATGGGGAGATCAGAAAGGTTAATGCCATTCAGACTTGAAGTTGATACAACAACTATGATAGCTGAGGTTCATAGATTGGTATGAATATTAGTTCAGAACCTAATGTCTTAGGGTCCATACACAGATCGGCTACATACTGTAGCTAGCTACACATCCATACAGTTATTTTTATCCTCCACTACACAATAAGCAAGTAAATAGTTAGCTAGCTATGTTACTTCAGCTGCATTGCACGGAAAGGCAAGCTTACACAATTGTACATTCAATTTGCAGTAAATGCTTTAGATAGCTAGATTATTTACATCCACTGTTTCCCAAGACGACAGCCTGGTTTGCTGATTTCCCCCCCAAAATTATACAACACGAATTACAATGTCATACTCATGTCATTACACCAGCTAGCTAGCTGGTTAATGTTAGCTAGTCAGCTAACTTGCTAAATAGCGATTTTGGTCAATTAACTTAGACAAAAAAAAATCACAATCGTTTGTCTCTACATTAACTAACATATTCCTCTCAATTGTACATTTTTTGCATGACTCGTTGTGAGGTTATAATTACTTACATTTTCTTCCCCTGTACTGTTTTGTCAGCCATCTTTGCTGAAGAAAGTCACCAGGAATGGATGGCTCATGTCAAATTCGTCATTGGAACCACTCGATTTGATTGGTAAAAAAAAAACTTGGGACTCAAATGCATAATGAGTGCTCTAACTACCCCTTGTGGTGGTCTGGAGCAATGACGCTCTGATGCTTGATATCACTAAGTCCTGCATTGTAAGCTCGCAACTTTTAAAGGAGGAACCACTGGAGGCGGATGCAGGGGATTGAGACACAGCCCGTTAAAAAAACATATCTCTAGCTTAAACTGACAGAATTTTTTATTATGTTACTTAGATTGACACACTGTACTTAGATTGACACACTATACTATAGAGGGTTTACAATTTTTATCAAATCATTTTTTGTATAGATTTTTATGATACTTCAAAGAGTCTTAAAATTCTAAATCAAATAGCAAAATGATCCTTAAAAAAAGTCCATATACTGTAGCTTAGTAGAACCCCCCATCACCCAGCTTAGACAGGGCTTAGACTTTTATGCTTCCTGGTCTTTCATATATCTCTCAGATATAGGATACACACCTCAGAACAAACTTCCTTTGATTTTTGTGAGGACTATCTGCTGTTCCATGTAGTGAATCTGTTATTCAATGCATTAGTATGGGCTAATAGCAGTAAGGCCAAAAATGATTTCACATCAAATAATTGTTGTATGTATTTTTGGGATACTTCAAGGGGTCTTAAAATTCAAAATCAAATAGCAGAATTATCCTAGGTAGGACCTTAAAAAAATTCTACATAGCTTAGTAATGTCCCCACCAGACCCCTCTCCCCCAGCTTGGACAGGGCTTAGACTCTTATGGGTTAAGCATCCTCTGACTACAGCTGTTTCAGTTGAGTGTAGTTACAGTAGAAGGGTTTCAATGCCCTCTTGGATGAAGAATAATTTCAATGTCTGGTTTTCAATAATGCAGACCACAACTTAGTATGTCATAGTTGAAACCAATCTGTCACTACTATAACACAATCAGATGTATGACACCAAACTCAAACCACAATGACATAAAACCACAACTAGAAACCAGATACACCATTCCACTATGTGCTCAACAGAAAAAAACGAAAACCTGTAAAAATAGGTACGGTTTGGCCAGAAACCTAGAGGGAGGAACATGGTACGTGTGAGAGATTATTCAGTGTCGGTGGTGGTGCTGTGTCAGCTTGTTATTCCTGCATATCTTGCTTTTCCTTCTCTCCCATCCTCTGTGTGAAGTGATTAACGGCCCAAGACACAATTCAGCAGCAAGAGAGTGGGGAAAGGCAGAGGAGTGTAGGTAAATAAAGAGATATCAACTTTACTTAATGGGAGCAATGTACATTGTCGCCACATCCAATGAACACACTGTTCTTTGTAATGAATGATGCTAACAGATGGCCTCGCATTTGCATGTAGTTCTCCAACTGAGAAAATAATGAAATATTGTAATACAAATATTGTAATACAATAGTGTAATACAAACTGATATTGCTCATTTACTATAAGCATACGTCCGTCCTGCTTTTTCAGAGGTGTCATGCACCTACCTACCTTTGAAGACCAAAATCTGAAGACCAAAATCAATATATTTTCATTAATTCTGTGTCAAATAAACTGTACCTTGTATATTGTACTTCAGTTTCAAATGGGCATGAAGCCTCTGAGTGCGGGGACATGATTGTCCTTTTAACATACTGTACATACAGTTGAAGTCGGAAGTTTACATACACTTAGGTTGGAGTCACTAAAACTCATTTTTCAACCACTCCACAAATGTATTGTTAACAAACTATAGTTTTGGCAAGTCGGTTAGTAATTTTTCCAACAATTGTTTACAGACAGATATTTTAACTTATATCACAATTCCAGTGGGTCAGAAGTTTACATACATTAGGTTGGCTGCACCTTTAAACAGCAAGGAAAATTCCAGAAAATGTCATGGCGTTAGAAGCTTCTTCATTTGAGTCAATTAGAGGTGTACCTGTGAATGTATTTCAAGGCCTACCTTCAAACTCAGTGCCGCTTTGCTTGACATAATGGAAAAATCTAAAGAAATCAGACCTCAGAAAAAAAATTGTAGACCTCCACAAAATAGCTTAAGGACAACAAAGTCAAGGTACTGGAGTGGCCACCACAAAGCCCTGACCTCAATCCTATAGAAAAAAAACTAAAAAAGCTGAAAAAGGGTGTGTGAGCAAGGAGGCCTACAAACCTGACTCAGTTACACCAGCTCTGTCAGGAGGAATGGTCAAAATTCACCCAACTTATTATGGGGAGCTTGTGGAAGGCTACCTGAAACATTAGACCCAAGTAAAACAATTTGAAGGCAATTCTACCAAATACTAATTGAGTGTAAACTTCTGATCCACTTGGAATGTGATGAAAGAAATAAAAGCTGAAATAAATCATTTGCTCTACTATTATTCTGACATTTCACAGTCTTAAAATAAAGTGGTGATCCTAATTGACCTACAGGGAATTTTTACTAGGATTAAATGTCAAGAATTGTGGAAAAACTGTGTTCAAATGTCTGGCTAAGGTGTATGTAAACTTCCGACTGTATATGGACACGCTACTAACAAAGTTAAAAGGGGATCATTGACCTAAATTAAAAGTGATGAAAATATATTGTTTTTGTGTGCTACGGGTCGGATTGACAACCCCACGGTCACTTGCTGTTGTGCTTAAGCTCAACCCAAATGGTACGCCACTAGGTGCCCAACAGTTCATTCTGAACCGGCCTGGAGCAACAACCTAACCATTGTACAGAATTTCCTACTTAACCTGAAAAAGTTCAGTGTAACTTAAAACATTTTTAAGAAAATGCCCTACACAACATCTTCCAATAGGGCCCTAGTCTTAATCAGAAGTTGGGGGACTAAAATGTCTTGTTCCCCTATTTCACTTAAAACCTGGATCATCTTGTTCAAAGCAGACCTGGTTTGATGTGTGACAGGCCACAGCAGACCAATTAAGGAAGATGGATTCTAGTTTGGAGTTAGTAAATAGAGAACATGTGATTGGAGAGTCGCTCTTCCATAGTGGCTTTCTGTGTACATATACTGTAGCTCTGTAGAGTAAATGTAGAGCTTTTTAAAATCCAACCCAGACCCCATGAGGCTAGTAGGACTGCGAAAAAATATATATTGTTCAAAGAAAAAAAAAGATAGTTTGGATGTTTAATGGTAATTTGATTAAAATAACTATTTATCGGCTTTGAAAACGGTCCTAGTTGAGGATTTACAGTATCAGGTGCTGGACTGTTCATTTTTTCCCAGCACTAAAAGCGTCAATTTGAATGATAATGGAACACATTCAGAGCGTATAGAAATGTAATTGAATAACAGCAAGCAACTAAGAGAACAACATGGGAGTTGCATTTCAAGGCAGCAGAGTATGTGACTAAAGCTCTCGGTAAGAGCTCTACCTTTGAGCACTCCACCAATCCGAGTGGCCCCTCCTCAGTAAAAGGCACATGACAGCCCACTTGGAGTTTGCCAAAAGGCACCTAAAGACTCTCAGACCATGACAAACAAGATTATCTGGTCTGATGAAACCAATTGAACCGATTGAACTATTTGGCCTGAATGCCAACCGTCACGTCTGGAGGAAACCTGGCACCATACGTATGGTGAAGCATGGTGATGGCAGCATCATGCTGTGGGGATGTTTTTCAGCGGCAGGAACTGGGAGACTAGGATGAAGGGAAAGTTGATCGGAGCAAAGTATAGAGAGATCGCCGATGAAAACCTGCTCCAGAGCGTCTCTGGAGAGACCTAAAAATAGCTGTGTAGCAACGCTGTAATCACTGCCAAAGGTGCTTCAACAAAGTTCTGAGTAAAGGGTCTGAATACTGAAGTAAATGTGATATTTCATTTAAACAAAATATTAAATTAGCAAACATTTCTAAAACCTGTTTTTGCTTTGTCATTATGGGGTATTTGTGTGTAGATTGATGAGGGAAAAAAACAATTTAATACATAGAATAAGGCTGTAACGTAACAAAATGTGGAAAAAGTCAAGGGGTCTGAATAAATTCTGAATGCACTGTCTGCATCTGTTGGTCACAGATACCTGTCGTTATAACTGTTATTTATTTAATCCATTGAATATGTTTAATTGTTACACGATTTAAATTAATCATGTAACAATTAACCCATTAGGAATTGGGGGCACCATGGAGGTTGTTTAAAGAGTTACCATCTCCCGAATTAAACTCTATAAGTTAAATATCTATTACATCGATAAACAGTAATTTTATTAACCATTGCCTCTTATCATATCATCATTCTGAACAGTCGTAACCTCCTGCATCTGCAATTATTAATTATTTATTTACTAGATAACTAAATAATAACATGATAACATACACACTTAATAAATGAGACAAAGGTCCCAAGCAGACCTTTACAATATGTGGTTTTCTACACAATGACATGGAGAGGGAGAAAAAGACACATCGTCCATATATTTCAGAACTATTCTCACAGTAAACTGTTCTCACGTTTGGAATAAGAAATCGCTGTTTATCTCTGTCGGAACCACCCCTCCTTAGGAAGGTTGCTGGCCTTTCAGCGGCAAGCTGGTATGGCTCTGATTGTCCGAAAGGTGTCTCCCCTTTTCCATCTTCTACTGTTATTCACTCCGGAAGATAGCTAGCCAGCCGTGTCGATGGTTCCCATTGGTGATGAGCATAGTAGGAGAGTCTCACTTAGATTTTCTAGATATTTGACTCAAGACAGCTAATCATCTGTACCACATTTCCTGGTCTAAAGGTTGATTTCTCTCCCAAGCCTTTATGCACTCTGGTAAAAGGGGACGGTCCCATCGGTCTGACACACTCTCTGACCTCAATCGGGGCGTGGCTATTTACAATGCACAGTTTATAGGAGATATATTATCTTATACCTCTTCAAATCACATTCCTATCTTAACCAAAGTACTTTCATAATTGTTCATATTTCATATACAATGTTAAGGATGAAAACTTGACAGATGAAGGGGATATACTTTCCAAGTTACAGTATTTCGTCCATACCATTTTTAATGTATTCACAAAATAAAAACCAATATGACATTATTTTTCTATAGCTCCCCACTGACCATTCCCCACGTTCTTATGTTTGAAATATTGTTCCATAATTCGCTTTAGAAAGAGTTTCGGCGGGATGACTGTCTGTGAAACAAAGGCACATTCCTATGCGCATTTGAAGAGGGAGGGAGAGAGTCTTCTTCTAACTTAAATTTACGACAGGGTGTGAGGTGTCAAACCCCCCACACCAGTTCCCTCCTCCCCTTTGTTAGTGAGAGGGCGTCTGGTCGAAGTTCATTCACCGCAACCCTGATCTGCCCATTTGGATCACACCAGGACAGTCATGACATACCTAAAACAAAGGAAGTGGCGTAGATCAGAAAACCAGTTAGTATCTGGTCTGACCACCATTTGCCTCATGCAGTGTGACTCATCTCCTTCGTATAGAGTTGATCAGGCTGTTGATTGTGACCTGTGGAATATTGTCCCGCTCCTTTTCAATGGCTGTGCGAAGTTGCTGGATATTTAAGGGAACTGGAACACACTGTCGTACATGTCGATCCAGAGCATTTCAAACATACTCAATGGGTGTGTATGCAGGCCATGGAAGATGTCAGAAAATGTCTCGCTCATACACATGGTCTGCAGATGTAAGGCCGGTTGGATGTATGCCAAATTCTCCAAAACTTATGGTAGAGAAATTAACATTCAATTATTTGGCAAAAGCTCTGTTGGACACCCCTGCAGTCAGTATGCAAATTGCACGCTCCCTCAAAATTTAAAACATCTGTGGCATTGTTTTGTGTGACAAAACTGCACATTTTAGATTGGCCCTTTATTGTCCCCAGCACAAGGAGCGCCTGTGTAGTAATCCTGCTGTTTAATCTGCTTCTTGATATGCCACACCTGCCAGGTGGATGGATTATTTTGGCAGAGGAGAAATGCTAACTAACAGGGATGTAAACAAATTTGAGAGAAATATGTTTTTTGTGTGAATGGAAAATGTCTGGGACCTTTTATTTCAGCCCATGAAACATGGGACCAACACTTTACATTGTGCATTCACATTTTTGTTCAGTGTATGTGTGAGTGTGTGAATAGAGTCAAGTGTGTGTGCACAGTCAGTGAAGGAAAAGGTCAATGCAGGTAGTCTGGGTTGTTATTTGATTAGCTATTTAGCAGCCTTGTTAACCTCTCTAGGGTAGGGGGCAGCATTCGGAATTTTGGATGAAAAGCATGCCCAAATTAAACCGCCTGCTACTCCGGCCCAGAAGATATGATATGCATATAACTGGTAGATTTTGATAGAAAACACTCTAAAGTTTCCAAAACTGTTAACATAGTGTCTGTGAGTATAACATAACTGATTTGGCAGGCGAAAACCTGAGAAAAAGCCATTCAGGAAGTATTTTTTGTGTGGTTTTTGCAGTTTTCTATTCAATGCCATTACAGTATCCATTGATTTAGGACTCAATTTGCAGTTCCTATGCTTTCCACCAGATGTCAACAGTCTTTAGAAATTGTTTCAGGCTTCTATTCTTATAAATGAGGGAGTAAGACCAGTCTGAATGAGTGGACCCTGAAGTGTCACAGAGCTTTTTCATGAGCAATCCCGAGAGAGTGCATTTCTTGTTTACCTTTTATATTGACAACGTTATTGTCCGGTTGAAATATTATAGATAATTTAGGCTAAAAACAACCTGAGAATTGAATATAAACATCGTTTGACATGTTTCTATGAACTTTACGGACACAATTTGTATTTTTTGTCTGCCTGTTTTGACTGCGTTTGAGCCTGTGGATTACTGAAGAAAAGGCGCAAACAAAACTGAGGATTTTTGATATAAAGAGACTTTATCGAACAAAAGGAAAATTTATTGAGTAAATGAATGTCTTCTGAGTGCCACCATATGAAGATCATCAAAGGTAAGGGATTCATTTTATCTCTATTTCTGAGTTTTGTAACGCTTCTGCTTGGCTGGTTACTGTTTGTAATAATTTGTCAACAGGGCTATGTTCTGGACTAGGTATGTTCTGGGCTAGGTATGCTTTCGCCGAAAAGCATTTTATAAATCTGACACCGTGGTTGGATTAACAAGAAGTTAATCTTTAAACCTATGTAAAATATTTTTTGTTTTCTGAATTTTTATAATGAGCATTTCTGTATTTGAATTTGGCGCTCTGCAATCTCACTGGATGTTGGCCAGATGGGACGATACCCTAGAGAGCAGTGTTATGGTTTGGGGGTTCAGGGTCCTGTTGGTTCCAGACTTGGCGCACTGGTACCGTTTGCCATGCAGTAGCAAAGAGAACAGTCCATGGCTTGGGTGGCTGGAGTCTTTGAAATCTTCTGACACCGCCTGGTTTAGAGGTCACTGGACACAAGATTACAGGTCGCATGTGAGGTCTCTATATTACGCTTATATGGTAAATATTACCCCACTACAGTAAACGTTGACCCCTTTCGCCTACGCCTATGATCCACAATATATTTTTCAAAAGCAATGATACCCATGAATACAAAAAGCCTTCACATCTACATCTCAACAAAAAAACTAAAAACCACAGGTTTTAAAAACTAAGGTCTATTAGGCTTACATGGGGCTTTGACCAAGCTGGGAGTGGAAGTTACATATACAGGCAAAATGCATCAGACTGGGGTATCATTGGAGCCAGAATGTCTCTGCTTGGCCACACATGAAGCATTCTGCCTGGCCAAAAGAACATCCAGCCTATGTGCCAGAATCAGAGCCAGAATGGCAGATGGATGGGAAACACAAAAACCTCTGACATTTGACCTTCAGGGAGCAAGGGGTGGATTTCGTCCAACGGTCATCAACCTCCAAAGTCCTGCCAGCAAACTGTTGGTTTGTATTCATGTGTCAGAAAGACATGCCAAAGATGAGGCTATGCTTACAGTATTAGGATTGAACATGGCTGTCTGGTAGACATTAATTTATTGCACTCAGAGATGACGATTGGTCAGTAATCTTGAATGAAATATGACTGGTGTCTCTATATCGTGTCTTGTTACTTCATTGTTCTGCATGACTTATTAACAGCATGATATAAAACGAATGCCACAACCTTTTGCACAACATATTTTTTTTGTGTCAGTTCTTTGACTGTCATTGTTCAGTTTAATGGCCGAAATATAAAGGCACAAAGAAATACTACTTTTGAAGACCAGTTAATTAATGTGACTAATTAAAAAACTCTGGATTAACAATACAGAGATGGCTGGGGAACTAAAGAACTAGAGAATCCTTGCTGTGACATATCGGAAAGAGGGCAATTTCGATTGGAGCACCTTCTTTAAAACATGGCATGACTGAAAATTAAATTATTAAACATACTAGCATAAAAGACAAGTCAGAGGGTGGACTGGACGACACATCGACGGAAGTGGCGAGGAATGGAGGAAGGGAACATTAAAAGCGGCGTGGTGATTAAAATAGCGCCTTACGTGCATGTTTAAAGACAATGAGTCTAAATTGGGAGTTAATGTAATCTATGTCAGGGAATTCAGCTACAGTGCCGAGTGGGTGGTGCCCTAGGGGGTTACACAACACAGCCCTATTTTGCAATGTGTCTGGTCTTGAATGCTGAGGCAAGGTGACTATGAGGGATAGAGGTTGGCTGTTTGAGGTGGGGGCGACTTCAATTTCAAGCCTTGGGTATGGGAATACGGAGCGACTTGGAAGAATCAACAATGTTGCACACTAAGGAATCAAATGCATAATGGATGATGGTAAACAACACCAGCATACTTCCCTAATGGTGATGCAATAAGTGGGAAGGAAGCAATCAATCTCTTTCTGACCGAGTCTGTAATGCCTACATGTTTCATGCAGACCACCATAGTCCCGGTGCACAAGAAAGTGAAGGTAACCTGCCTAAATGACTACCTCCCCGTAGCACTCACATCAGTAGCCATGAAGTGTTTTGAAAGGCTGGTCATGGCTCACAACAACACCATCGTCCCGGAAACCCTAGACCCACTCCAATTCCAATACCGCCCCAACAGATCCACAGATGCCGCGATCTCAATCGCAATCTACACTGCCCTTTTCCACCGGGACAAATGGAAGTTTACATACACTTATGTTGGAGTCATTTAAACTAGTTTTTCAACCACTCCAAAATGTTCTTGTTAACAAAGTATAGTTATGGCAATTCGGTTAGGACATCTACGTTGTGCATGACACAAGACATTTTTCCAACATTTGTTTAGAGATTCACTTATAATTCACTGTATCACAATTCCAGTGGGTCCGAAGTTTACATACACTAAGTTGACTATGCCTTTAAACAGCTTGGAAAATTCTAGAAAATGATGTCATGGCTTTAGGAGCTTCTGATAGGCTAATTGACATCATTTGAGTCAATTGGACGTGTACCTGTAGATGTATTTCAAGGCCTACCTTCAAACTCAGTGCCTCTTTGCTTGACATCATGGGAAAATCAAAAGAAATCAGCCATGACCTCAGAAACAAAATTGAAGACATCCACAAGTCTGGTTCATCCTTGGGAGCAATTTCCAAATGCCTGAGGGTACCACATTCACCTCTACAAACAATAGAATGCAAGTATAAACACCATGGGACCACCCAGCCATCATACCGCTCAGGAAGGAGAAACATTCTGTTTCCTATAGAAGAACGTACTTTGGTGTGAAAAGTGCAAATAAATCCCAGAACAACAGCAAAAACACTGTGAAGATGCTGGGGAACACAGGTACAAAAGTATCGATATCCACAGTAAAACAAGTCCTATATCGACATAACCTGAAAGGCCACTCAGCAAGGAAGAAGCCACTGCTCCAAAACCACCATAAAAAAGCCAGACTAGGGTTTGCAACTGCACATGGGGACAAAGATGGTACTTTTTGGAGAAATGTCCCCTGGACTGATGAAACAAAAATAGAACTGTTTACCATAATGACCATCGTTATGTTTGGAGGAAAAAGGGGGAGGCTTGCAAGCCGAAGAACAACACCCCAACTGTGAAGCACGGGGGTGGCAGCATCATGTTGTGGGGGTGCTTTGCTGCAGCAGTGACTGGTGCACTTCACAAAATATTTGCCATCATGAGGGAGGAAAATTATGTGGATATATTGAAGCAACATCTCAGGACATCAGTCAGGAAGTTAAAACTTGGTCGCAAATGGGTCTTCCAAATGGACAATGACCCCCAAGCATACTTCCAAAGTTGTGGCAAAATGGTTTAAGGACAATAAAGTCAAGGTATTGGAGTGGCCATCACAAAGCCCTGACCTCAATCCTATAGAAAATATGTAGCAGAACTGAAAAAACGTGTGCGAGCAAGGAGGCCTACAAACCTGACTCAGTTACACCAGCTCTGTCAGGAGGAACGGGCCAAAATTCACCCAATTTATTGTGGGAAACTTGTGGATGGCTACCCGAAACGTTTGACCCAAGTTAAACAATTTAAAGGCAATGCTACCAAATACTAATTGAGTGTATGTAAACTTCTGACCCACTGGGAATGTGATGAATGAAATAAAACCTGAAAAAACAATTCCCTCTACTATTATTCTGACATTTCACATTCTTAAAATAAATAACGGGTGACATTATTGCTGACGCCATTTCCGGTCACAACTCGCAGACTTGTTTACATGTTGCTGTGAGTTTTGTGCATTTTGTTGCCAACCTTACTTTGCTAACTGACAACTTTACAGTTTTACTTTTTAATTACCGTTTATATTTTTGGTTTTTCCCTCACTCAACTTTTTTTTTTATTCAACTTTTTCACTCCGGACACTTTATCTGGACGTGGTTCGTCAGGACCTCCCACAGCCGAAGCTAAGTAGTAACATTAACATGATGCCTTCTAATTGCTGTCGGTGTACTCCTAAGATACAGGAGAACGATCGTCTTACGGCGAAGATAGCTGTGTTGCAAGCCCAGCTTCAGACGCAATCGTTAGGCAAGGGTAATTTCAGTGTAGGAAAGTATGAAACAGCGTCTGTGCAACCAGTAAGTACAGATAGTAATGTTAGTATAAATCCCCTCGCACAGTCCCTGCAGCCGGACAACATTTTCATGGTTTGTGGAGGGAAATGCTGTAGGAATGCTCAACCGGTGTCACTCATTCAACCGACAGAAACTTTCAACCGGTTTTCCCCACTAAGCAGCGAGTCGGATTCTGAGGCCGAGCCTTCTCTGGTCACTACTCCTCCCGTCAAGGGGTCTGAGACGCCGAAGCTTCCCACCATTAGCTCTGACAAATTGAAAACCCTAGTCATTGGCGACTCCATTACCCGCAGTATTAGACTTAAAACGAATCATCCAGCGATCATACACTGTTTACCAGGGGGCAGGGCTACCGACGTTGAGGCTAATCTGAAGATGGTGCTGGCTAAAGCTAAAACTGGCAAGTATAGAGAGTATAGAGATATTGTTATCCACGTCGGCACCAACGATGTTAGGATGAAACAGTCAGAGGTCACCAAGTGCAACATAGCTTCAGCGTGTAAATCAGCTAGAAAGATGTGTCGGCATCGAGTAATTGTCTCTTGCCCCCTCCCAGTTAGGGGGAGTGATGAGCTCTACAGCAGAGTCTCACAACTCAATCGCTGGTTGAAAACTGTTTTCTGCCCCTCCCAAAAGATAGAATTTGTAGATAATTGTCCCTCTTTCTGGGACTCACCCACAAACAGGACCATGGCTGGCCTGCTGAGGAGTGATGGACTCCATCCTAGCTGGAGGGGTGCTCTCATCTTATCTACCAACATAGACAGGGCTCTAACTCCACAATGAAATAGGGTGCAGACCAGGCAGCCTGCCAGCTTAGTGGAGTCTGCTACTAGCACAGTCAGTGTAGTCAGCTCAGCTATCCCCATTGAGACCGTGTCTGTGCCTCGACCTGGGTTGGGCAGAACTAAACATGGCGGTGTTCGCCTTAGCAATCTCACTAGGATAAAGACCTCCTCCATTCCTGTCATTATTGAAAGAGATCGTGATACCTCACATCTCAAAATAGGGCTACTTAATGTTAGATCCCTTACTTCAAAGGCAATTATAGTCAATGAACTAATCACTGATCATAATCTTGATGTGATTGGCCTGACTGAAACATGGCTTAAGCCTGATGAATTTACTGTGTTAAATGAGGCCTCACCTCCTGGTTACACTAGTGACCATATCCCCCGTGCATCCCGCAAAGGCGGAGGTGTTTCAATTTACAAATAAAAAAATTATGTTTTCGTCTTTTGAGCTTTTAGTCATGAAATCTATGCAGCCTACTCAATCACTTTTTATAGCTACTGTTTACAGGCCTCCTGGGCCATATACAGCGTTGCGCATTGAGTTCCCTGAATTCCTATCGGACCTTGTAGTCATAGCAGATAACATTCAAATTTTTGGTGACTTTAATATTCACATGGAAAAGTCCACAGACCCACTCCAAAAGGCTTTCTGAGCCATCATCGACTCAGTGGGTTTTGTCCAACATGTCTCTGGACCTACTCACTCTCACAGTCATACTCTGAATCTAGTTTTGTCCCATGGAATAAATGTTGTGGATTTGAATGTTTTTCCTCATAATCCTGGACTATCGGACCACCATTTTATTACGTTTGCAATTGCAACAAATAATCTGCTCAGATCCCAACCAAGGAGCATCAAAAGTCGTGCTATAAATTCACAGACAACACAAAGATTCCATGATGCCCTTCCAGACTCCCTCTGCCTACCCAAGGACGTCAGAGGTCAAAAATCAGTTAACTTCTTAAGGTATAGGGGGCAGAATTTTTACTTTTGGATAAATAGCGTGCCCAATTTCAACTTCCTGCAACTGATGCCAAGAATATAACATATGCATAATATTAGTAGATTTGGAAAGAAAACACGCAGACGTTTATTAACGTTTAAAAATACCTAAAGTTGTATAACAAAAGTAGTTTGAAATATTTTGGCAAAGTTTATAGGCAACTTTTGAAATATTTTGTAGTGATGTTGCGCATTTTGGAAGCTGTTTTTTTCTGGATAAAACGGGCCAAATAAATTGACATTTTGGATATATATGGACGGATTTAATCGAACAAAAGGACCAATTGTGATGTTTATGGGACATATTGGAGTGCCAACAAAAGAAGCTCGTCAAAGGCAAGGCATGTTTTATATTTTATTTCTGCGTTTTGTGTAGCGCCTGCAGGGTTGAAATATGCTACCCTCTTTGTTTACTGTTGTGCTATCATCAGATAATAGCTTCTTATGCTTTCACAGAAAAGCCTTTTTAAAATCTGACATGTTGGCTGGATTCACAACGAGTGTAGCTTTAATTGAGTATCTTAAATGTGTGATTTACTGAAAGTTAGATTTTTATATCAATTTATTTGAATTTGCCACGCTGCATTTTCCCTGGTTTTTGGACAAGTGGGACGCAACCATTAGAAGTTAACCACCTAACTGAAGAACTCAATTTAACCTTGCGCAATACTTTATATGCAGTTGCACCGCTAAAAACTAAAAACATTTCTCATAAGAAATGAGCTCCCTGGTATACAGAAAATATCCGAGCTCTGAAGCAAGCTTCCAGAAAATTTGAACGGAAATGGCGCCACAACAAACTGGAAGTCTTCCAACTTGCTTGGAAAGACAGTGCCGTGCAGTATCGAAGAGCCCTTATTGCTGCTCGATCATCCTATTTTTCCAACTTAATTGAGGAAAATAAGAACAATCCAAAATGTATTTTTGATACTGTCCCAAAGCAAACTAAAAAGCAGCATTCCCCAAGTGAGGATGGCTTTCACTTCAGCAGTAATACATTCATGAACTTCTTTGAGGAAAAGATCATGATTATTAGAAAGCAAATTACGGACTCCTCTTTAAATCTGCGTATTCCTTCAAAACTCAGTTGTCCTGAGTCTGCACAACTCTGCAAGAACCTAGGATCAAGAGAGACACATGTGTTTTAGTACACTATCTCTTGACACAATGATGAAAATAATCATGGCCTCTAAACCTCCAAGCTGCATACTGGACCCTAATTCCAACTAAACTACTGAAAGAGCTGCTTCCTGTGCTTGGCCCTCCTATGTTGAACATAATAAACGGCTCTCTATCCACCGGATGTATACCAAACTCACTAAAAGTGGCAATAATATAGCCTCTCTTGAAAAAGCCAAACCTTGAGCCAGAGAATATAAAAAACTATCAGCCTATATCGAATCTTCCATTCCTCTCAAAATGTTTTGAAAAGGCTGTTGCGCAGCAACTCACTGCCTTCCTGAAGACAAACAATGTATACGAAATGCTTCAGTCTGGTTTTAGACCCCATCATAGCGCTGAGACTGCACTTGTGAAGATGGTAAAGGACCTTTTAATGGCATCAGACCGAGGCTCTGCATCTGTCCTCGTGCTCCTAGACCTTAGTGCTGCTTTTGATACCATCGATCACCACATTCTTTTGGAGAGATTGGAAAACCCAAATTGGTCGACATGGACAAGTTCTGGCCTGGTTTAGATCTTATCTGTCAGAAAGATATCAGTTTGTCTCTGTGAATGGTTTGTCCTCTGACAAATCATCTGTAAATGTCGGTGTTCCTCAAGGTTCCGTTTTAGGACCACTATTGTTTTCACTATATATTTTACCTCTTGGGGATGTCATTCGAAAACATAATGTTGACTTTCACTGCTATGCGGATGACAAACAGCTGTACATTTCAATGAAACATGGTGAAGCCCCAAAATTGCCCTCGCTAGAAGCCTGTATTTCAGACATAAGGAAGTGGATGGCTGCAAACTTTCTAGGTCCCAAGAAATAAAGAGATCTTCTGTTAAATCTGACAATTAATCTTAATGGTTGTACAGTCGTCTCAAATAAAACTGTGAAGGACCTCGGCGTTACTCTGGACCCTAATCTCTCTTTTGACGAACATATCAAGACTGTTTCAAGCACAGCTTTTTTCCATCTAAGTAACATTGCAAAAATCAGAAACTTTCTGTCCAAAAATGATGCAGAAAAAATTAATCCATGCTTTTGTTACTTCTAGGTTAGACTACTGCAATGCTCTACTTTCCGGCTACCCGGATAAAGCACTAAATAAACTTCAGTTGGTGTTAAATACGGCTGCTTGAATCCTGACTAGAACCAAAGAAATGTATCACATTACTCCAGTGCTAGCCTCCCTACACCGGCTTCCTGTCAAGGCAAGGGCTGATTTCAAGATTTTACTGCTAACCTACAAAGCATTACATGGGCTTGCTCCTACCTATCTCTCTGATTTGGTCCTGCCGTACATACCTACACGTACGCTACGGTCACAAGACGCAGGCCTCCTAATTGTCCCTAGAATTTCTAAGCAAACAGCTGGAGGCAAGGCTTTGTCCTATAGAGCTCAATTTTTATGGAATGGTCTGCCTACCCATGTGAGAGACGCAAACTCGGTCTCAACCTTTAAGTATTTACTGAAGACTCATCTCTTCAGTAGGTCATATGATTGAGTGTAGTCTGGCCCAGGAGTGTGAAGGTGAACGGAAAGCCTCTGGAGCAACGAACCGCCCTTGCTGTCTCTGCCTGGCCGGTTCCCCTCTTTCCACTTCCACAGGGGCTGAGTCACTGGCTTACTGGTGCTCTTTCATGCCGTCCCTAGGAGGGGTGCGTCACTTGAGTGGGTTGAGTCACTGATGTGATCTTCCTTTCTGGGTTGGCGCCCCCCCTTGGGATGTGCCATGGCGGAGATCTATACTGGGCCTTGTCTCAGGATGGTAAATTGGTGGTTGAAGATATTCCTCTAGTGGTGTGGGGACTGTGCTTTGGCAAAGTGGGTGGGGTTATATCCTTCCTGTTTGGCCCTGTCCGGGGGTATCATCGGATGGGGCCACAGTGTCTCCTGACCCCTCCTGTCTCAGCCTCCAGTATTTATGCTGCAGTAGTTTATGTGTCGGGGGGCTAGGGTCAGTTTGTTATATCTGGAGTACTTCTCCTGTCTTATCCGGTGTCCTGTGTGAATTTAAGTATGCTCTCTCTAATTCTCTCTTTCTTTCTCTCTCTCGGAGGACCTGAGCCCAAGGAAAATGCCTCAGGACTACCTGGCACTATGACTCCTTGCTGTCCCCAGTCCACCTGGCCGTGCTGCTGCTCCAGTTTCAACTGTTCTGCCTGCGGCTATGGAATCCTGACCTGTTCACCGGACGTGCTACCTGTCCCAGAGCTATTATTTGAGTATGCTGGTCATTTATGAACATTTGAAAATTTTGGCCATGTTCTGTTATAATCTCCACCCGGCACAGCCAGAAGAGGACTGGCCACCCCTCATAGCCTGGTTCCTCTCTAGGTTTCTTCCTAGGTTTTGGCCTTTCTAGGGAGTATTTCCTAGCCAACGTGCTTCAACACCTGCATTGCTTGCTGTTTGGGGTTTTAGGCTGGGTTTCTGTATAGCACTTTGAGATATCAGCTGATGTACGAAGGGCTATATAAATAAATTTTGATTTGATTTGATCATAACTGACCTAAAAACAGGGAATTTTTACTAGGATTAAATGTCAGGAACTGTGAAATACTGAGTTTAAATGTATTTGGCTAAGGTGTATGTAAACTTCTGACTTCAACGGTATGTGAGAATGCTGTTTATTGACTACAGCTCAGCGTTCAACACCATAGTGCCCACAAAGCCCATCACTAAGCTAAGGACCATGTGACTGGGCACCTCCCTCTGCAACTGGATCCTGGACTTGCTGATGTGCTGCCCCCAGGTGATAAGGGTAGGCAACAACACATCTGGCGCACTGATCCTCAACGCGGGTGCATGCTTACTCCCCTCCTGTCTTCCCTGTTCACCCATGCCAAGCATGACTCCAACACCATCATTATGTTTGCTGACGACACAACAGTGGTAGGCCTGATCACCGACAACGATAAGATGGTTTATAAGGGGGAGATCAGTGACTTGGCAGTGCGGTGCCAGGACAACAACCTCTCCCTCAACGTGAGCAAGACAAAGGAGATGATCGCGGACTACAGGAAAAGGAGGGCTGAACACGGCCCCATTCACATCGACGGGGCTGTAGTGGAGCGGGTCGAGAGTTTCAAGTTCCTTGGTGCCCATATCACCAACAAACTATCATGGTGCAAACACACTAAGACAGTCACGAAGAGGGCACAACAACACATTTTCCCTTTCCGGAGACTGAAAGGATTTGGCATGGGTCCCCAGATCCTGACTGGTTGCATCACCGCATGGTATGGAAACTGCTCGGCATCCGACCGTAAGGCACTACAGAGGATAGTACATACGGCCCAGTAGGCCCAGTACTGGGGCCAAGCTTCCAGCCTTCCAGGACCCGCCCAGTACTGAGGCGTTGTCAGAGGAAGTCCCTGAAAAATTGTCAAAGACTCCAGTCACCCAAGTCATAGACTGTTCTCTCTGCTATCGCACTGAATGCGGTACATGTACATGTACAAAAACTTACATGTACAAATTACCTCGACTAACCTGCCTCAATATTGTTATTTTATTGTGTTAATTTTTATTTGAATTTTTACTTTTACTTTTTACTTCATGCATTGTTGGTTAAGTGCTTGTAAATAAGCATTTCACGGTAAGGTCTACACCTGTTGTATTCGGCACAGGTAGCCTAGAGCGTTGGACTAGTAACCGAAAGGTTGCAAGATTGAATCCCTGAGCTGACAAGGTAAAAATCTGTTGTTCTGCCCCTGAACAGGGCAGCTAACCCACTGTTATTGTAATTGAAAATAAGAAATTGTTCTTAACAGACTTGCCTAGTTAAATTAAGGTAAAATAAAAAATATAACAATTTGATTTGATGTGGTTTTGTATTCTGGTTGTGGCATCGCAACAAACTGTGTCCAGCAAATAACTTTGGCTCATTTCAGTGTGTTCTCTAAAAGTTCCCCATTGGCAAATCATTTAATTAAATCCCGGCAAAGGGACCAAAGCTCCAAAACTTGGAATCCGGTGCTTGGTGCTTCCCCTTCTCTGTCTTATGAAGTGTGGATCTGAGACCTGGACGCAGGATACACTAGATACACTCATAGAGAAAGATATAGAAGGAACAACAGAGAAGGAGCCCTTAATGTGCCTTCACCATATGCTGTTAGCTACTGATGGATGTTACTCTCCCCAGGCACTGAGACAACTTATCGCGTCTGCCGGTGACATCGTTGTTTCCGATAAAGTTAAAGACGAGCCATCTGTTAGAAACAGCAGCCCCACTTGCGGGGACAAGTGTATGTGTGTGTGTGTGTGTGTGTGTGTGTAAGACAAGGTTCTTATAATTGTGATTTTCTAATAGATTTTATATCTATTCGTTTTTACATTTTTATTTGAAATTCAGACTAGTTTCAGTTAGTTTTCAGACCTGATTTAGTAGTTTTTATTCAGTTTCAGTTTGACGTTTTTTATATACATTTATATACATTCAGTTTTAGTTTAATTTAGTTTCAGATTTAGTTTCAGTGTTATGGACAGAAAGTAGCCTAATAAACGGGAGGCTAGGAGACATTTGTGTTATAGGCCTATAGCAGGGGTTATAGGCCTATAGCAGGGGTACTCATGTACTATTTTTGATGGTCCTTCACAAAAATGTCCTAGGTGGCAAAGGTCCAGATGGATATTGTAATTTATTGGCGTAGTAACAAACCTCCACCTCACAGCGACCGCAAACTGTTCCCACCCTTCTTTTTGACAGAGAGAAAAATGTGCCGTTTTTAAGATTATTTTCTGCAATTCCACACACTATGCCATTGACCGAAGAGAAAATATATCAGTTTTTATGATATTTGATACCAGGAGTCGAATCCTGACCGAAAATCCTAAATAAAATTATAGCTGTCTCACCTTGTCTTTATCCTGAAATTATTTGTGGGTGCTGTTAAGATTAACTTTGAGGTTTGTTGTGTTTTTTCCCTTGAACCTCTGTTCCACACATGCTGCCAGCTTCTGACACCACAATGCTTTTATCCTTTCTAGCAATTAATGTACTCAAAATAATCCCATATGGGGCTTTGTCTTTTCTGACCGATAATATATATATTTTCTTAATTGTTTTCTTTAAGTTTACTAAATAGTTTTTCCAATTGTAGTTTTTATTTTAGTTTCAGTTGGGGTGTGAATCCCACCACTCCTAATAAACTGGCAAATGTGAAGAAGCTCTGTGTGTCATAATCATATGTTATGCCAGTTAAAACCAGCTGACATCCCACTCTGGAGCTTTGATATGCCGGTACAGTTTATTATGTTCAACAATACATTCAAATAAAGGCATTTAAAAATAATTTCATGCCAGTTAAAATTAGCAGAGATCCCAATCCGGAACTTTGATATGCCCTTAGTGTCTCGCTCTGATCTGTTTCACCTGTCCTTGTGATTGTCTCCACCCCCTCCAGGTGTCGCTAATTTTCAGCAACACTTGAAAATGTGTTTCCTGTCTCTCTGTGTCTCTATGTTCGTCTTGTATGTTTTTCCAAGTCAACCAGCGTTTTTCCTGTTCTCCTTTTATTTGCTATTCTCCTTTTTCTAGTCCTCCCGGTTTTGACCCTTGCCTGTTTCTGGACTCTGTACCCGCCTGCTTGACCATTCTGCCTGCCTTGACCACGAGCCTGACTGCCACTCTGTACCTCCTGGACTCTAATCTGGTTTTGCCTGTCCACAACCATTCTCTTGCCTACCCCTTTTGGATTAATAAACATTGTAAGACTCCAACCATCTGCCTCCTGTGTCTGCATCTGGGTCTCGCATTGTGTCATGATACTTAGAGTATATTATGTTCAATAATACAGTGCCTTGCGAAAGTATTCGGCCCCCTTGAACTTTGCGACCTTTTGCCACATTTCAGGCTTCAAACATAAAGATATAAAACTGTATTTTTTGTGAAGAATCAACAACAAGTGGGACACGATCATGAAGTGGAACGACATTTATTGGATATTTCAAACTTTTTTTAACAAATCAAAAACTGAAAAATTGGGCGTGCAAAGTTATTCAGCCCCCTTAAGTTAATACTTTGTAGCGCCACCTTTTGCTGCGATTACAGCTGTAAGTCGCTTGGGGTATGTCTCTATCAGTTTTTCACATCGAGAGACTGACATTTTTTCCCATTCCTCCTTGCAAAACAGCTCGAGCTCAGTGAGGTTGGATGGAGAGCATTTGTGAACAGCAGTTTTCAGTTCTTACCACAGATTCTCGATTGGATTCAGGTCTGGACTTTGACTTGGCCATTCTAACACCTGGATATGTTTATTTTTGAACCATTCCATTGTAGATTTTGCTTTATGTTTTGGATCATTGTCTTGTTGGAAGACAAATCTCCGTCCCAGTCTCAGGTCTTTTGCAGACTCCATCAGGTTTTCTTCCAGAATGGTCCTGTATTTGGCTCCATCCATCTTCCCATCAATTTTAACCATCTTCCCTGTCCCTGCTGAAGAAAAGCAGGCCCAAACCATGATGCTGCCACCACCATGTTTGACAGTGGGGATGGTGTGTTCAGCTGTGTTGCTTTTACGCCAAACATAACGTCTTGCAATGTTGCCAAAAAGTTCAATTTTGGTTTCATCTGACCAGAGCACCTTCTTCCACATGTTTGGTGTGTCTCCCAGGTGGCTTGTGGCAAACTTTAAATGACACTTTTTATGGATATCTTTAAGAAATGGCTTTCTTCTTGCCACTCTTCCATAAAGGCCAGATTTGTGCAATATACGACTGATTGTTTTCCTATGGACAGAGTCTCCCACCTCAGCTGTAGATCTCTGCAGTTCATCCAGAGTGATCATGGGCCTCTTGGCTGCATCTCTGATCAGTCTTCTCCTTGTATGAGCTGAACGTTTAGAGGGACGGCCAGGTCTTGGCAGATTTGCAGTGGTCTGATACTCCTTCCATTTCCATATTATCACTTGCACAGTGCTCCTTGGGATGTTTAAAGCTTGGGAAATCTTTTTGTATCCAAATCCGGCTTTAAACTTCTTCACAACAGTATCTCGGACCTGCCTGGTGTGTTCCTTGTTCTTCATGATGCTCTCTGCGCTTTTGACGGACCTCTGAGACTATCACAGTGCAGGTGCATTTATACGGAGACTTGATTACACACAGGTGGATTGTATTTATCATCATTAGTCATTTAGGTCAACATTGGATAATTCAGAGATCCTCACTGAACTTCTGGAGAGAGTTTGCTGCACTGAAAGTAAAGGGGCTGAATAATTTTGCACGCCCAATTTTTCAGTTTTTGATTTGTTAAAAAAGTTTGAAATATCCAATAAATGTCGTTCCACTTCACGATTGTGTCCCACTTGTTGTTGATTCTTCTCAAAAAAATACAGTTTTATATCTTTATGTTTGAAGCCTGAAATGTGGCAAAAGGTCTCAAAGTTCAAGGGGGCCGAATACTTTCGCAAGGCACTGTATATTGATGCAAGGCACTGTATATTGAAATGTCATAAATATGCCAACTTTAATTGATTAATTCTCAATTATGCTTTTAGATACAAATGTCAAATTTAACAATCCTTCCTCCAGAGGAACATTCTGTGGATTACATTTCATGATTAAAAAACAAAAAAACTGTCCTGGTTTTGTGAGGGATCACCCCATCGGTAGAAACTCTAAACAGTACCATTTTGAAGTCATTTTCATTCCAGAACGATGTTACATAAATTTGAACATTAAGTGGTTAAGAATGACCTTTCACTGAGATATTCGGTGCGCAAACAGCTCCCGACACACATTAGAGAAACGCACCATTTGTAAATCGCATCTGTCACCTATTTATAGAATTTAACAATGTAATGGTGTTCGCTTATCCCGGCAGCCGACAATCACTTTCCTTTGCCACCGCTCGCTGAAACACTGATCAAGCATGCCACAGTTTCTATCTGAATGAAAGGCCTGCAAGGCATAATACAATAAAAACCGTTGCGCAGCTTGTCTAAAGATCTGAAGGTGCTATTTTCACTCACTGTGGAGCGAACAAAGAGGAATTCTCTGTACTCTCACCTCATTGCCATTCTTTCCTTTAGCTTCTCATTGAAGTGCATATGAAAAAAGGAGAAGGCCTTTTGAATGCCAGACGTTTTCAACGTGTATTCAAAGGATGGAGCTTCAAGGATTAGGCAAAGTCAGGCGCATGCTTTTGACTTGGTATAGAGTGTTGGGAGGAAGACACAAGTGCAGATGGCGGAAATAAAGGAGAGACGAGTGAAACGGGACAGTACGCTGCCATGATGATGAAAATTCTGGAGCATCACCTGGTGTGTGTGACTCATTGGCAGAGATATATTTGGAACTGTCTGCTCAAGGACATACCCAAAATCCTGACATCTCTATCCAACTTCCCACATGGACAAACACAGTAAACGTCAATGAAAAGATTACAACTAATTTGTAATAATTGAAAGTCGAGTGAGATTGATACAGGGATGTATTTTTTGCTTCAAAATGACAGACCTTACACTGAAAATTACTGTTTCTACAAGACCAGAAAATACTGTGCCTTCAGAAAGTATTCAGACCCCTTTACTTTTTCCACATTGATGTGTTACAGCCTGAAATTAAAATGTATTACATTTAGATTTTGTGTCACTGATCTACACACAACACTCTGTCGACCATTTTGAATTGAATAAATGAAATGAATAAACAAGTTGAAATGTCTTGAGTCATTAAGTACTCAACCCCTTTGCTATGGCAAGCCTAAATAAGTTCAGGAGTAAAAATATGCTTAACAAATTACATAATAAGTTGCATGGACTCATTCCGTGTTCAATAATAGTGGTTAACATGATTTGTTAATGACTGACCCATCCCTGTACCCCACATATACAATTATCCATAAGGTCCCTCAATCGAGTAGTGAATTTCAAGCACAGTAGACCAGGAGTGTTTTTGAATGCCTCGTAAAGAAGGGCACCAATTGGTAGATGAGTAAAAAAAAGCAGATGGTGAATATCCCTTTGAGCATGGTGAAGTTATTAATTACACTTTGGATGGTCGTATTAATACATCCAGTCACTACAAAAATGCAGCTGTCCTTCCTAACTCGGTTGCCGTAGAGGAAGGAAACTGCTCAGGGAATTCACCATGAGAGAATTGGGATTTTAAAACAGTTAAAGAGTTTAATGGTTGTGATATGAGAAAACTGAGGATGGATCAACAACATTGTAGTAACTCCACAATAGTAACCTAAATGACAAGAGTGAAAAGAAGGAATAAAATAAAATGGAATAAAATTATTCCAAAACATGCACGATGTTTCCAAAAAGGCTCTTAAGTAATACTGCAATAAATGTGGCAAAAAATTTACTTTTTGTAATGTTTGGGACAAATTCAACAACACATCACTGGGTATGCTTGTCATCGGCAAGAACTAGGGCATTTCTTTCAGATAAAAATAAACAGAAGACAGCTATAAGCACAGGCAAAATCCTAGACGAAACCTGGTCCAGTCTACTTTCCAACAGACAGTGGGAGATTAATTCACCTTTCAGTAGAACAATAACCTAAAACACAAGGCCAAATATACACTGGAGTTGCTTACCAAGACAACATTGAATGTTCCTGAGTGGCCTAGTTAAAGCTTTGGCTTTAATCAATGGCAAGACATGGAAATGGCTGTCTAGCAACAATCAACTTGACAGAGCTTGAAGTATTTAAAAAATAATAATGGGCAAATATTGTACAATCCAGATGTACAGAGCTCATAGAGACTTACCCAGAAAGACGCACAGCTGTATGCGCTGCCAAAGGTGCTTCTACAAACTATTGACTCAGGGGTGTCAATACTATTGGCATATTTGAAATATTTCTGCATTTAATTTAAATTAATTTGCAAACACTTCTAAAAAAAAAAGTTAACTTTGTCATTATGGGGTATTGTGTCGATGGGTGATTTATTTTTTTATTTCAATCCATTTTTAATGCAGGCTGTACCACAACAAAATGTGGAATAAGTCAATGTGTATGAACATTTTCTGAAGGCAATATATATTACATTACACTTCTGAGAAGAGACTGGAAGGTAGTTAAGTCAATGAATGATCAGTTCAAAGAGGTCTGTACAGGTTAATAAGTACATGGTACATGGTAACACATCCTCAGTAACTATGACCAAACAACATTACAACATTGTTTTGTTAGTATAAATGGATTACATTGTCCCAATTTTAACACAATTACATTTTGTATCAAACGCTCTAGGTCCTCCTCTCAACATGTAACTATTCAGATGATTATCATTATTAATCAATCAATTAGTGCATTATGTATTATTCTCAATATGGCACGTGTCCAAAACACGTATCTGTAATAATGAGCAAAATGTATATTTGTCTCTAACCATTAATCATGGGAAACAGGGCATAAATAAAGACCATTAGGCTTCATTCCTGCTCAGTTCACCAAAGAGGACTCCTATCTTTCTGCCATCGTGGATGTGAATCTGGAAACGCAACACCCGCAGATGCCTGGCGTGCTGTTTGACAGATTCTCAGTCTACCAGCAAGGCTCTCTGTAAATGTCCATCTGTCGGCCTCCCGCGGGTACTTATTATTCCCGGCTAGCCAGGGGTTTTCTCCTCCGAGCAGTCAGTCAGTCAGTCGCTCACTGCTGCCTGCCTCTCAAACAATGAGGGCCGAACCAGAACATTTCTCGCAGATGCTTCGACTGGTTACCAGTGGCAGGCGGAGTGGCGTTGTTTTCAATTACACCATGAGGTGACTTCTCTCCTTAAATGTTTATATTCAAGCTTATATGGATGCTAACGCTTATTGCAGGAATGCTAATTTGAAGAGAGCATGTACGTTTAAGGGGGGCTAAGCTAAAAATAGGTTAGCATGCTATGGGAAGGTAGTGACCGTCCATCCAAATTTTGCTCCGCTGACCACTCCCTCCCTCCTACCTTGTGGACGAGGTGATTGATTTTCCCCTCTAAACAACCTTGCTGTGAGCAATAGGGGTGTTGATGGCTCATGCTGTCCAGGTTTAGGGCCCTGCTATGGGGGATTCAATCATATATCTGACCCCTACCATACCAGTGCAGCCTTAGATTATGTTGCTGGGTTGTATGCACCGAGGAACCAGGCTGAGTGAGTGTTCCCATACTGTTCAGTCAACAGGCTAATTGTGTCATCCCAGTGAGCGATAGTCACGGCTGAGTGGATGGCTGTCTTATCTCCACTGTAGTCGATGTCTGGTCAACAGGGACCATAGTTAAAGGTTACACTACTGTTCTACTTCCTATTGTACTGTATAACGTGATACTCTGGAACATGAGTACAGTATCACATCATAATCTGATTATTTCTATTAGTTTAAAATAATATATATATACATATATATATATATGATTTTAAACTAATAGAAATAATCAGATTATGATGTGATACAGTGTATATATATATATATATATATATATATATATATATATATACAGTATACACCACTTCCTTGAAGATATTCAGCTTGAGAGATTTAGTGGCCATTAACTGCATCATAATATATATTTTTTGAGCTCAATTCTAAGATGTCCTCATAGAGCTGTCATCGCCATGGCGATCGCGCCTTCCTGTCGTGACATGGAGGTTTGTGGTAGAGAGGACAAAGGGAGCTGACGCAGGGAACATGTTCACCACCAGTGGTGGGGCCATGGCCCGGGCCCCTTACTATAGTTTCTGTCTTAGGAAACAGACACCGCAGCTCCCTGCTAGAGTCAACACTGCAAGATCCTCTTTGAACAATCTGGGCCATTTGACTCTCATTTGAATACATTTCAAATTTATGGCGCAGAGCTCACAACCCGGCTGCCAGAAATAGCTAGCTTGTGTGAGTCGGTGCACTCACACGTGGGAATACGAAGGGAAGGATTGCAAAGCGTTGCATACCTTCCTGAGCAAACAGCAGGATCTACGCAGCCGCGCCCCTACTCCCTCCTTTACTTAGGCATTCAGGAAACACAGGTGGACCCCAATGAGATCCCTTAAAACATATCTCACTGTTTGCAAAAGGAAATAGCATAATGGTATTATACTTGGTAGATGGGCTAATCTGTGGACATCGGAGGGTTGGAGTTCAGATCAGAATGATTGGTGGATTGGCCACTGTGGGTGAAAATCCAGCACTTGCCGAAAGAGGAAATTATGAATATACCGTATGTATAATTAGTTAACTACATGTACTGTATATGTGAGAGAAAATAGCTGTAAGTAGCAATAGAAGACATTTTGTCCGTTAGTTTACTCCAATCGGGGGAGGGCTGGAAGGGTAAAAAAAAATAGAAATGATGCCAACAATTAATTAGACAGAAACCCAAATCTTTTTGCAATAATAAAGCAGATCTATATGAGGACATCTTAGAAAAAGGACATCTTAGAAAAACTTCTCAGTGTTGAGGATTAAGTTGGAAAAATAACAAAAATGAGTCTTACCTATTGTGGAACAGTTGGTCACATCTGTAAGCAGGAGGCAGGGGAAGAATGAGAAGGGGGGAAGGAGAAACGTCAGCAAATTACAAAGTAAACTTCAATGCAGGCTAAGGCTGACACCGGCTCCTGAAAAATGACAGTATCCCAGACGTTGGTGCAGACTGGGGGTTAAGAATTGTCCCTGTCAAGAAGGGGGCTGTAATTTATTAAACGAGGGACATTAAAAGTCAAAGAATTCTCCCCTGAGGATCCAAAGTTTGCACAACTTGTATTAATAATTGTCAGTGTTTCCTCCAATTCAAAGGGAAGGAGGGAGATTATAACATTTAAAAAGTACTGGGCAGCAGTCAACCATTACGACCAAATGTTCACCTCTGACACCTCAACACCATCATGCACACACACACACACACACACACACACACACACACACACACACACACACACACACACACACACACACACACACACACACACACACACACGCGCACGCAGACCACCTTCCTCCACTCGTATGTCTTGAAAGTAATTTAGCAGGCCTTTGACATCTCTAACACTTTGTCTGTTTTATGAAGACCTTAAGGTCATCCCCACTACAATAGAAGCAGAAGCCCGGCAAGATAAATTAGTCGGATTTAGCCACATCTTCAATTTCAATGCTGCTTTCCCTGACATTTATTTTGGCTAAGATTTATGAAGAGGACAGTTGCACGCTTCTTGACTTCACTGTAGAACCCTTTCTGACAAGTCCGAAAAATAGATTTCCATTACCTCACTATTTTTACATCAGAAACTGGTCCCTCTACGAGTGTGCTGCTCTCGGGCACAGTTTTGCTTTGCTTGTAAATGTTGCAATAAAAAAAAATTCAGCTCACAAGGAAAGTAGATTCAGAAGCTGTTCTGTGGGTAAGCATTGCTTACTGAGCTCACAGAGATGTACTGTACTTTTTTTGTGTGCATAATTTTCAAGAAATATGATTTATCATAGATAATGTATTTCTCCCTGCATCTATTTGCATTTTTGTGAATAGAATCTTCTGGGATTGACTGTGCTGGGAGAATGTGACTACAATGCCAAGTTTGGCTACCCACAAGGGAATGGCTTATTTTTAGGCTAAGGGCGGGAATTAATAGGACTCGAGCTCCTTGTGCTTGGGTATTCATTACTATGCTGTCTGCTTCAAACACATCCTCACACTGTCTATTGCTGTTCTTGCTAAACCGCGTCTGGACACCTTCAGGGACCACGGCAGTAAGACAGACCCAAAAAGAAACACCTGGGGTTTTAATGGGAGAGAAAGTGAGACACTTCCTAAGAGCCAGTCAGAGACAATGAAGGAAAGATAACAGGCTGTATTGGGAGTTTGGTGCAGCACATAGCAGATCAATAGTGCCCTATAAAATGTTGTACAACTTTTATTTTTTTTAACCTTTATTTAACTAGGCAAGTCAGTTGAGAACAAATTCTTATTTACAATGATGGCCTACCGGGGAAGTGGGTTAAACGCCTTGATTTTTACCTTGTCAGCTCAGGGATTCAATCCAGCAACCTTTTGGTTATTGAGCCAACGCTCTAAACACTGGGCTACCTACCTGCAGGCTCACTTTGTAGCGTTCGAGAATGATAGAGCACAGGATACTTATTTCCACTTAGCCAAACGCAACTACAACCTACACATTTTGGGGCAGTCACGTCACGTACGATGACTCAACAGACAAGAAAAAGGCTGTTTCTCTACCATTTACTTCAAGAAAAAAAGAAAAAAATCTCTAAATTAAACACATTTTGTGTTTTTATAGTGAGTTTTGTTTCTTGCTCAGCATTGAGATTATAGACCATAGATTTCCTGTAGAAATATATGGCCTCACCAATCAAATCGAGTAAAGCTAGCACATGCCTAAAGTAAGTGGATTAGGCCAGTGGGGATTGGTGAAAACAAAGGCATGGGGATGAACAGAGGCTCTTGTGAGTCTCCTTATACCCACAGTGTGAATAAGGGAAGACTAAGAGAGGAAGATGCTTTTTTCGCCCTGTTTTAAGCAGTTAAGCTGCTTTCAGAGTCTTAGTTACGCTGTGTGGAACCTTAAAAAGATATGGAAACTTTTGACAAGGCAGGGAGGCCAAGAACTACAATCCTATGTTGCCCTTCTTCCGTTGACAACAGGAGATTTCGAGATGTATGTAGTGGTCAATGCAGTGAATATTAGCATTAATTCCACTGTAATTGTATGCCAAACAAAAAAACATTGATTTCAAAGTTTAACAAACCGTACAACTCTATGCACAAGGACTAATTCAATCATTTTAACTGAAAATGTACAGAAACATTTTTTTTATGTGTCCACGCTTTCAAAAAAAGTTATTGACATTTACAGGATTGACTGACCTTCATGTCTTAAAGTATTGATGGACTGTCATTTCTCTTTGCTTATTTGAGCTGTTCTTGCCATAATATGGTATTGTACCAAATCGTCTGTATACCAACCCTACCTTGTCACAACATAACTGATTGGCTCAAACACATTCAGAAGGAAAGAAATTCCACAAATTAACTTTTAACAAGGCACATCTGTTAATTGATATGCATTCCAGGTGACTACATGATGAAGCTGGTTGAGAGATTAGCTGGAGTGTGCAAAACTGTCATCAAAGCAAAGGGTGGCTACTTTGAAGAATCTCAAATATAAATTATTGTTAGATTTGTTTAACACTTTTTTGGTTACTACATGATTCCATGTGTTATTTCATAGTTTTGATGTCTTCACTATCATTATACAATGTAGAAAATACAAAAAATAATGAAAAACCGGGAATGAGTAGGTGTGTCCAAACTTTTGACTGGTACTTTAGGTGTTCCGGTCGTGTAAATTGCAATGGAAATGGCATCTTCCTTGGATCTGTTAGTGCGGTAGGCACATAGGAGTGGGTTCAGGGTGCCTGGAAAGCTGGCCTTGATATGAGTGATGACCAGCATCTCGGAGCACATCGTGATGACCGAGGTGAGCGCAACAGCGGCTATTTTCATTTGAGCATATCACCTTGTTTTTCTTGGACAGTGGGACAATGGTGGTCTCCTTAAAGCAGGTGGGAACTACAGCCTGGGAAACCTGATGATAAGACTAGACGTGAACATTATATTTTTTTACTAACATATGATCGATCGGGTCCGTGGGTCGCGTTGTAGGGGGTTTCTGGTCCAGAAAAAGTTAAAGACCCCTGAGGTCTATAGCCACGTGAGAGTGACAATAGCCAACTTGTCACAACTCCTACCGAAGGTGGCTCCCCTTCCTGTTTCGGTGGCGCTCGGCGGTCGTCGTCACCGGCCTACTAGCTGCTACTGATCCCTTTTCCCCCTTTTCTGTTTATTAGTTGCACCCGTATTTAGTTAGGATAATTGGTTGGGCTTTATTTACCAGCCGGCCCGCCTGCTGGTTGTGCGGGATTATTTTCAGTGTACGGTTGTACACGACTGTAGGTCACGGTTGTCCGTGTGTGTGTATTTTGCTGAACTGTGTTTGGAGCGTTTGTTTGGGTTGGCGTCGTTTCGCCGGTGTGGTATATTAAAAGTAGCGCTACCCTGAACTCCCTGCTTCCTGCGCCTGACTTCTTCCTCCACTACACCCAGGGCGTTACACAACTCGTTTTCACCTAGTCTCTGTTGGTGTGTCCTCTTAAACCCATTGATTTATTTCCGTTCATCAGCGGGTCAGGCTTTTAATTCAATTGCTGGGCCTGTTCCTCTAAAAAAGCGTTGGCTGCTGCTGCATGAGTGGTTGCTAATTGGAAACAAAAAGCAATGAACAGAACGGAAAGCCTTGCCAAGCCACTATTACACCGACCACCGGCGTCTCATGTTGTTCAATTACGCCATGACGAAAGAGCTGCTGTTTGTACCATGTCACTATTTAACCTATTCAACAAAGTGGAATGGGAGCAGCTGTTTATTTTACAGAGCTATATAATGACCTGAAATGGCTTGCTGTTAAAACATCTAGCCCAGAGATTAGAGAGAGGAGGAGAGCCCAAAATGGTTTAATATACTGCAGCCTTCCATTCATCATATCCACTGCTAATATCTGGCCCCCCTCCACGGATGCCAAGTTAACACTCTTTCTATTTGTGTGTCTGATAAGGGACATAAAGGAAGTGTTAGAAGCGACAGTACAGCTGGTCCAAGCTCAGACAGACTTGAGCTTCGAGAAGTTTACATGAACCGATGAGGGAGCCAAAAGAGTTTAGTCAAAGTTTTCGGCGTCTTTCAAGAACATTTTGTCAACTTTTTGACTTCAACTTTAAGTATTTAATGAATGACGCACAAGAAGGGCTGTTGCGGTGACCGTATTACTGCCACACAGGCAGTCATGAGTCATGACCGCAGTAAAATTCCACGTCCCGGTAATCTCCTCTCCTGTGCACTCTGGACATGCGTTGGTAGTACCCAATTCGCTAACAACCACCAGGTCGCTAATGGCCTGATCCTCAGCGCTCTATTGTCCTTCTAACCCACAGGTGTCAAACTCATTCCACAGAGGGCTGAGTGTCTGTGAGTTTTCGCTCCTCCCTTGTACTTGATTGATGAATTTGGTCACTGATTAGTAAGGAACTCCCTTCACCTGGTTGTCAAGGGCTTAATTATATATATATTTTTTAAATACAGTAAAAACAGGAGAAAATAGGCCCTCCATGGAATGAGTTTGACACCCCTGCTTTAACCACTCTGACATCAATGCAAATACAATTGAAAATCACATCAAACACTTATCATCAAAACAGTATGTGCTTTTAAAACTCACCTCACTGTGATTGATCAATTTGAAGAAAGAAGTTCAACAGTTGAAACTGAGTGGAAAACATGGTCACTGTGGATGTTGCTTTAAATTCTAGCACAACGAAATGGACAGCGCTTTCTAAGGTGATGAATTCAAAACACCCAAATGCATATGTTGAGCTTATGCCTATGCATGGGCCTATATATGACTGAATTCAAATTATAATTATGCTTTTATACAATACATAGCCTACCACATATTACACATGGCAGAAAAACATAAAATAAAACTGATTTAAGATGTCTTTGGTACATAATTGGTCTAGCATATACTCCAAAATTAAACAAATTCTAGTACTCGCTTTTGAGTGTGGACTGCTTACCTTGTGCTACACTCCAAACTTTCTATCCACGTATCGGCCTAGGCGATGCTGTTGGTTCATTGATCGCACAGGGCAGCTGACAGAGTTAACATACAATTAAAGTGAATTTGTATTTGAATGCCCTAGTAATAGGGCATTTTTAATTGGCTGACACATTACCTTTACAGGATATCTCATCACGTAGAGGAGCTGTGAAAACATGTTACTCTCAATGCTCCCGAACAGATTTCACTTGGTTTCCGAAATAAAGATTTGGGTTGAAGCAGGAACATGGGTTGAAGAGCCCATGGCATATAGAGTTTGGGCGGAATATCACCTATCACTCTCGAGAGCATGCTCCACAAAACAGTGGTTGAATAGTGGAGTGAAATAAGTGTTAAAATAAGCCCAGACATTTCCATATGCAATAGAAAGCAGAGTTTTGATGGTTGCCAGTAAAAAGAGGTGGATCCCAGCTGCTACTAAAATGATTTATCAGCTGCTCATATTAAGCCAATGCTTCGCTATGAAACTGAAGTAGCCTACCCGGCATCATTGAAAAACTAACTGGTGGGAAAGCGGCCTCCATTTGCTATTCGAGTACAAACGGATGTCATTTTTACCCTGCCGCTGTTCCTGCCCATTTGATAATGGGCCATTCTAAATTAAAACTATCTGAACAAAAATATATAGCGCAAAATGTAAAGTGTTAAATAAAATATCTCCGAAATGTTCAATATGCACAAAAAGCTTATTTCTCTCAAATGTTGTTTACATCGATGTTATTCAGCAATTCTCCTTTGCCAAGATTATCCATCCACCTGAAAGGTGTGGCATATCAAGAAGCTGATTAAACAGCATGATCATTACACAGGTGCACCTTTGGGAGCACCTGTGTAAGTTTTGAGGGAGCATGCAATTGGCACTCTGACTGCAGGAATATCCACCAGAGCTGTTACCAGAGAATTTAATGTTAATTTCTCTACCATATGCCGCATCTAACATCGTTTTAGAGATTTTGGCAGTACGTCCAACCGGCCTCACAACCACGCCAGCCCAGGACCTCCACATGTTGCTTCTTCACCTGCGGGATCATCTGAGACCAGCCACCCGGAGAGCTCATGACACGGAGGAGTATTTCTGTCTGTAATAAAGCCCTTTTGTAGGAAAAACTCATTTGGATTGGCTGAGCCTGGCTCCCCAGTGTGTGGGCCCATGCCCTCCCAGGCCCACCCAAGGCTGCATCCCTGCCCAGTCATGTGAAATCCATAGATTAGGGCCTAATGCATGTATTTAAATTGATTTCAATTTGATTTCTAAGACATTCTAAGGTTTGTATCATTCACAACGAAAGATGCCAAGTAACTCTAAATCTAGTGTGTGGGACCTGTTTCAAATGATCACTTGTAAGTTCAACATAGCCACTTTGCTCCGCAATTGGAAAAATATCTGTTCTATTTTATTCAGCAAAGCTCATTTATATTCTTCTTACTATTGTCACGCCCTGACCTTAGAGAGATTTTTATGTCTCTATTTTGGTTTGGTTGGGCATTTGGGTGGGCATTCAATGTTCTATTTTCTATGTTTTGGTATTTCTTTGTTTTGGCCGGGTATGGTTCTCAATCAGGGACAGCTGTCTATCGTTGTCTCTGATTGGGAATCATACTTAGGTAGCCCTTTTTTCACCCTCCTTTCAGTGTGGGAAGTTAACTTTGTTTGTGGCACTTTGCCCTGTAAGCTTCACGGTTGTTTCTTTCGTTTGTTGTTTTGTTGGCGACATTTTAAAATGAAATAAAATGTACGCTCACCACGCTACGCTTTGGTCTTCCTTCAACAACGTCCGTGACAACTATAAAAAATTATATAATATAAATAATAAGCATATCTTGTCAGCTAAAAAAAACAAGCCTACAGCCTATGGCATGGAGCATAGCCAGAAAACATGCAGTAGGCCAACTCATATTCTGTTTTTCTGAAATACATTCTCTTCAAATCATAATATATTTAAACCTGACTAAAATAAATCATGGATGTATTGTGATGGTGTCTATTAAATTGATTTATTAGACTTTTTCAACGTAAACATTCCAAACGTGCGTATCAGCGGTTTGTTTCCCGCATGTATGCGTGAAGGCCTGGAGATGCTAAATGTGTTTGTATTAATTAAAGGCCAATTACCGTCAGACCGGCAGGCTTTTGCATGACAATAACTGGCTGACAAAATGTAATGACCGCCACAGCCCTACGCACAAGAGCAGATAACTCAAACTCAATCAGCTGTTGTCAGATCAGCTTGGTCCAGTTTAACGGTGACTGAGGCATGACAGTACAGCAGGCACTGAAGCAGATGTGGCATTCTGTCAGCAGCTGTTTTGCGGGTTGCGAATACACCGGTACAACACGGTATCTCTATAAAAGCATTGAACAACCTATATCTGGATACATGAGTTACAATAAATGTCAAGCTACAGTTGACCCAAACAACTGAACATGATTGTCAATTGATCTGATAGTCACAACCCCATGCACAAGCAATCTCAATAATTGTCTAAATGTATTTAACACAGTATATTCACGTTGAGTTGAAGTACTGCAAATCCAATAAATATTAAAATACTGTTGATTGAGACATTTTGTTTCCCTGCACCAAGGGATTTTAACATCATGTCCTGTGTATTTGGAAGTATTCCCACATCCTCAACCAGAGCAGATGGTACATAAACAAACACAAAAGTGAAAGCTGAAAATAAATCTCTCATGGTCTGCTTTGTTTTCCAAGGGCCATACTGTAGCCATTTCCTTGTACACGGAAATAAAGTGCTGAACCACTTTTCAAAATGCAGCTTTCTTTTTTTCATAGTGCTGCTGCGGCTGCTTGGCAGACCTTGATGAGGGATCAGAAGGGAGATATCAGAGGCCTCTGGCTCCTCAGTGAAATCTGACCCGGAGTTCAGCAAACGGAGAACGATAAAGAGTCAGCCTCTTGCTCGAGGAAGGGAAGAAAAACGAAAGAAAATGAAAAAAAAAGAAAGGCTGTAGATCTGACGCCTCTGGCAGCGTGGGGCAGGCCTGTCCCTTCAGATGATGTGTTTGAGTAGGAGGCATCCCCGCGGGCTTTTGTGTGATGGGTTGGCGATTGGCACCATCAAGGCCTTGCCCAGATGCTTAAGGACCCTAAAGTGCCTTCTTCAAGTGTTGAGGAAAGGGTGAAAAAGCTTAGGCCTTTCTGAACAAAACATGGCAAAAGTTCAGGGACCTACAGTATCTATACAGAGACTATTCAGAAAAGACACATGGCATTTGACTACACACACCACGGCTATATATTTAAGTTCATGACCCTGTCATTCATCAAGATTGTCAAAATACCCTTATAAATATGTAATAAACACTATTAGCACTTTACCAAACCCTATTAACACAATGGGCCTTTTCATCATCACAACCAATAGATAATTAGGGAAAATTAGCAAACAACGTAGCACGTGATCCAAAATTGTATATTGCTTTTTAATTGCTTTCCTGTGCTACCTGTGTGGAGGCACAGCCAAGGCCAGGTGTAGTCATTACCATGGGACAGATGGATCAACAGAAGCACCACACTACACCGTGCTCCCTCGTCAGCCAGCGTGGTGGCAGCCATATGCACTCATCATTAAAAATGACCTTTGACCCAGGAGCGGAGCACTCAGTGGCTGTCACTCTAATCGGGATAATTAACACTGGCTTTTTAGCATCGTTTTTTGTTGCTGTTGTTATTCACGCAAATTGTTTTTCCCTGTTGGCAGAACTTTTCAAACAGACATAATGTGTGTGCGTGTGTCTGTTTGTCCACGAGTCTGTGTGTACTCTGACTGTCTCTCTGGGCTTGTGAGTGTGTGTGTGTGTGTGTGTGACTACAGTGCCAGCTGAGCTGAAGGTTAGCCGCTCCTTTTAATATTGCCAATGCGGCTCCTTTGAAAATTCATTAAAGTGCTTCGACCCCTCTGCCATCTGGGTGTGCGAGAGGCAGGGGAACAGCTCTGAGAAATTCTTACAGAGGGACGGGCAGAGCGGCCCTTAAACACACACAGAAACACACACACTGTCAACCCTTAGACAAACACACACACGATGAATGGCCACTGATGTGCTACTCTGTGTGCTATTTATTTGTTCTTCAACCTTATCTAAAGGTTGGTCCAAAATGAGAGTTAGGGAAAGATTATTGGGTGGTGAGGTGTGTGCCAAATACTGATTGCAGATGGAATGTTAAGTAGCATTAGAGTGTCGAACTTAGAGTGTAGCATTACCTAAATGCTAACTAGAAAGTATTGTGCTTAGTGCTTTAATTAGCAAATACAGCTCTGATGCAAGGAGTCTAAGTGATTATCTACAGTGTCTTCAGAAAGTTTCCATTACCCTTGAAGTAGTCCACATTTTGTTGTGTTACAGCCTGAATTCAAATGATTCAATATATTTTTTCCTCACCCATCTACGCACATCATAAAGACAAAGTGAAAACGTGTTTTTGGGGGGTCAAATGTATTCAAAATGAAATACAGAAATATCTCATCTTGGAAAGCAGACTGAACCAGGATGTTCCTCTAAAATGTTGCCTGTGCTTAGCTCTATACCGTTTATTTTTATAAAAACAAAAACCTCAGGGCCTCCCGGGTGGCGCAGTGGTTAAGGGCGCTGTACTGCAGCGCCAGCTGTGCCATCAGAGTCCCTGGGTTCGCGCCCAGGCTCTGTCGTAACCGGCCGCGACCGGGAGGTCCGTGGGGCGACGCACAATTGGCCTAGCGTCGTCCGGGTTAGGGAGGGATTGGTCGGTAGGAATCTCCTTGTCTCATCGCGCACCAGCGACTCCTGTGGCGGGCCGGGCGCAGTGCACGCTAGCCAAGGTGTACGGGAGTTGTAGCAATGAGACAAGATAGTAGGTACTACAACAACTGGATACCACGAAATTGGGGAGAAAAAGGGGTAAAAAAATAAAATAAAAAAAATAAAAAAATAATCCCTAGTCTGTGCTGATTACAAACATAACCATAACATGATGCAGCCACCACTGTGCTTGAAAATATGAAGAGTAGTAGTCAGTGATGTGTTGTGTTGGATATGCCTTAAAGATAACGCTTTGTATTCAGGACATAAAGTAGCAGTTTTACTTTAGTAAACAGAATGCATGTTTTGGGAATACTTTTATTCAGTACAGTTCCTTCTTTTCACTCCATCATCTAGGTTAGTATTGTGGAGTAACTAGAATGTTGTACTTTACAAATAATTGTATGTGTGGGGTACAGAGATGAGGTAGTCATTCAAAAATCATGTTGAACACTATTATTGCACACAGAGTGAGTCCATGCAACTTATTATGTGACTTGTTAAGCACATTTTTATTCCTTTATAACTTATTTAGGCTTGTCATTACAAAGGGGTTGAATACTTACTTATTGACTCAAGAAATTTCAGCTTTTCATTTTTAATTAATTTGTACAATTCTAAAAACATAATTCCACTTTGACATTACGGGGTATTGTGTGTAGGTCAGTGACACACAATCTCAATTTAATCCATTTTACAATCAGTCTGTAACACAACAAAATTTAGAAAATGCCAAGGGGTGTGAATACTTTCTGAAGGCACTGTATGTGTACCTATATTGAACCTAAAATCAGGGCTGGGACAAAGGAAGTTGTCAGTTGTGCACAATGGACAAATACATGAACAAACACATTGTTTTGTACTAAACAGACATACAACTGTCATATATATGTAAACATTCATACACATAGCTCATATATTATACAGCGCCAAGCCAAACCGCCTGACTCAAGTCATCTTACGTACCCTTGCTAAAACAGGAACTAGCTCACACAGCCAGCAATAAAACTACCCCCCTAACACTATCCCCTCAGCTTTGTTGTCTCCCGACCCCAGGAAACAAAGACATTCCATCGCATGAACACATACACCCAGCCATAAAAACTGCCCCTCTACCTCACGAACCCCTGACAAAAACATCTCCTGGTATAAACACATCTCACCCCCCCTACTGGTCGGGTGCTCAGAACAAGACTCTGTTGTGCACCAATGGGGCCCGCTCTGGCTAGAGCAAGGCCCGCCTCCAACCCTTTGTGACCAGTCAGAAGACCAAAACGACAAGACTCCACCTACTTTATTCTATGTATAAAAATGAATGTAACCTTTGTATAAGGCCTCTTTTTCACCTGACTCCTTGCCGAGTTATATGAACTAGATTCGTGCACGTAAAACTACGGGACAAGATATCTGAAATCCACTCTGTCCAGCGTCCGTGATTTTATTTTTTTTATTTTTATTTTACCTTTATTTAACCAGGCAAGTCAGTTAAGAACAAATTCTTATTTTCAATGACGGCCTGGGAACAGTGGGTTAACTGCCTGTTCAGGGGCAGAACGACAGATTTGTACCTTGTCAGCTCGGGGGTTTGAACTCACAACCTTCCGGTTACTAGTTCAACGCTCTAACCACTAGGCTACCCTGCCGCCCCGATTTGGTCTCAACTCTCCAGTATTTAAACACTAACACAACCCAACAGAATATATGTGTCTAAAACAAAGGACACTACATTATATTGACTTCAAAGCATATAAGATGTACCCTACCAAAAAAAAACTGTCAGATCAACATCCAGTGTTGGTTGATATTTGATTTAGTCAACTAACATGCAATTTTTTACAATGGAAGAATCCACTACAGTTAGCATCTGGCTATTATCTAAATATAATCCACTGTAGTTTTAATGCTATTGTGTTATACCACCATACTAGCTACTAGTTAGCATCGTTGCTATTGCGTTATAGCACCATACTAGCTACTTGTTAGCATCACTGCTATTGTGTTAACACTGTACTAGCTACTAGTTAGCATCGCTGCTATTGCGTTATCAATGTACTAGCTACTAGTTAGCATCGCTGCTATTGTGTTAACACCGTACTAGCTACTAGTTAGCATTGATGCTATTGTGTTAACACCGTACTCTCTACTAGTTAGCATCACTGCTATTGTGTTTGTGCTGTACTCATCTCCATCACAGTATTCCCTCAATAGAAGCAACATCAGCTCCACTTGTTATACTCTGTAACCGCTTTCTCCTACACCTGATCTCGTCTTCATAAACTCACTCTTCTGGCATTATTGCTGTTTGATTTGGATATATGGGTGGCAGGTAGCCTAGCGGTTAAGAGCTTTAGGCCAGTAACCGAAAGGTTGCTTGTTCGAATCCCCAAGATGGCTAGGTGAAAAATATGTACCCCAAAAAATAAGTCAGTTAATTAAGAACAAATTATTATTCACAATGACAGCCTACCAGGAAACAGTGTGTTTCCCAGTTCAGGAGCAGAACGACAGATTTTTACCTTGTCAGCTTGGCGATTCGATCCAGCAACCTTTCAGTTACTGGCCCAATGCTCTAACCACTAGGCTACCTGCTACCCCTAGCCTAGTTGATGTGCCCTTGAGCAAGGCATTTAACACTAATTGCTCCTGTAAGTCGCTCTGGATAAAAGCATCTGCTAAATTACCAAAGCTTAAGGATGCAGACACACATCACACTTAATGCACACACACGCTCTCTCTCACACACATCGAGCCCCTAGAGCTAGGGTTTAATGGAAGCTGCACCTTGCCTCTCTGGCTGGCACTAATCAACACCTGTCCCGCAAATAGAAATTCCGCTCTGCGCCTTTTGATCTGTTAACTATCTCATTTACATGACTTCCTCAGCAGCCAGAGTTTGTCTTAGGGCAATGGAGAGAGAGGAGGTGAAGGGGAAATTGGTTGTGGTGGAGTGGATGTGTTTTAATGTCACGTGCACAAGTACAGTGAAATACCTTCCTTGCAAGCTGTAAACCCAACAATGCAGTAATCAATAACAATGTCATACTAAAAATAACATAAGGTAGACTGTGTAAGACACCTCCTGAATGTTTTACTGTGTTTGCAGGAATGTATTCAGGTTTGCTTCAGGTTTCACGTATGTATTCAGGTTTACATGTACGTATCCAGGCATAAATTTACAGTATGTTTGTGTGACATGGAAGCTTTCCAGGCGCCTTCTGTTTGTGGTGAGTGACCTAGGAGGGCCTGCCTGTGTGTGAATTGTGCGTATGGATGTGTGTGTTAGGAGAGCACTCGAGAGCAAACAATTCTTCCTGAGATATGTATGTGCTGGTGACAGCCAAATTGGAGGCCTCCTCCCCTCTCTCTCTATCCACCTCCCTCCCTGCCTGACTTCCCATAGTGCTGTGGGCCTTCCAGGAGGGCTGTGCCTCTTTGGCAGGAGCCCTTAGACTGGATGGCATTGAAGAGCTCCGGCACACAGGAGGGAGAGGAAAGGGAGATAAAGAGGAACGAGGGGAAAGGGAGATAAAGAGAGATAGAGGGAGGGAAGTTCTGGAAACCTTTGTAGGTGGTTTCAATCATAGTGACGCCATCTGTTCCTCTCCATTTTACCAATGACAGCAGATTATTTCCGTCGCTCACTGCTCCGTGTGTGTGTGTTTGTGTAAGAGAGAGTGTGTGTGTGTGGTGTGTGTGTGTGTGTGTGTGTGTGCGTGTGCGTGTGTACCTGCTGTGTGTGTAAGTCTGTATCACTCCCTTCTCTCTATCCCCTGTGAGGTACCATAAGATCTCACCGTTTTAGAAATTTTAAATCAGATTTCATTTTTCTTTTTTTTAGAGTCATGGGATTTTGCCCATTCACCACCCCCCGTCTAGAACGCCCTAGCAAAACCCAAGCCTACTTGACGGTAATTAGTGCTCACTGTTGCCACGAATGGCTGGTTTTGATGGCAGGTCATGGAAAGACGTCCAACTTCGAAGTCAATTCTGAACGATCTGGCTGGTCTGGTGCCGTGTCATCTCTGAGCCTGAGAGCCAGGGTCCTCCTCTAGGTATTTACAGTGCCTTGCGAAAGTATTCGGCCCCCTTGAACTTTGCAACCTTTTGCCACATTTCAGGCTTCAAACATAAAGATATAAAACTGTATTTTTTTGTGAAGAATCAACAACAAGTGGGACACAATCATGAAGTGGAACGACATTTATTGGATATTTCAAACTTTTTTAACATATCAAAAACTGAAAAATTGGGTGTGCAAAATTATTCAGCCCCTTTACTTTCAGTGCAGCAAACTCTCTCCAGAAGTTCAGTAAGGATCTCTGAATGATCCAATGTTGACCTAAATGACTAATGATGATAAATACAATCCACCTGTGTGTAATCAAGTCTCCGTATAAATGCACCTGCACTGTGATAGTCTCAGAGGTCCGTCAAAAGCGCAGAGAGCATCATGAAGAACAAGGAACACATCAGGCAGGTCCGAGATACTTTTGCGAAGAAGTTTAAAGCCGGATTTGGATACAAAAAGATTTCCCAAGCTTTAAACATCCCAAGGAGCACTGTGCAAGCGATAATATTGAAATGGAAGGAGTATCAGACCACTGCAAATCTACCAAGACCTGGCCGTCCCTCTAAACTTTCAGCTCATACAAGGAGAAGACTGATCAGAGATGCAGCCAAGAGGCCCATGATCACTCTGGATGAACTGCAGAGATCTACAGCTGAGGTGGGAGACTCTGTCCATAGGACAACAATCAGTCGTATATTGCACAAATCTGGCCTTTATGGAAGAGTGGCACGAAGAAAGCCATTTCTTAAAGATATCCATAAAAAGTGTTGTTTAAAGTTTGCCACAAGCCACCTGGGAGACACACCAAACATGTGGAAGAAGGTGCTCTGGTCAGATGAAACCAAAATTTAACTTTTTGGCAACAATGCAAAACGTTATGTTTGGCGTAAAAGCAACACAGCTCATCACCGTGAACACACCATCCCCACTGTCAAACATGGTGGTGGCAGCATCATGGTTTGGGCCTGCTTTTCTTCAGCAGGGACACGGAAGATAGTTAAAATTTATGGGAAGATGGATGGAGCCAAATACAGGCCCATTCTGGAAGAAAACCTGATGGAGTCTGCAAAAGACCTGAGACTGGGACGGAGATTTGTCTTCCAAAAAGACAATGATCCAAAACATAAAGCAAAATCTACAATGGAATGGTTCAAAAATAAACATATCCAGCTGTTAGAATGGCCAAGTCAAAGTCCAGACCTGAATCCAATCGAGAATCTGTGGAAAGAACTGAAAACTGCTGTTCACAAATGCTCTCCATCCAACCTCACTGAGCTCGAGCTGTTTTGCAAGGAGGAATGGGAAAAAATTTCAGTCTCTCGATGTGCAAAACTGATAGAGAGCGACTGACAGCTGTAATCGCAGCAAAAGGTGGCGCTACAAAGTATTAACTTAAGGGGGCTGAATAATTTTGCACGCCCAATTTTTCAGTTTTTGATTTGTTAAAAAAGTTTGAAATATCCAATAAATGTCGTTCCACTTCATGATTGTGTCCCACTTGTTGTTGATTCTTCACAAAAAAATACAGTTTTATATCTTTATGTTTGAAGCCTGAAATGTGGCAAAAGGTCGCAAAGTTCAAGGGGGCCGAATACTTTCGCAAGGCACTGTAAATAATGTTACCTTACTGCTTAAACATTCATTAAGTTATTACAGGCTGGGGGAAGAGGGGAGCATCTCTCTCTCCTCCTGTCTGCCTCCATCTTTATCTTTCTCCGTCTGCTGTTTTCTCCCTCCTCATATCCCTCCTTCCCTGTCTCCCTCTGTCTCCCTCTCCTTCCCTCTTTCTGCATCTTCTGGTTCTACCCCTTTTTTCCTCTGTCACTGCTCCCAGTTTTGCTCCCTCAATCTCCATCTTTCTGCATCTGTATCCCTCCCCCCAACTTTTCTCTCGCTCTGTCTCTCGTCTATCTCTCTTTTTGTTCACTCTCTCTCTAGTCTATTGCTCTTTCACGCTCCCTCGTCTATCTCTATCTTTCACTCTCTCTCTCTCTCTTCTCTCTCACTCGCTCTCTCGTCTATCTCTCGATCTTTCTCTCTCATCTATCTTTCACTCTCTCTCTCTTGTCTATCTCTACATCTTTCACTCTCTCTCGTCTATCCCTCCATCTTTCAATCTCTCTCTCGTCTATCCCAACATCTTTCACTCTCTCTCTCGTCTATCTCTCTCTTTCACTTTCTCCCCCATCTATTTCTCCCTGTTTGTATCTCTCTCTGCCAGCCAATGTCACGCCCTGACCGTAGAGAGCCTTTTAATGTCTCTATTTGGATTGGTCAAGGTGTGATTTGGGGTGGCATTCTATGTTTCGTTTTCTATGATTTTGTGTTTCTATGTTTTGGCCAGATATGGTTCTCAATCAGGGACAGCTGTCTATCGTTGTCTCTGATTGGGAACCATACTTAGGTAGCCCTTTTCCCTCCTTTCTGTGTGGGAAGTTGACTTTGTTTATGGCACATAGCCTTTAGCTTCATGGTTTGTTTTTATAGTGTTTATTGTTTTGTTCGGCATCTTTTCAAATAAAAAGAAAATGTACGCTCACAACGCTGCGCCTTGGTCCAGTTCTTTCAACAGCCGTGACAGAATTTCCCACCACAAACGGACCAAGCAGCGTGATAAGGAGGAGCAGCGTGTTCAGGAGGACTGGACATGGGAGGACATCCTAAATGGCAAAGGATCCTAGACATGGGAGGACATCCTGGCGGGAAACGATCGCCTGCCGTGGGAGGCAGAGAGGAAGGCGGAGGCAGCGAGAAAGAGGGCCCAGAATTACACGGGGTCACAGCTAGCAAGGAAGGCTGAGAGGCAGCCCCAAAAAAATGTTTTGGGGGAGCACACGGGGAGTGTGGCTGAGTCAGGATTCAGACCTGAGCCAACTCCCCGTGCTTACCATGGCGAGCATGTGACTGGTCAGACCCCGTGCTATGGGGTGATGCGCACTGTGTCTCGTTTGAGCATTCACAGGCCGGTGTGCTCTGTGTCAGCGTCCCGCATTTGCCGGGTGGAAGTGGGCATCCAGCCAGAACGGGTTGTGCCAGCTCTGCGCTCGAGACCGCCAGTGTGCCTCCACGGCCCAGTGTATCCGGTGCCTCGGCCAAGGAAGAAGCATTCTGTATGTCTCCCCAGCCTGGTGAGTCCTGTGCCTGCTCCCAGAGCCAGGCATCCTGTGTGTCTCTCTACTCCAGAGACGGCCTCCAGCTCGGAGCCTCCAGAGACGTCCTCCAGCCCGGAGACGGCCTCCAGCCCGGAGCCTCCAGAGACGGCCCCCAGTCTGGGGCCCGCTACGAGGGTCCCCATCCCGGGGTCGGCAACGAGGGTCCCCGCACCAGAGGTGCCACAAAAGTGGGGTGAGCCAGTGGTGGAGCGGGGTCTGCGTCCAGCACCTGAGCCGCCACCCCGGATGGATGCCCACCCAGACCCTCCCCCATAGGTTCAGGTTTTCCGTCCGGAGTCCACACCTTTGGGGGTTAGTTAGTAAATAAATAGATAATTAAGCCAATTTGTGTATCGCTGATTCATCAATAAGGGCTAGGGTTCCTGCAGATATCAAGGAGTATGCGACGATGCGACGTTCAGAATGAGACTGATATGAAGGTAATAATAACTCATAATTGACTGTTATTGATGTAAGAGATACTTATATATCTTTAGAGTTTAAGTCGGGAGATGGTAACTAGTTGAACACCTTTTCCCGTGGTGCCCCGAATCCCTAATGCGTTAATTGTTACATGATTCATTTCATGGAGTAACAATAAAACGTAGTTAGTTTGATTCAATAAATAACAGTCATCAGATGAATAATAGTCGCCTCACGACAACATAATATCGTACAAAATAATATTGGGATATGTAACTGTTTAGATTTTTTTCCACCATCACTAACCATTAGGCCAAGAGGAAATTCCCATCATGCAGTCAGAGCTACCTCATCACAAGAGTATCAGTCCAGATCACCTCCACAACACATACAAATGTACAGAACATAAATTCAATACAACAATCTCATGAATCTAATGTTACAGTCTTACCTATAGAGAACTAAATGGCTCCCTAAACAATGCATTTATCCATGCGTTATGGCTGGATAGTGTAGGTTAAGAAAAGCCTGTTATATTACAGTATTGCCTATAAGTCCCTTTAGTTGCCTACACAATGTATAATAACTTGTACATGCTGTATGTCTATAGAGTATGTAGGATTTACGCCTGTTATTGTGCGGTGAGCAGGGCCTAAGCTGTGTCCAGGTGTTCCTCTCTCTCTGGGTGGTAGTGTAATACTCTCGCCGATCATGGTAATCATGGTGCTGGCACAGGAAGACGACCACGGATACCAGCCCAGCAGCCGGGCACAGCGCCAACTTGGCAGTGCCAGCCTCACCAGGCGAACGGACGGACGGGCAGCCAGTCTCTAATTCCCCTCATCAACAAACAGAAATGACTGCATTTTATCTAAAAACACAAAGATGGGGAATGACATGGTACAAGGTGGGTTGATTTGTCCATTTTTGATTGTCAACACTACGTAGGGGGCATATAGAGGGTATTGTACATTCATGTCTGGTAAGTCAATGGTGCAAGATATGTGAATTATGTCTCTCCAGTGTCTTGTTGTGTGTTCAAGCAAAACCAGTTACTGTAAGATGTAACAGCAACAACAAAAAATACATTAAAAATGCACATTTTTTAACTAGAATAGCGTTAACTTACCAAAATAAAACAATCAGATTTTGATAATCAAAAACAAGCCTTCTCTCATCCCAAACTACTTCTTATTTTTTTAATAGATCTCACCCTGGAAACCGGGTTCTGTGTTTTGATTGAATGGCGGGGCCCATGGTTGCTGGGTGCTGTGATGCCAGTGTAAGGAGAAAGGAGAATTGAGCGAGGAGGGAGAGGCTGGCAGGCAGCCATGGAGAAGCTCTCTCTGCTGTGTTTTCAGTGCCATCCCCCTCATTTGTGGAGCGCGGTAATTACAGCCTCTGAACGGCGCAAAAAGACGCTTTCGAGGGGGAAAATTGTAAGGGTGTGTGGCTTAGAGGCTTAATGAACATGTCAAATGGATTTAAACAAATGGATTACACGTCCTCACACGCAAGCTTAAACACGGACGCGCTCGCACACACACAAACACAGTACACAGACACACACAGACATTTGCACATACACAAGCACTATGGACACACACAGAAACACAATGCCCCACGCATACAGACACACACCGCAAACAGATTGGGTGAGCGCACACTAACAATACGTAATCACAGCCAGAACAGAGTAGTCATTCTAAGAAATGAAAACCTGTGAAAATAAGCTCACCGCTGCTCCATTCAGAACAAGTTGGGCCTACTGTTTAAATCAATAGACTGAGTGAAGCACACTTCGGTGAATCAAAATGATTGTGTAAAATGACACGCAGCAAGCTGTAATTTCTAAAATGTATGAAAGAGCACAAAGTTATCAGCATCGATAAAACGTCATTTGCTCTGGTCTCACTGCATCTCACATAGCACCTGCAAGAGCAGTGGAGGCTGCCTGCATCAATACATTGATTACAGTTGATTAATAATTGAAGGGGCTCTGCAGTAACATTTTATCGATGTGTTCCGGGTGATGACTCCTACAACATTCCATGGGGACGTTAGTCAACATTTTGAAAAAGTCTTATCAGAGTAAAGGCGAACAACTTGCTCAGACCACGTCCCTGGCGAAATGTAGATTTTGTATTAAGCTTTATAATTGTTTAATGGCGTGAGGTATGTTTTTTGTCAACTGAGTTTATTGGTGCAAATTAATATTTGGGAGGGAAACCGAGAGCAAAACGTATTCCGAAACAATCTTTGCTTTTGGAATGTCAACGGTTCAATTTTTTTAATGTCAAAAACATACATAATATTGTGCATTCTTCATACAGGCTCAGCCTTCCTGTCGGAGTAGATTATCCTTCAGGTGACAGTGATAAACTTTGACCAGAATTAAACCTAGTGCATTTGCATATCAACAAGCACGTCAGTTTGTTAAGAAAGTATATACACTCTGAGCATCTCTACTGTCTGAAAATGTATTTTGGAACGGAATAAAGAGACAACATATTTACACAGACAGTCTAGTCCTTACCAAGACCTTAGGGTGTTTGTGAGCAGAGCAGTAACTTTGGCTGCCTCCAGCCATTTGTAAGGTAACTGCTTTGTCACAATATGACCCTAAGGCACCTAACAGGGGACACTGAGGTGACAAGATAAAACTTTAAACCGTATGGAGTTTGATGGAGTGTGACAGTCATACTGTAGTTTATTAGTCATACTGCCAAGTTATTTAAAAAAAAAAACAATCAATGTGATGACATTGACTCAATGCGTGTATTCTTTTTGAACCTAAATCCAATGACAGGGTGACATTTTTTGTTGATTTCAAGTTAAATTCACATTAGTTGACAACTCAGCCAAATGTAAATCAAAACCAGACGTTGAACTGACGTCTGTGGCCAGTATGGTTTTCATTTAAATTATGTGATGTGAAATTATTGAACTGCAAACAATGAACAGTACCGTTTCAGACCAGAACCACTTATTTCCTGTCACGTCCTGACCTTGGTTCCTTTTTTATGTCTCTGTTTTAGTTTGGTCAGGGCGTGAGTTGGGGTGGGCATTCTATGTTTTTGTTCTAGGTTTGATATTTTTGTGTTTGGCCTGGTATGATTCCCAATCAGAGGCAGCTGTCGATCATTGTCTCTGATTGAGAACCATACTTAGGCAGCCTGTTTTCCCACTAGGATTTGTGGGTAGTTATTTTCTGTTTAGTGTGTTGTTTCACCTGACAGGACTGTTTCGATTCTTTCATTCACTTTGTTATTTTGTTTGTGTGTTCAGTTCTAATAAATTAACATGGACACTTACCACGCTGCATATTGGTCCGATCTTGACTACTCTTCCTCAGACGGAGAAGAGATTCGTTACATTTCCCTATTCTTCATCAAATGTCAATTTGTGATAAATAAATTAGAAGTACAATACACTTACAATCATTAAATGAAAGATTCAAAATAAATGTACAGTAACTAAAATCCACAGTACTACGTAACAGATCGGAAAGCAAGTTGGCCATCAATAAGTGACAGCGTCATATTACGTCACCCAATTCTGGTGTAGCCAGTGTCCCACCTCACTACACGTGTGCAGACAGTAATTAAACCGAAAGGTGTACTTGCATAGCCTAATTCATACTTTGTCCCATCTCTCTAATGATGATTCCAACTACTGGATTATTCCACGGGTGTGCAGCCCACATGATGAGAATCTGAAGGCTTGGTCTAATTACAACACATCAGGGAGAGCGTTAGAATGCCAATAATACACTGTGTAGCCCTCACAGCCAGCATCTCTCAAAATAGTACACTTATTTACACTTATTTACACCCAACAGAGATCACTAATTAAATGCACCAATTTGAATTGAGCGAGCCTCTGTGTTTACCTGTCACTATGGTTGGAAATGCCACGTTGACTCATTTCAGCCAATATGAGCTTTATTACACCCCCCAGTCATTACTAAGCAGCATGTCAATATCTTATTGCAGAGAGAGAGAGAGAGAGAGAGAGTAGATGCGGGAGAGGAGAGATGGCGAGGGACAGAAAGGGAGAGCGAGGGAGGGAGAGAGTAAGGAGAAATAGAGATAGAGAGGGAGGTAGAGCAGTTCCCAGAACGTCAAGTTCATATCGCTTCTTGCATTTTAATACAGTAAACCTCCCGGGATACATAAGCACTCCCACACTCACGCACACAGACACTTGCACTCTTCCCTAACACACATACAGTACAATTCCAGAAATGCCCGGGGTCCTTAATAAATTAGATAGTGCCCCGAGTTCATACAAGTCTAAAATATCGATACCCAAATATGAGTAGGAACAGCACCCGTCTCTCTCTGTCTCGCTCTCTCATACACACAACACCCACGTCAACACTTCACGTTGTGGCGTATGACAACACTGAATGCTCTCTTCTGTTTCCTTGCGCTGCCAGTCTGCCATATGTTTTTAATTGCTTGATGTTGTGCCAACACACCTCTTTTCCTTCTCCTTCCTTGGCAAGCTATTTTTCACACAGGTAGCTGCCTTTCAATATGTGTGGCCTGATATCACCTTCTGTGTGCTTTGACATGGATGGAATAATTCTGTTTGAGCACGAAAACATTAAATGTAATTCTGCCTGCACACTGAGGCAATTGAGTCGATCAAGAGAGAGAGTGACGATGTGCAAATGTTGTTTAAGGAACCGTTCCATATGTTTGCAGTCCGTCTCGAGTTCTGCCTGCACAGATCATTTAAAGGGTCAATCAGCAGTAGAAATAATAGTTTGTCGCCGCCCCTGTTTTGTGTGATCAGGGTGGAGAAATGTAACCGCTCTCAAAATAATAGGCAGAATTATGGATGCAAGGACTGACCATCCATGATATAAACAATTATAGTTTTAATCATGTTTTTCATTTTTAAAGTTACATTGTTTACAAACATTTGAGTAAAACAAGTGTACAGTTGAATTGGAAGTTTACATACACCTTAGCCAAATACATTTAAACTCAGTATTTCACATTTCCTGACATTTAATCCAAGTAAAAATTCCCTGTTTTAGGTCAGTTAGGATCACCACTTTATTTTAAGACTGTTAAATGTCAGAATAATAGTAGAGAGAATGATACATTTCAGCTTTTATTTCTTTCATTACATTCCCAGTGAGTCAGAAGTTTACATACACTCAATAAGTATTTGGTAGCATTGCCTTTAAATTGTTTAACTTGGATCAAGCCTTCCACAAGCTTCCAACAATAAGTTGGATGAATATTGGCTCATTCCTCCTGACAGAGTTGGTGTAACTGAGTCAGGTTTGTAGGACTCCTTGCTCACACACACTTTTTCAGTTCCGCCAAAAAATGTTCTATAGGCTTGAGGTTAGGGTTTTGTGATCGTCACTCCAATACCTTGACTTTGTTGTCCACAACTTTGGAAGTATGCTTGGGGACATTGTCCATTTGGAAGACCCATTTGCAACCAAGCTTTAACTTCCTGACTGATGTCTTGAGATGTTCCTTCAATATATCCAAAGAATTTTCCTCCCTCATGTTGCCATCTATTTTGTGAAGTGCACCAGTCCCTCCTGCAGCAAAGTAACACCACAACATGATGCTGCCACCCCCGTGCTTCATGGTTGGGATGGTGTTCTTTGGCTCGCAAGCCTTCCCCTTTTTCCTCCAAACATAAAGATGGTCATTATGGCCAAACACTTCTATTTTTGTTTCATCAGACCAGAGGACATTTCTCCAAAAAGTACCATCTTTGTTCCCATGTGCAGTTGCAAACTGTAGTCTGGCTTTTTTATGGTGGTTTTGGAGCAGTGGCTTCTTCCTTGCAGAGGGGCCTTTCAGGTTATGTCGATATAGAACTAGTTTTATTGTGGATATAGATACTTTTGTACCTGTTTCCTTCAGCATCTTCACAAGGTCCTTTGCTGTTGTTCTGGGATTGATTTGCACTTTTCACACCAAAGCACGTTCATCTCTAGGAGACAGAACGTGTCTCCTTCCTGAGCGGTATGAAGGCTGCGTGGTCCCATGGTGTTTATACTTGCATACTATTGTTTGTACAGATGAAGGTGGTACCTTTGTGGCATTTGGAAATTGCTCCCAAGGATGAACCAAACTTGTGGAGGTCTACAATTTTTTTTCTGAGGTCTTGTTTGAGTTTGAAGGTTGGCCTTGAAATACATCCACAGGTACACCTCCAATTAACTCAAATGATGTCAATCGGCCTATCAGAAGCTTCTAAAGCCATGACATCATTTTCTGGAATTGTCCAAGCTGTTTAAAGGCACAGTCAACTTAGTGTGAGTAAACTTCTGACCCACTGGAATTGTGATACAGTGAATTAAAAGTTAAATAATCTGTCTGTAAACAATTGTTGGGAAAATTACATTTGTCATTCACAAAGTAGAAGTCCTAACCGACTTGCCAAAACTATGTTTGTTAACAATACATTTGTGGAGTGGTTGAAAAACAAGTTTTATTGACTCCAACCTAAGTTGGACTGTATATTCTGATGGGGTACGACGGTTGAACTAAGATCTTGAGGCATTTATAAGTTGTAAGTTCAAAAATCAATGAGTACATATCAATTCATTTAGAAGTCCATAAATGGATAACCAACTTGCTCCTTTAAAACTTCTTAGGGCTGAGATCCCTCTAACGGGATCGATATGACAACAGCCAGTGAAAATGCAGGGCGCCAAATTCAAAACAACAGAAATCCCATAATTCAAATTCCTCAAACATAGAAGTATTTCACACCATTTTAAAGATACACTTCTTGTTAATCCCACCACAGTGTCCGATTTCAAATAGGGTTTACGGTGAAAGCACCACAAACGATTATGTTGGGTCAGAGTCAAGTCACAGAAAAACACAGCCATTTTTCCAGCCAAAGAGGAGTCACAAAAATCAGAAATAGAGATAAAATGAATCACTTTGATGATCTCCATCAGATGACACTCATAGGACTTCATGTTTCACAACACACGTATGTTTTGTTCTATAAAGTTCATATTTATATACAAAAATCTCAGTATACATTGACGCGTTATGTTCAGTAGTTCCAAAAACATCCAGTGATTTTGCAGAGAGCCACATCAATTTACTCAATATACTCATAATAAATGTTGATGAAAATACAAGTGTTATACATGGAACTTTAGATACACTTCTCCTTAATGCAACCGCTGTGCTTTAAGCTTTACGGAAAAAGTAAACCATGCAATAATCTGAGTACGGCGCTCAGAGACCAAACAAGCCAAAAAGATATCCGCCATATTGTGCAGTCAACAGAAGTCAGAAATAACATTATAAATATTCACTTACCTTGGATGATCTTCATCAGAATGCCTTCCCAGGAATCCCAGTTCCACAATAAATGTTTGTTTTGTTCGATAATGTCCATCATTTATGTCCAAATAGCTACTTTTGTTAGCGCGTTTTGTAAACAAATCCAAACTCACGAAGCGCGTTCACTAGGAGCAGACGAAACATCAAAAAGTTCAGTTACAGTCCGTAGAAACATGTCAAACAATGTATAGAATCAATCTTTAAGATGTTTTTAACATAAATCTTCAATAATGTTCCAACCGGAGAATTCCCTTGTCTTCAGAAATGCAATGGAACTCAAGCTAACTCTCACGTAAACGAGCGTCACGAGCTTGTGGCACTCTGCCAGACCACTGACTCAAAGAGCCCTTACAGTAGAAGCATCAAACAAGGTTCTGAAGACTGTTGACATCTAGTGGAAGCCTTAGGAAGTGCAACATGACCAATATCCCACTGTATCTTCAATAGAGAATGAGTTGAAAAATGACCAACCTCAGATTTCCCACTTCCTGGTGGATTATTTCTCAGGTTTTTGCCTGCCATATGTGTGTGGCGGCAGGGTAGCCTAGTGGTTAGAGCGTTGGACTAGTAACCGGAAAGTTGCGGAGCTGACAAGGTACAAATCTGTCGTTCTGCCCCTGAACAAGGCAGGCAACCCACTGTTCCTAGGCCGTCATTGAAAATAAGAATTTGTTCTTAACTGACTTGCCTAGTTAAATAAAGGTTAAAAAAAATGATAAAAAAATATGAGTTCTGTTATACTCACAGACATCATTCAAACAGTTTTAGAAACTTCAGAGTGTTTTCTATCCAAATATGCTAATATAATATAATATACTAATATAATATGCATATATTAGCAACTGGGACTGAGTAGCAGGAAGTTTACTCTGGGCACCTTATTCATCGAAGCTACTCAATACTACCCCCAGCCATAAGAAGTTAACTTGGGCTCTTATACATTTTAATTAGTCTAAGCTAACACACACACACACACACACACACCAAATTACGGCCCATCCAGAAGATATTACAAATCTATAACATTTTTTTTTCCATATTTGCTGAAAACACTTTATTTTTTATTTTTTACAATTTTCTAGTAAGTCAAGGAAAGGAAGGGGAGTACAATGATTAACACTGCACACTATGAGTGAGTCATAGACCATTTTGGGATGTTTTCCTACCGAATCTATTACAAAGAGGAATGAGTGGCATGGAGGTGACTGGACCATATGGCAGGTGGACATTTTGGCGGCCACATTGTTCGTAAGGGACGTGGCCATTGCCACTTCTCCATGCCTGTTCAAAACGCCCCTTAATACTCAATTATAGCCATCCATTACGGGACATAGCCAGTGATGCATGGTCTTATGAGAACAGTCCCTCCTCGCAGTTGTCAGTCCTTTTACATAGACTCATCCATTCTGTTTAAAGTCGAGTTAAGTCTTGGAGAGGACCCATCAATCAAAATTGTAGGTAGCCAAGTGAGAGTGGGATGTGAGATGCTATCAAAAATGACTGATCAGAGATTTGGTATCTGAAGATGGGATTTGTGGTTTTTCAGCCTGTTCTTGTATATGTTGCAAGTAAACATTTACACACAAATAATAGGCCTTTGCTATACTATTTATGCAGACAGACAAAGCTTTATAACCTATTTCATTTGTACAATTTGAGGTCAAAATTAAGCATGTTTTATCTCTAAATACTAGAGTTGTAACGGTACAAGTATTCGTACCGTTCAGTATGGGGACCACTGTTCGGTCCGCACTGTAAACCTGAATGAATACATAAAAACAATGATTTACAAACATCAAAACACTAGGCCTATAGCCTACGCTGCGTTGTATGCCATTGCCTCTTGAGTAACTCTGAGCTGAAAAAACATTGCAGGTTATTCTGTTAAAATAACTAGAGCCTATGCGCAAATCTTAACTGATGCATTGTAAACTCCGGTAACTAGTTTTACAATGGCAAATGGTGGGGACGATAAACAAGAATTGGAGTAGGATTCATCATCGTTTAAATCTCCAGTTTGGGAACATTTTAGCTTCCCACTAGATCACAATGGCGATGGACATAGAGTTGTTGATAAAACGTTAACAGTATGTCGCCACTGCTCAACGACAATAGCCTATGCAGCTGCCAACAACCCAAACATGTCGACATATTTATGCTGACATCACCCCAGTATTCCTACCAGCTTAGCAAGACAGAAAACACCAAGAAACAACAACATCATTTCCTCTATATTCAAACAGCTGGTTCTGATAGAGAGGGAAAAAATGGTATGCTGCTGCTCATGCTTATTGTTGTTGTCGGCCAATCACATCAAATCGGAATCACAGTCATAAAGCCTCCGTGTGTGGCAAGGCAAATGAGGATATTATCAAAGGAAGACGGTATTATTAAAGTTAAAGTGGACGGATATGCTACAACGACCAAGAGCCAACAGGTAGGCTTCTACTTAATAATTTGAATGGAGTTGTTGCTATTTGTAACTGTAAGATAAAAAAGTGCATGGAGACTCAATTAGCTTAGTTAGCTAACTAGCTTGCGCAGTTTGATGCAGTCAAGAGTTACTACGTGATACTATTAGATGATAAATAATAATATGGACTTGGGCCACAAATAGGGTGCTTTTAAATGTCCCACCTTTTGCAAAATAAGCAAACATAATCCCCAAAACCGCAATATGTAACAAACTGTGGGTTTGGTGAACTGTTACACTCCTAATAAATACTCTGTCCATGTCATTCATTACATTACGTCTCTCCCCATGGATTGCTAAAGCACGTCATAAAGATGTCGAATAAATAGAACACTCAATAGCGACAGTAATTCCACCTTATGGATAGTCAGTATGGATAGTCAGTATGGATAGTGAGCATTTCACGCTAATGCTGAGTGATCGGCAAGTCAATCAGACTCGTTGGCTTTCCTTTGGCTTTCATAAAGATACATGTTCGTCCAACCCAATTCTCCCATTGCTATTCATGTGGCAGTGGATCAGCCGATGGTTAGGCCTAACATGTTGTAGTGATTATCTCTTTCAAGATGGGAGGCCTAGTCAATTAGAGTGCTACTTGACTAAAACAAATGTACAGTATCTCTGGGCCAGGGCTTCTGCGAGATGTAAATAATATGAACCACCCCATTAGAGCGCGCTATACTTCAGTCAAACTTTTCACACAGATACACACACAGTAACACACACACAATCACGCATGACCGCACAGACAAACACACACACAGCTCTCACAGACCAGAGAGGTGGGGGCTGCTGCCGCGCGTGCCTCCCCACAAACACTAACTACATTCTTAATGGAAAACAAAACATGCTCCCTGGAGAATACAACGGTCGGGGGCAGCCACCGAGTGTCATTCAATACACCCTGATTGACTCTCTCCTTTGTACCATTATACTAGGGTTGTTACACGGTTCCCCCTCCCCAACCCATTTTTTAAGAGGCACTCTCAAGGTGGCCATTTCCTGCCTTTTAAAACCACAGGGCAAATTGCTATTCCCCACTCACATCTCCCACACCATACACCCCCAACTCAACCTTCTGCCTCAGGGAATCTGATAACCTCCTAATGCACAGCTTTAGAAAACTGTAATGCAATAGACGGCCAACTTATATTTCCCCAGTGAGAGGAGAGCCCGGGATGGACCTAAAACTTCATATCCTTCGGTGAGTGACGGTATATGAGGGGAAGCAGCGGAGTCTGGCTAGATGAGGTGAACCAATTGGAAAAGGGAGAGGGAGGGGAAAGATAGAGAGGGAAGCTCCCTATTTCTCGACCAGTTATCCTGTCGATCGTATCGACAGAGGTGATGATGAGGGAAGCGATGGTATCGTCGAGGTGGGCTGAGGTGAGGTGAAGCGCAGCAGTGTGGGTAGTCTGGGCTAAAAGTTAAATTGTAGAATCCATAATTCGACGACGGCACATTCTTCAACGTCCACATTCTTAAAGAGCTAGCTTGTCTGCAGGGCGAGCTGATGGAGTACAGGCTAATGACACATAATCAAATCAATGGATGGATATTCTTCCTATTGATTTAGCTCCTTAAGAGGAGCGCCTCTGTAAATCCATTTCCATTTAGATAAAGTAGAGGGAGGGGAAGTGGGAAAATAACTTCAAATAGCGAAGGGTTCTTTAACTCCCGTCTTCTAGAGCTAATGGAGGTACAGACATTAACACACCTGATTCAAAGTAACCATATTCTTCAATCTGGACCATGATTAGCTGAGGTAGGAGCATTATCTGTTATACTGAAGGGCTGGAGGGAAGCAGCTCTCCAGGACCAGAGTTGGAGAACCCTGACGTAGGCCAAGGTCTGTGCCTCACAGATGCCTCCTCACAGGTAGCTGAGTGTGGCGCGAACAGCCGTGCAGAGTTACATGCATGCATCCCTGGATAACGCATTAACATTCCTGAGCTGGCTCAAATTCCTCTCTCTACTCACACTAAAACACATCACAGCCGTCCACTTGAAGGACCAGACGGCGTGTGACAAGCGCTACAGGAAACAGCCCAACGTCTCTCTGTCTTGCCTCAAGGACGCTCACACTCTGATGGGGGGGAACGAAACGTTTGAGGACGACGATGATAAAAAGAGAGGAGAGAGTGAAGGGAGGCATAAAAACACAGTTGGATTATCCGAACCGATATCTGTGTTGTTTCACACAGTCGCCCGCCGACTGGAAAACGAGGTTGACTGGAGAAAGGGGTGGCAGCTGGTGGCGTGGGAGGGAGGCGCGATTCGATACATAATACTTGAGGAAGTGCATCTCCAAGCGACAAGAGGAATCAGGTGTAATACACTCATGAATAAATACATTTTTGGTCTGAAATGGATTATTAATGTTCCTGAGGAGATGATGCACAGAATAGGGAGGTGTCGATCTATTCAATGAATATGGGCGCCGCAATTTGACAAGCATTACTGTACCTGCCTGTGAATATACCCAGCTATTTTATCATTATCTAGGCCTTGTATTGAGTCACTACATGAATGACTCATTCATCACACATTTTCCCCTCATCTGACATACAGAGCTGTCGGTTCTTTTATGGCTTCATGGCATTTTCCCGCTCTACGCCAAGCACACAGCTATATGTATGATAGGTGCTATGCAAATAAAGACATCCTCTGTCCTTCATCTTCCTTACCAAAGTCTACTTTTTCCATTTTGCTCCATAGAAAATTATACAAAACACTTACTACAATAAACAACATGATAAGTGTAAGGCATATATAATCCCTTGCTATTCATCAATAGAAGACGATACCATAATGGTCCTTGCAGCAAACAAATGGCTCTGACACTCCCAGAACAGACATGCTATAATCACAGAAATAGAACCCGTGGATTATACCTCTTTGGTTATAATATTATGTCTTAACGCAAAAAAAAGAACATTGAGGGTATCACAAATGCTCTCTCTGCTAGGACTGTTATCCTCAACATTGTAAGCTCATATGATATCAGGCTATCTCCCTCTACGGTACATGCACGTCTGAGTGATGAATGGCTGGTTTCCTCCAGTGCTACAGCTGCTGAGGGCTTAATTGGGGGCCGTAATAAGAGCAAATCCCTTTTGGAAACCCGTACTCTTCCCGTTTCATGCCTCCAAACGCTGTCATCCTGGGAATAACATGAACGTCGGCATCTGACTATCTGTCTTGATTTACGACCTCTAGCTCTGACCCCTCCCTAAAGACCTGACAGTGGAGTGGTCACATACACACACATGCATGTGCACACACACCTCTCAAGTTGGATTTAATGAGTGTGTGTAGGAGTTTGAGACCCAGTGGAATTGAATCAAAAAGGAATGCTGCTATATTACACAACACTAAAATAATGTGTGTAGTCACACACACACACACACACACACACACACACACACTTTACAATCATATTTTCATCACGCCACTCAAACGTAATATAGCTGATCTGAGATGAACTTACTTGATTAATATTGTGGGAAACTGGTGTTCCCACTGTCCCTGTATTCTGTTGTTGGTTAGAAACACTGTCATGTTGTTTTTTAATCTAAGTGACAAATCTACTTTCTACCTACTGATGCTCACTGGAATGCACGCCGGAGGAGAAAGATGCAATATATGAAGAAGCATGATCCGCGGCACATGCACTGCAATCAAGTGAAGCACAAATTGAATCTGAACCCTTGTAATTACACCGTGGGCTATATAATGTCATTCAGTAAAATTTCAGTCAAACCGGTGAATTCCAACGCTAAATATAACTGATGTGTCTGTATATATAATGTATGTCATCACATAGAAAGTGGTACGGTTGTGAGATGAAGTTAAATGTATCCTGCGGAGTCTCACTGAATACATATCAAGGATGTAGAAAAGGTATGCACAGTCGAATCTATGAAAAATGTATGCAGTCATATCTATGAAGATATATGCACAGTCGTTTCTATGAAAAGGTATGCAGAGTCAAATCAAATCAAATTTTATTTGTCACATACATGGTTAGCAGATGTTAATGCGAGTGTAGCGAAATGCTTGTGCTTCTAGTTCCGACAATGCAGTAATAACCAACAAGTAATCTAACTAACAATTCCAAAACTACTGTCTTGTACACAGTGTAAGGGGATAAAGAATATGTACATAAGGATATATGAATGAGTAATGGTACAGAGCAGCATAGGCAAGATACAGTAGATGGTATCGAGTACAGTATATACATATGAGATGAGTATGTAAACAAAGTGGCATAGTTAAAGTGGCTAGTGATACATGTATTACATAAGGATACAGTCGATGATATAGAGTACAGTATATACGTATGCATATGAGGTGAATAATGTAGGGTAAGTCACATTATATAAGGTAGCATTGTTTAAAGTGGCTAGTGATATATTTACATCATTTCCCATCAATTCCCATTATTAAAGTGGCTGGAGTTGAGTCAGTGTCAGTGTGTTGGCAGCAGCCACTCAATGTTAGTGGTGGCTGTTTACCAGTCTGATGGCCTTGAGATAGAAGCTGTTTTTCAGTCTCTCGGTCCCAGCTTTGATGCACCTGTACTGACCTCGCCTTCTGGATGATAGCGGGGTGAACAGGCAGTGGCTCGGGTGGTTGATGTCCTTGATGATCTTTATGGCCTTCCTGTGACATCGGGTGGTGTAGGTGTCCTGGAGGGCAGGTAGTTTGCCCCCGGTGATGCGTTGTGCAGACCTCACTACCCTCTGGAGAGCCTTACGGTTGAGGGCGGAGCAGGTGCCGTACCAGGCGGTGATACAGCCCGCCAGGATGCTCTCGATTGTGCATCTGTAGAAGTTTGTGAGTGCTTTTGGTGACAAGCCAAATTTCTTCAGCCTCCTGAGGTTGAAGAGGCGCTGCTGCGCCTTCTTCACAATGCTGTCTGTGTGGGTGGACCAATTCAGTTTGTCTGTGATGTGTATGCCGAGGAACTTAAAACTTGCTACCCTCTCCACTACTGTTCCATCGATGTGGATAGGGGGGTGTTCCCTCTGCTGTTTCCTGAAGTCCACAATCATCTCCTTAGTTTTGTTGACGTTGAGTGTGAGGTTATTTTCCTGACACCACACTCCGAGGGCCCTCACCTCCTCCCTGTAGGCCGTCTCGTCGTTGTTGGTAATCAAGCCTACCACTGTTGTGTCGTCCGCAAACTTGATGATTGAGTTGGAGGCGTGCGTGGCCACGCAGTCGTGGGTGAACAGGGAGTACAGAAGAGGGCTCAGAACGCACCCTTGTGGGGCCCCAGTGTTGAGGATCAGCGAGGAGGAGATGTTGTTGCCTACCCTCACCACCTGGGGGCGGCCCGTCAGGAAGTCCAGTACCCAGTTGCACAGGGCGGGGTCGAGACCCAGGGTCTCGAGCTTGATGACGAGCTTGGAGGGTACAATGGATTTGAATGCCGAGCTGTAGTCAATGAACAGCATTCTCACATAGGTATTCCTCTTGTCCAGATGGGTTAGGGCAGTGTGCAGTGTGGTTGAGATTGCATCGTCTGTGGACCTATTTGGGCTGTAAGCAAATTGGAGTGGGTCTAGGGTGTCAGGTAGGGTGGAGGTGATATGGTCCTTGACTAGTCTCTCAAAGCACTTCATGATGACGGAAGTGAGTGCTACGGGGCGGTAGTCGTTTAGCTCAGTTACCTTAGCTTTCTTGGGAACAGGAACAATGGTGGCCCTCTTGAAGCATGTGGGAACAGCAGACTGGTATAGGGATTGATTGAATATGTCCGTAAACACACCGGCCAGCTGGTCTGCGCATGCTCTGAGGGCGCGGCTGGGGATGCCGTCTGGGCCTGCAGCCTTGCGAGGTTTAACACGTTTAAATGTCTTACTCACCTCGGCTGCAGTGAAGGAGAGACCGCATGTTTTCGTTGCAGGCCGTGTCAGTGGCACTGTATTGTCCTCAAAGCGGGCAAAAAAGTTATTTAGTCTGCCTGGGAGCAGGACATCCTGGTCCGTGACTGGGCTGGATTTCTTCCTGTAGTCCGTGATTGACTGTAGACCCTGCCACATGCCTCTTGTGTCTGAGCCGTTGAATTGAGATTCTACTTTGTCTCTGTACTGACGCTTAGCTTGTTTGATAGCCTTGCGGAGGGAATAGCTGCACTGTTTGTATTCGGTCATGTTACCAGACACCTTGCCCTGATTAAAAGCAGTGGTTCGCGCTTTCAGTTTCACGCGAATGCTGCCATCAATCCACGGTTTCTGGTTAGGGACTGTTTTAATCGTTGCTATGGGAACGACATCTTCAACGCACGTTCTAATGAACTCGCACACCGAATCAGCATATTTGTCAATGTTGTTGGCTGACGCAATACGTAACATGTCCCAGTCCACGTGATGGAAGCAGTCTTGGAGTGTGGAGTCAGCTTGGTCGGACCAGCGTTGGACAGACCTCAGCGTGGGAGCCTCTTGTTTTAGTTTCTGTCTGTAGGCAGGGATCAACAAAATGGAGTCGTGGTCAGCTTTTCCGAAAGGGGGGCGGGGCAGGGCCTTATATGCGTCGCGGAAGTTAGAGTAACAATGATCCAAGGTCTTTCCACCCCTGGTTGCGCAATCGATATGCTGATAAAATTTAGGGAGTCTTGTTAAAATCCCCAGCTACAATGAATGCAGCCTCCGGATAAATGGTTTCCAGTTTGCAAAGAGTCAAATAAAGTTCATTCAGAGCCATCGATGTGTTTGCTTGGGGGGGAATATACGGCTGTGATTATAATCGAAGAGAATTCTCTTGGTAGATAATGCGGTCTACATTTGATTGTGAGGAATTCTAAATCAGGTGAACAGAATGATTTGAGTTCCTGTATGTTTCTTTCATCACACCATGTCACGTTAGCCATAAGGCATACGCCCCCGCCCCTCTTCTTACCAGAAAGATGTTTGTTTCTGTCTGCGCGATGCGTGGAGAAACCCGTTGGCTGCACCGCCTCGGACAGCGTCTCTCCAGTGAGCCACGTTTCCGTGAAGCAAAGAACGTTAGTCTCTGATGTCCCTCTGGAATGCTACCCTTGCTCGGATTTCATCAACCTTGTTGTCAAGAGACTGGACATTGGCAAGAAGAATGCTAGGGAGTGGTGCACGGTGTGCCCGTCTCCGGAGTCTGACCAGAAGACCGCCTCGTTTCCCTCTTTTTCGGACTCGTTTTTTGGGTCGCTGCATGAGTCGTTTTTTGGGTCGCTGCACATTGTCCTGTTTGTAAGGCAGAACACAGGATCCGCGTCGCGGATCGTATCAATAAAAAGGTATGCACAGTCATATCTATGAAAAGGTATGCACAGTCGTATCTATGAAAAGTTATGCACAGACGCTATGATCCCTTATTGTTGTCACTTGTTAAATCTACTTCAATTAGTGTAGGGGAGGTGACGGGTTAAAGAAGGATTTTAAAGCTTTGGGACAATTGAAACATGGATTGTGCATGTGTGCCTTTGAACAGGATATGGTAGTAGGTGCCAAGCGCACCAGATTGAGAGTCAAGATCTGCAACGCTGCTGGGTTTTTCAGGCTCAACAGTTTCCATCACCCAAAGGACATCCAGACAACTTGAAACAACAAGGCTGTTCTGAGGGCAAAAAGTACATCTGGCTTCAATTGGTTTCAATTGAAATATTTGTGTCTTGGATGATGATTTTGGGTGCCTAAACACAGGAACATAATCTATGTGAAACACTGACATACATACGGTGCCTTCGGAAAGTATTCAGACCCGTTGACTTTTCCACATTTTGTTATGTTACAGTCTTATTCTAAAATTGGTTAAATCGTTTTTTTCTCCTCATCAATCTACACACAATATCCCATAATGACAAAGCAAAAACCTTTTTTTCCCACATTTATCAAATGTATAAAAAATAAAAAAACATATTTACATAAATATTCAGACCCTTTGCTATGAAACTGGAAATTGAGCTCAGGTGCATCCTATTTCCATTGATCATCATTGAGATCTTTCTACAACTTGATTGGAGTCCACCTGTGGTAAATTCAATTCATTGGACATGATTTGGAAAGGCACAAACTGTCTATATAAGGTCCGACAGTTGGCAGTGCATGTCAAAGCAAAAACTGAGCCATGAGGTCAAAGGAATTGTCCGTAGAGCTCCGCAACAGGATTGTGTCAAGGCACAGATCTAGGGCAGGGTACCAAAAACATTCTGCAGCATTGAATGTCCCCCAAAAACACAGTGGCAACCATCATTCTTAAATGGAAGACGTTTGGAACCACAAAGACTCTTCCTAGAGCTGTCCGCCCGGTCAAACGGAGCATTTCAGGGGAGAAGGGCCTTGCTCAGGGAGTTGAGGGGATGTTTTTCAGTGGCAGGGATTGGGAGACTAATCAGGATAGAGACAAAGATTAATGGATTAAAGTACAGAGAGATCCTTGATGAAAATCTGATATATAAGATATAAAACTGTATTTTTTTGTGAAGAATCAACAACAAGTGGGACACAATCATGAAGTGGAACGACATTTATTGGATATTTCAAACTTTTTTAACAAATCAAAAACTGAAAAATTGGGCGTGCAAAATTATTCAGCCCCTTTACTTTCAGTGCAGCAAACTCTCTCCAGAAATTCAGTGAGGATCTCTGAATGATCCAATGTTGACCTAAATGACAAATGATGATAAATACAATCCACCTGTGTGTAATCAAGTCTCCGTATAAATGCACCTGCACTGTGATAGTCTCAGAGGTCCGTTAAAAGCGCAGAGAGCATCATGAAGAACAAGGAACACACCAGGCAGGTCCGAGATACTGTTGTGAAGAAGTTTAAAGCCGGATTTGGATACAAAAAGATTTCCCAAGCTTTAAACATCCCAAGGAGCACTGTGCAAGCGATAATATTGAAATGGAAGGAGTATCAGACCACTGCAAATTTTCAGTTTTTGATTTGTTAAAAAAGTTTGAAATATCCAATAAATGTCGTTCCACTTCATGATTGTGTCCCACTTGTTGTTGATTCTTCACAAAAAAATACAGTTTTATATCTTTATGTTTGAAGCCTGAAATGTGGCAAAAGGTCGCAAAGTTCAAGGGGGCCGAATACTTTCGCACGGCACTGTATTCCATTTCTGTTAGTCACATGTCTGTGGAACTTGTTCATTGTATGTCTCAGCTGTTGAATCTTGTTCATAAAAATATTTACACATGTTAAGTTTGCTGAAAATAAATGCAGTTGACAGTGAGAGGACGTTTATTTTTTTGCTGAGTTTAGTATGTCACAACAAAATGGTGAAAATATGAATGTGGCATTTTAAGAAGAGGCCTGCTGATGAATTGTATTAGGAGTGCTCTGACATCATATCAGGAGCTGATCAGACAATATTGATGTGTAATATGAGGACCTAATCACAGTGACGATATGGATCCCATACTGACGTTGATTTCTAAGATATATTATTTTGTTACTGGATATCACAGTGGTTCTGATTTCTTATAGGAAGGCAGACAGTCAACAGCTTATCAGATTGTGTGGAAAGAGAATAGAATGTTAAGCAGACAGTGAGTAAAAGATTGTCAACCACCATGCATTAACCTATTAACCTAAGTATAATACCAATGGATCCCACAATGGTGGGCGTCAAATGAGACAGTTCTGTAAGAAGCCTGATTTCTTACTGCGATGGAGTGAAAACTTGCAGAAGAGAAGTGGAATCTGTCCAGGCTGCCTAGCACACTGAAGACTTATGTGGATATTTAAAGACCGCTAGGATTTACAAAAAAAGATACTCGTTCCCAAAGGAAGCTGAGAACTAGTTCATGAATGTGGAAAGTCTAACATCCCAAATCCCGCTCACTCCAGTTGCCATAGCAACCGGGGAGGAAAATCTACAGCGGGTAGATCTCTGAGAACACAATGTTGGAAACTTCCCATCATTATACCAGGAAGGAAGGGAAAGGGATAAATAACGGAATAAAATAGTGTGTTTCACGCCCGAGGCTAAAATGACATGCATGAAGTGTGTGAATACAGAGTGTTTATCAATTCCTACGAGGGATTGGAATGTATAAAGTATCATGTTGGTAATGTGGTTTACTTAGTTCCTACTTCAGCGGCGTCTCTTCAAAGTAATCTTGGAGGAAGAGAGAGAACGCTAAGCTCCTGTGTACATGTAATGCGTTTGTTCCGTCGAGCACACATCCTGTACGAGAAGCACTTTGATACACACAGTTAGATACACTCAGTCTCAGAAGAGACTATCTGTACGATCTCTCTCCATTATTCTCTGCTCTCTACCTTAACCCCCTTTATCTCTTTCTCTATCCACCCGTCTCCCCTTCTCCCGGTCGAGGTGGTCTGGCCATGGCACTATTCGATTCAATTTCAATCCCGCTATCACTACCTTGCGATTTGCACACTCCATGAACTGGAAAGTTGGACGGCCAAATTCTCATCAGGGTTGACGTTCACCGGCACAATCCCAAGCCAGTCATGCCACCTTGAACATGTCATCAGCCCACTAACTGACACACAGACTGACAGAGTGACCGGGCTGGAGACTTGATGGTACATGATCACCATCTCTGGGACGGAGTCATTGACGCTTGTCCGTTCAAATCGCAATGGATGGGGATACACAGGTGGAGCACAACTGTCTATTCACGGTAGCTCGTTAGACTGTCATGATATTGATGGACATGTCTATCATCTCATGTGAGTTCGGCTATGATTTTTATCCCATGAACAGCTCTCAGGTTGTAAAAAAGGGTTTAGGATGTTTTCGCAAATCAATTTAGTATCCTGATGAGTTTGCAACACACTGAGAATCCCAAAATGTGTTTTGCTTTCACAAGAACTGAAAAACAATCATTTCAGGTAAGATATTTACGATAGGAATCCAAAGTAATGACATTTGCACACCTGATACTGGCCTTGGTCGTTTTTGTGACAAGGCAGTCTCTAGTTGAGATTTCTTCAGAACCTTTCAAGGTGCTCTTGACATAACACTGAATACTAACTATGAAAACATGCAAAACTCAATTTCTTTGTGCAAAACTGTCATTGACATATGATTCACACAAAGAGTTATGACCACATACCTCAAGTTAGGATTCAGCAGATAATGAACAGTCACCCTCATACAGTAGGTTTGAAATGGGACAGAGAGGCTTGGTTCAGTATTGTATAGGTGGTGTTTGCATTAGGGCAATGCAGCTCAGTCATTGTTCAGTTGGCCTAAGCCTGTTTTGGCCAAACCGAGGTGGGAGGAATCCCTGGAGAATGCCTGTCTGCCTCACGATCCAAAACCTGGCCTAATTTGTAATTACCTTCTTCATTCTTCTGGAAGACTGCGGTTCATGGTTGCAGGATGTGGGATCAACTTGTGTACTGTGATAGTAGGGTCACAAACACACTCATATAGTCTGACGCACACACACACACACACACACACACACACACACACACACACACACACACACACACACACACACACACACACACACACACACACACACACACACACACCGAGACTCATTGATGAGTTTTTGAAGGCCCAGTACCTGATTGACTGAGACAGTCAGGGATTTTAATTTGCGTCCCCTCATGTCAGTGTCATTGTCAAAACCAATTAAGTGTTTATTTTTGTGTTTCCACAGACAGATGTAATATAATTGTATAAACTAAAATTGGAACTAAGGAAATAACAGAAGCAAAAAATAAATGGCTATGCTACTAAATCTGACACCATAGCCTTTGAATTTAATATCAAGGATTTAGCAATAAATTACTCTACCCACAACAACAACACTCACGTATAATCCATAGCAGGTGTGAAATCAATACAATTAACTGATTGCTTAGGTGAAAACCTAATCTGTGCGTTCACTAGCTAATTCAATAGGGACTCTGCAAATGGCACAGGGCTCGGTTGAATCAACATACCCCAGAGTTTGTTGTGGTCACGTTGACCGTGCTGGTTCCTGTGTGCCGGACGGGCATTGGTGACCGGGTTCAGGTGAACAGCGGTCCTGGCAGGGAAGCAGGGGCAACCGCAGGAGCAGCTGTTCCCGACAACCGTACGGCGACCACAGAGAGCGAGACGCTCAAAGAGAGAGATAAAAGGTCATCCTTTCCCTGCCCTCCATACAAAATCCCCCTCACAGGGATGACATTACACACAAAGGTGATGCGTTTTTGGCCCTGACCCACTTAGTGGCAGCCCCAGTCTGACCGACGATGCAGGAGTGTGTATGTGTGTGTGTACACTGTATGCGGGTCTGTATCTCTCTCGGTGTGTGTAGAACCCAGGGCGGTTCATTGATGGAACGGTCCTGTCAGCTCCATCCTCTCTGACACTGAGAGGCCTTGTGATACAGACCAGTGGTCCAGTCAGCTGTGTCAGACTATGAAAGTGGAAGGGGCAGCAGGAGAGGCAGGGGGAGCGAGAGAAAGTGAGTGAGTGAGAGAAAGTGTGTGTGTGTGTGTGTGTGTGTGTGTTTATTTGTGTCTGTATGTATATAAAAGAGAGTTGTGATAATATTTCCACTTTGTCATGAATCCACCTCCCGCTCCACAGATAACCTTTTCAAAATTGTATCACTTTGGACTAACTAGAGCAATGTACATCTAGTAGGAGCTCAGCTTTTCCAACCAGCGTTGAAAATTGCTCTGGAAATATGGAAACCAGTGAACATGTTGTCGAGGGCTTTGTCTAAAGGGCACTGTGAGAACAGCAATCTGTCATTTGATGTGCCGTTGATATTCACTCACGGCTTGCGTAAGAGCATGAGTGATTTATGGGCTGCTAATTATGTGCAGGGGAGCCTGGTAAGTTGGAGATCTCCAATCCTCAGTGGAACCACTGGCTCAGAGGCCGGGGAGTTACTGGGGAATAAAGTTAACTGGCGTACCCGTTAGTCAGTACGTACATGTGGGACTTTGACACAAGGCTTCATTAGAAAAAGCTGAGACACTTCTGTATGAAACAGCTGGGAACTGGGCTCCTCCACTTAAAATATGCTGTCATGGAATTGAAGCACCATAGTGTTTCGAAGCTCGAAGGGTTGTAGGGTTACATTGTACTCAACGGTGCTGTGATGTCAAGCTGATGAACACATGAGAAAACATTCTATGAGAAAACATATTTGGGCAGGTCTTTGTACATAGGGCAGTCTCAATGTGTGTTAGCTAATATAATTGAGTGTTCATTATGCGTCATATCTGTATGCTAATTCGATTGGGTTGGTCAATCAATTATTCAATGGAATTGGTCTAAATTAAAACAAATGTTGAGACCTTAACAAGGGATAATAATAACACTCAGTGGACGTAATTCAATTTGCTGAAATAATTGACAGTTGGAAAGCAGAAGTGTTCGAGAGATGCCATCCAACAGACTACATGTGAAAGATAGCGGGACAAAAAGCAGCAGAAGTGTCGGACTTTAGTTGATGATGTCATAATCACATGCTGAGTGACAGTAAATGTTAATTTCAGGACTCCAGAAATATGGGCCTGAAAAGGCAGCCATTTTCCAGGAATGACAATAAGTAAAAATAATAATAAAAGGCTTCTAAACAATTTCAGAATCGACGTGGTATTTATTTCTGCATATTCAGATCCCATTTGACATATAAATTGCTTATTTGGCAGGCCCTGACGTAAAATTCTCATTCAATGTTTTTTCAGACCATGCAGCGCCACTTTTAGGATTAATCAAACGTAGACAATGCAAACTGGTGCTGCTATTCAATAGGTGTGTAATGATGTTAGTTTGAGGCAGCCTTTCTGTTGTGCATTGTGCCAACGTGTGACTGTGCCAGTCAAGTGCACAGGGGTGACTTTGGACATGGGGAGAGGGCAATGAGGGGTAATTGCCAAAATCATAGTGGAATAGCATGATCCCTCAAAGGCTGATGGGAAAAAGACAAAGGGCTTCATTAATATTTAAATTGCAATTTCTTCATTTCTTTAATTGACCCTTTTTTTCTCAAGACTCATGATGTGGGCTTGTGGGAAAGCAGACATGTCAAACTGAGCCTCTGGCAAGAAACAGCAACCAACACTGAACTAGAACTGGTAATTTTAAAACGTGTTAGCAGGATCAGACCTTCGTTCACTGCGTTGTGAACTAACAAACAAATGTTTTTTTTTTTTTATGTGTTCACTCAGTCTTTGAGTGGTTTATTTATAGATTCCCTTAACACAGTGTTCCCCCTAGATTATTTTCCACTTGGCACCAAACTGTTGATTTCAACTATGGGTTGGGGGGGCACAACAGTAAAGGAAACACTACCTTTACCCCATTATTCCACTATGAAGAGTCCAGTTTGTGCATCTGGATCACGAGCAAAAGAGTTAACCTAAGATGGAGTTCTTCTAGGGCCCTAACTAATTGGTGCAATCACTCTCTGTCTGAGAGGTGCTATTTATAATACAGAACATGTGAAGAGGCACCCCTGATAGGCTTTCATGATTAGATCAAACGCAAGAAAACATCCAAATTGAGTCAAGATCCCCTAGTCCAGAGTTGAAAGGTGAGAGGTCTGCGCAAAGAGACCAGAGTCTTTGAACTAAACACAGATAAACTAAGATCTAATGGAACAGCGATGGGAGGTCCAGTTGCATTATGCTTCTTATTCATGTCTACCACAGGGGTGCCCATTGCTGCCCCTTGGATTTGAGTTCCTGGAATAATTCCTCCTCCTCTCACAACTACTCGATTCACAAGCATGTTCAACCAATTACAGTCTCAAAGGAAGAAACACAAACATGTTAAAATCCTGCTTAGATTGGTTAATGAACTTGATAGACCAGCACGTCTGGTAACATACTGTAGGTATTTTGTCTCATCTTTAAGACATTGTTTGCAAGCTAAATTCAATATCCCATAGCCAACGTGCAGTATAAACTAAGAGGGAAATATGAACCTATGGGCCAGATTCAGATTAAGCCTTGTCCAGGACTAAAAAGCTTTTCCAAGTGAAGAATTGCCATTGAAAATGGACTAGTTCTCAGAAACCAACACTATGACTCCATTGTATAATCTGGGGAACATTTAAAACTAATTTCTAATCTGATTCAAAATACAGACCAAAGCATATAGGCCTGCATATACACAACATCTTTCCCTGTTGCTGTGTACCCCAGTGTCAATCACAAAGGGTTAGCAGCACACCTGGTCATTCAGATCGTCATGCAGCTAGACATATCATAAGGAGTTCAGGTGGATCACGTCTACACACCCTGACACGAGTCGCAAACAGGAACAGCATTGTAGGTGAGACGAGAAACATTGCTCTCTGTCTCACCTCAACTGGAGGCTTATCATTCACAAAAAAAAAAACGAATTTATCCAGTAGAGCTACGCTAGCACCAACTAGGTCCTCAAAGCAAAATCCAAGAACTACCCCCAACCATTTCAACTGTTTAGCAATTCTGCAAAAGCATTCTTACTTGCATATATTTTTGTTCATAAACCGTGAGCTATAAACCAAATTTGACCTGCATCTTCACACGCGTACCTCATAAATGAAACGTGTTGGGAGAAAATGGAACCTCTATCACGGTTAGTATTAAAAAGTCCCTTTTTAAGGATAACGTCATATTGTTATTCACCTTAAGATAATTATTTGCCTTTGTGTGACAGACTGAAGTTTTATTCTGGGAGAGCTGTGTGTGTTGGTTGGCAATAATCCTCACAGCTGGGTAGGCCTCCCCATGCCGTTAACCTCGGGTAGCCTTTCATAATGAAGAATTGGAAATGCCGCGGGAGAAAGAGAACGAGTTCACCCTCCCAGTATCCACAGGGATCTAACACCCAGCCACCTTTCCACACTATCTGACGCCGGTGTCAACAAGCAGCATAAATAATTGCTTCCTGCCTCACCCTATTGTTATTATATTTGATCATTTTTTTCTTCAAACAATACATAACATACACAAACATACGACAGCATACAGACGCACACAAACATCAACGACACCACATCTGTCCAGACCCACCTGCTCACACCCCCATCTCCAGCGCCCGTGTCAGTCACCACCATATGGCCTTAAACTGCACCATTTTGTTTCTCTACATCACCCACGCACGTTCAACATTTAGATAATAAATAATTTGACCTTTCCATCGTGTTAACGATGGAAGATTAGTTGATTTCCAGTTTTAAAGTATATGTTTTTTTCTAGATGATTCATGAGAAAAGTATTGTCCAACCCATTGTGCATCTCACTGCACCTTTATACGCCATGTCTTGAAATATGCAGACAGACAGATTAAAAGGACATATACATTGCAATACTTCTTAGAACAACTTTAGAACTCTGCCAATAACTTTTGAACTTTATAGCATTCCCAGACGGCATGGAGTCATTGAGTCATTATACAACGGGTGGGTGTAATCCTGAATGCTGATTGGTTAAAACTGCATTCCAGACGTTTATCACCAGCTAAATCTATGATGTTAAAATGCCTATTTACTCTGCTCCATCTGACTGCGCAATCCACTGTCTCATCAGCCCAGCCAGGCAATTTATAAACTTTATCTCCACTATAAATAGCATCTTGACATTATCTCACATTTCTTTTAGACTACAATGTAGTTTTCAACAGCAGAGATTTGTATAAACCTTACTGTCTGTCCCTCTGATATTTGGGGTGCGTACATAGATAAAGAACAAAAAGACTGAATGACTGAGTAGTGTCTCTGGCAACCAAGCTGATAGATCGAATGACCAGCCGGCTTGGGTAGCAACCCTAGATTTGTGCCGGGACTCTATCTTGCGGAAGGACAAAATTGTTTATGAAAACATGTCAATCATTATTTGAATAAGTTAGTAACCTGTTGTATAAAAGTGATAATGCCTTCGAAGGCTCCTTCAAGTCTAGGTCCAAATAGTTTATATATTTTCTAATAGATTGTCTGTTGGAGAGCTTACCTATCATATGAATATCCTTTGCTTTGATGTCCAAAATATTTCAAATTGAAATTTTGTGATATGAAACTTATAACTTGCATTTATTTGAAAATATCAACATTGGTCAGTCCAAAATGGCTTTTTAATTCTGTTATGGAAATAAATATATTACCTATTATCAAGTAATTTATGGTTTCTATGCCTTTAGTTTTCCATGTGGACCAATTTATCAGTGAATTCTGAAAATCTCTCCAATGATTGTTCCATACGATTGTGTTTTTAGGGAGTGATATTGGTTCTTGTAGAATACGTTGCATTTTCTTCCATATTGTTATAGTGTTCTTAACTATGAAGTTGTAAATGTTCTTAACTTTATTCTTTGAAAATAGACACGTGAAAATATTCTGGGGATGAGGATCTTCAATATGTACCCACATGTAAATGCCTTGGGTGGCGTGTGGATGTCATTCCAAGTCTGGAAGGTTAAAACCCCCTTTAGACTTAGAATAAAAAGGAAAGATTTACATCTTCCTATGAGTTTTATTTGCCCATATCAATTATGTTACGACCAAGAACACCTTTTTTTAAAGATTGTCTTAGCTGGGGTAATTGGAATTACCAAAAATAAATCGAAAAACATTGGGAGCCATGCCGTTTTGAAGAGGTTTATTCTACCTGTAAAATCCATTGGGAGATTTAATTAGCTCTGCTTTCATATTGTTGAGTAATGAGATAAAGTTGTCTTTATATATTTGTTGTTTGATGTCACTTATTAAGCATCCAAAGTATTTAACTTTTTTTTGTGGTGCATTTAAACGATCCCTGTAGATCATGATTATCATTATTATATCATCATTAGATCATTATCATTATTATTTTCTTATTGCCATTATTTCGTTTTATCCCACATGAATGTAATATCCTGAGATTTTAAAATCTTAGGTTGATTCCATCAGCTAAAGGGTCATTATCACAATGACACTCAGACATATTCACATCCACTTGGTGAACTTGGTGCTTCACTTTGAGGGAGATCTAGTTAGTTTTTGCCTCTCGTCCCTGTTTGTTGTTATGCTTGTTGTAAAAATTCTCCCTCCAATTTCAATCTCGGAGCTGGAGAGATGGTTGCATTTTAAGTATGTTGTTTTGATTATGCAAGCGAAACCATGGTGATGCTCGCAATTTCTTTTAGCAATGTCTGAGACATCCAACTGCTTTTTTCAACATGTCAATGCGTCATCTGCCAGTTTACTCTGGGGGGACTGCTGACAGCTTAAAACAGTGATTGACATTACACAACTGCATGGTTAGACATTGTTACACATCTACCATAATCCCCATCATAAGGTGTTGTGGTGGGGAGGTATACAGTACCAGTCAAAAGTTTGGACACACCTACTCATTCCAGGGTTTTTCTTTATTTTTGTCTACATTGTATAATAATAGTGAAGACATCAAAACTATGAAATAACACATGGAATCATGTGTTAAACAAATCAAAATGTATTTTATATTTGAGATTCTTCAATGTAGCCACCCTATGCCTTGATGACAGCTTTGCACATTCTTGGCATTCTCTCAACCTGCTTCATCATGTAGTCACCTGGAATGCATTTCAATTAGCAGGTGTGCCTTGTTAAAAGTTAATTTGTGGAATTTCTTTCCTTCTTAATGAGTTTGAGCCAATCAGTTGTGTTCTGACAAGATAGGGTTGGTGAACAGAAGACGCATTTGTAAAAGACCAACTCCATATTATGGAAAGAACAGCTCAAATAAGCAAAGAGAAATGGCAGTATCATTACTGTAAGACATGAAGGTCAGTCAATCCAGAAAATTTCAAGTGCAGTCGAAGAAACCACCAAGCACTATGATGAAACTGGCTCTCATGAGGACCGCCACAGGAAAGGAAGACCCAGAGTTATCTCTGCTGCAGAGGATACATTCATTAGAGGTAGATTACCTCAGATTGCAGCTCAAATAAAGGCTTCACAGAGTTCAAGTAACAGACACCTCAACATCAACTATTCAGAGGAGACTGTGCGACGCAGTCCTTCATGGTCGACTTGCTGCAAAGAAACCACTACTAAAAGACACAAATAATAAGAAGAGACTTGCTAAGGCCAAGAAACACGAGAAATGGAAATTAGACCGGTGGAAATCTGTCCTTTGGTCTGATGAATCTTTGGTTCCAACCGCCGTGTCATTGTGAGATGCAGAGAAGGTGAACGGATGATCTCCGTATGTGTAATTCCCAACGTGAAGCATAGAGGAGGTGGTGTGATGGTGCTTTGCTGGTGACACTGTCAGTGATTTATCTAGAATTCAAGGCACACTTAACCAGCATGGGTACCACAGCATTTTGCAGCGACACACCATCCCATCTGGTTTGCGCTTAGTGGGACTATCACCTCCAGGCTGTGTAAGGGCTGTTTGACCAATAATGTGAGTGATGGAGTGCTGCATCAGATGACCTGGCCTCCACAATCACCCGACCTCAACCCAATTGATATGGTTTGGGATGAGTTGGACTGCAGAGTGAAGGAAAAGCAACCAACAATTGCTCAGCATATGTGGGAACTCCTTCAAGACTGTTGGAAAAGCATTCCAGATGAAGCTGGTTGAGAGAATGCCAAGTGTGCAAAGATGTCATCAAGGCAAAGGGTGGATACTTTAAACAAAATATATTTTGATTTGTTTAACCTTTTTTTGGTTACTACATGATCCCATATGTGTTATTTCATAGTTTTGATGTTTTCACTATTATTCTACAAAGTAGAAAATACTAGAAATAAAGAAAACCCCTTGAATGAGTAGGTGTGTCAAAACTTTTGACTAGTATTGTATGTCAATGCATGTTTAAAAAGACAAGTAAATTCCATCAACGTTGGGCTAATTAGAAAAGCAAATCAATTGTATCAACATAAATTCATTATGCAACGCTCTGAACAACAGATTCCGAGCAATGCGGGAGTTCACACTGAGGTGTGCTGCTGGAATTCGGGTCAGTGGTTTATAATGCAGGGAAGCTCATCGATTGGAATCGGCATGGAAGCCCGGATCAATAGGCCTGATCCCTCTCAGTTGATCTTAGAGTGCTGAGGTGCCAGGTGATAAAATGATCCATTAGAGGACTGAGAACCAGACTCTGTGCAGCGCATTTAGTCATTGTCTTTGTCCCCTGGTCTCTGTGCTGCATTAGTACTGACTTCTCTAGGGTCTACGAACTATACTTGACAGCTTTGAATGACCTTAGGTACTATTTAATTTACTGTGCCCACTCAAGTATTTTAAAATTGGGATGTATTATTGGGAAAACTTCTATAGGCATCAACTGAAGAAATGACTTTCTTGATGACACTTGATACCATCATTACAGTCCTTTCTATTGGTTAAAGATGAGAGAACAAGGTAACACAGGGCATTTTAACCACAGAGCGACCTGTACTTTCATCAATCTCTGTGTTCAACAAGATGCATTGTGACTAAAACAATCGTCAACATCTGGTGGACTGCTGCAGTCACTTGGTGTGCTTAGTAAAGCTGTGTAAGCTTTATGTCTCTGACATAACAGCCAGACACAGAGACAGACATACAGTATGTTGTTGGATTATCTCCCTCCTTCACACGTCACAGTGCATATGCCAGGCACATCAAATGATGGCATCTTGAATATTATCAAACACGCTGGTTTTCCCTTTGTTTTTTCTATGACTTTTCTGCCCCTTCCTATTTTCATTATTACCATTTCATAGCTTTCCTTAGTAGTATTATTACTAGGCTTTCTCAGCTTTGAGAGATGCCAGAGAAAGTTGTTGGTTGGAACGCCGCCCTATAGGTTGTGGTGCTAGTGGCGGTAGGGTGTTATGAAACACAGAGACAATTCTTGCCCTTGGTGCTTCATAGCTGTAATCAAAAATCTGCTCTACCTAGAGAGAATTAAATATGATGTGGAACTGCCTCGAGAGACTTGTGTATGATGTGTCAAGAATTTGCAGAAGGGCATTTTGAACTGCTCAAAATAACTGTCTAATGTGCATGGAACATTCCACAACCTGAGCTAAGATCGTAAAATGAGTGTGGGAGAAATGCGAGAGAATACATGAGGCGTCATTATAACGAAGTGGAATATTGTACACAAGAGGGAGAAACAGTGCAGAACTATATGTATTGATGGACCAAAATATCACTGGGAAACAAACAAACATGAAAGCGAGCAAACATGTGGCTCCCTGAGAGGATATTTATGAGTTGGTGACTGACTTCATACCATTCACAACACTGTTAGTTAGCGCTCTCTGAATAAGGAGGGTGGAGAGAGAAAAAATTCAACCTTCTCTAACTTCCCCCTTATTAAGTCAAGATTAGACGAAGAAACAGAGAATAAAAAGCCAAGGAAAATATATTCACACTTGTTTTGACCTATTTAGAGGCTTTTCATCTCAGGCGCTTCATCTTCATCTTTCCGTGCTCGCATACTCTTCCCGAAACTTCAAACCTGCCTTGGTGCGGCCATTATGGCCAATACTCATGAAGACTAATCCTTCTTTGGCCAACTATGACCATCATACATTCCATATCTTTCCTCCTCACTGGCTAAATGAGAACAGTGGTTAAATGTAGCAGTGGGGAGCTCATGGTTGAGGGTTAGGCTGAGGCTTTTATTAAGTGTGTATTTTATGTGAGACAAGGTGTTCTCAGCCACTCGGAAAGATAAGGTTTACTCTGTCAGGACCTGTGGAGAGGAGTAAGGAGCTTGGTGAATAGTCTGAAGGACCAGGGCTGTTTGACTGCTACACAGCCCATATGCCTTCTGAGGTGCACCACTTGCCTGGGTTATTTTGCTTTAGGCTCTCTGGCTCTCTTTCCCTTTCCTCTCTCTCTTTCTGTCTGTTTCATCAGACCAGAGGACATTTCTCCAAAACGTATGATCTTTGTCTCCATGTGCAGTTGCAAACCATAGCCTGGCTTTTTTATGTCAGTTTTAGAGCAGTGGCTTCTTCATTGCTGAGTGGTCTTTCAGGTTATGTTGATATAGGACTTGCTTTACTGTGGATATAGATACTTTTGTACCCATTTCCTCCAGCATCTTCACAAGGTCCTTTGCTATTTTTCTGGGATTGATTTGCATTTTTCGCACCAAAGTACGTTCATCTCTAGGAGATAGAACGTGTCTCCTTCCTGAGCGGCATGACAGCTGCGTGGTGCCATGGTGTTTATACGTGCGTACTATTGTTTGTACAGATGAACTTGGTACCTTCAGGCGTTTGAAAATTGATCCCAAGGATTAACCAGACTTGTGGAGGTCTACAATTTATTTTCTGAGGTCTTGGCTGATTTCTTTTGATTTTCCCATGATGTCAAGCAAAGAGGCACTGAGTTTGAAGGTAGGCCTTCAAATACAACCACAGGTACCCCTCCAATTGACTCAAATTATGTCAATTAGCCTATCAGAAGCTTCTAAAGCCATGACATCATTTTCTGGAATTTTCCAAGCTGTTTAAAGGCACAGTCAACGTAGTGTATGTACACTTCTGACCAACTTGAATTGTGATACAGTGAATTAAAAGTAAAAAAATGTGTCTAAACAATTGTTGGAAAAATGACTTGTGTCATGCACAAAGTAGATGTCCTAACCGACTTGCCAAAACTACAGTTTGTTTACAAGAAATGTGTGGAGTTTTAATGACTCCAACCTAAGTGTATGTAAACTTCCTACTTCAACTGTAAATGATCCTTGGTATGACCAAGTTGAGTTGAGTATCCTTGATATGATCTTAAAACAATTCCAAATGTTAGCTAAGTAGAACCCCTCCACCCCCAGACTCTAGAGGAAGGGTACTCAACTCTCACCCTACGAGGTCCAGAGCATGCTGGTTTTCTGTTCTACCTGATAATTAATTGCACACACCTGGTGTCACAGGCCAAAATCAGTCTCTGACTAGAGGGGAACGATGTAAAAATGTAGTGGAACTGGCTTTGAGGTCCAGTGATGAGTTTGAGGGCTCTAGAGGCTCTAGAGGGATTTCTTGCAGGATAATGAAACAGAAATTAATTAATTTCCGATCAACAATAATGTTGTTGTAAATGCTGGTGTATTTTACTGGAACTAAATGAGGATAAACTATAATTTAATGGGTTCAATTAAGAAAAAAAATGGCGTGAAAAAAATCCTACTAGACCTCTAGGATAAATGTACTTTTATTTCAAGACATGACATTTGAGGGTGCAGTGAGATACCCGATCATCTAGAAAAAACGTATACTTAAGTACTGGAAATCAACCAATCCTCCATCGCTAACACAATGGAAAGTCCAAATTAATTACTATCAAATGTTGCATGGGCGGTGGAGAGAAAGAAAATGGTGCAGTTTGAGGTCATGTGGTGGAGAGTGATACGGCCGCTGGAGATGGAGTTGTGAGCAGGATGGGTCTGGGCAGGGGTGACGTTGTGGATGTTTGTGTGCGTCTGAATGTTGTTGTTTGTATGTGTATGTTTTGTATTGTTAAAAAATAACAAATAAAATCATGTAAAAAAATAAACTAATTTCATCTAAATAAATTACTTGATTTCCAATAGGAAAATATGTAGTCCAATAGGATTCTGATAGAGGTGATAGAAAATCTTATTGGATCAAATATGATTACTTTTAATTTCAAATAGGAAAAAAGTATTCCAATATGATTCTGATAAAGGTGAGAATCCTATAGGATTCTATTGGAAAAATCACTAATCCTATCAGATATTTTGACTAGGGCTGTATGTCGATTCTGATATCCTGACGCATCTTACAAGAACATAATTAATGTAATGAATCAGCGGCCATATCAGCCTGATTAGAGAGGAGAGAAGATATAATGTCCCGCCCTTTGACATAAAGCTTTTCACCGCAGACGGACGGCACCCTTCGTGAAAAATATGCTCCCCTCTAAGGAATCGGTCTGGCTGTCAGAGGAGAAGGCTCTTGCCTTTTAACTGCATTCATACACAGTACGAACTGCCAAGCGTGATAAGGGAGAAGAGGAGGCTTCGACAACAGCTTTGACAGGAGACAAACGACTGGCGCCCGACTTATCAGCGTCGATACATGTAGCCAGAATTTACAACTTTCTTTTTGTATTCTGGACACAGTCAACTGACATGTACAGGGCTTATTTTTGGCTCCCCCAAAAAACTGACGGAAGATATCTTGTATAACCACTCATGGGCCAGCAGCTAAGCAGGGTTGGTCATTGCCTTTTGTAGGCCCTCATACCATCTTGGCCACATAATCATCCCTAGTTTCCAATTGGCTCATTCATTCCCCCTCCTCTCCACTGTAACTATTCCCCAGATCATTGCTGTACATGAGAATGTTTTCTCAGTAGGGCTGTCCCCGACTAAAAAAAAAGTTGTGGTAGAATCTTGTATTTTTTTCAATATATAGACACACCTTATGTGTTTTAATCAAATCAACTACATGCACTGAGCTTGTCTGACGCTTAAAGCACACATTCTTATGAAATAATTAAGACACACAAATGACGAGAAGGAGTCCGACCACAATTGATTTGATTGTGCCGGGCCGGGCTCAGATTTTCTGCGCTGTGTTAATAAACGACAGTGAGTGACTGTGTGAGATGTGTCTGTTACTTGAACTCTGTGAAGCATTTATTTGGGCTGTTAATTCTGAGGCTGGTAACTCTAATGAACTTATCCTCTGCAGCAGAGGTAACTCTGGGTCCTTTCCTGTGACGGTCCTCATCAGAGCCAGTGTCATCATAGCGCTTGATGGTTTTGCGACGACACTTGAAGATACTTTCGAAATTCTTGACATTTTCCAGATTAACGGAACTTCATGTCCTAAAGTAGTGATGCTGTCATTTCTCTTCGCTTATTTCAGCTGTTCTTGCCATAATATGGAGTTGGTCTTTTACCAAATAGTATACCACCCCTAACTTGTCACAACACAACTAATTGACTCAAATGCATTAACAAGGATCCACAAATGAACTTTTACCAAGGCACACCTGTTCATTGAAATGCATTCAGGTGACTACCTCATGGATCTGGTTGTAACAATGTTCGTCTGAGGAAGAAGGAGTAGACCAAAGCGCAGCGTGGTACGTGTTCATATTTCCTTTAAACACTGAAACAGAAAACAACTACCCACAACCCATAGTGGAGGAAAACAGGCTGCCTAAGTATGGTTCTCAATCAGAGACGATTGACAGCTGCCTCTGATTGGGAACCATACCAGGCCAAACACGTAGAAATATAACTAAATATAGCCCACCCAATTTACCTACCTCATCCCCATACTGTTTATATTTATTTACTTTTCTGCGCTTTTGCACACCAGTATCTCTACCTGTAGATGACCATCTGATCATTTATCACTCCAGTGTTAATCTGCAAAATTATAATTATTTGTCTACCTCCTCATGCCTTTTGCACACTTTTCTTTTTTTTCTACTGTGTTATTGACTTGTTAATTGTTTACTCCATGTGTAACTCTGTGTTGTCTGTTCACACTGCTATGCTTTATCTTGGCCAGGTCGCAGTTGTAAATGAGAACTTGTTCTCAACTAGCCTACCTGGTTAAATAAAGGTAAATAAAATAAAATAAAATAAAATAAAATAAAATAACACACAGAACCAAAACATAGAATGCCCACCCCAACTCACGCCCTGACCAAACTAAAATAGAGACATAAAAAAGGAACTAAGGTCAGGATGTGACACTGGTTGAGAGAATGCAAAGCTGTCATCAAGGAAAAGAGTGGCATTTTTATTTATTTATGGTATTTTTTATTTAACCTTTATTTAACTAGGAAAGTCAGTTAAGAACAAATTCTTATTTACAATGACGACCTACCCCGGCCAAACCTGGACGACGCTGGGCCAATTGTGCGCCGCCCTATGGGACTCCCAATCACGGCCGGATGTGATACAGCCTGGATTCGAACCAGGGACTGTAGTGGCGCCTCTTGCACTGAGAGCTACTTTGAAGAATCTCAAATATAAAATGTATTTTGATTTGTTTAACACTGTTTTGGTTACTACATGATTCCATATGTTCTATTTAATAGTTTTGATGTATTCACTACTATTCTACAATGTAGAAAATAGTAAAAATAAATAAAAACCCTGGAATGAGTTGGTGTGTCCAAACTTTTGAACGGTAGTGTATATGGATGATTTATAAATCCAGGCACATTTAACAGTTACGCTATTGATTATGGACCTGATTAAGTTGGGGTTTCCTCTCCTTCACTTAGACAATTAAGGCAAAGGCTGTTTTGTCATCTCCTAACTCCGCTGCTGCCCTCGCCACATTGTGCTCAACACCAATATGCTGGTTAACATTGCTATTATGCACATAGCAACATGGTTTAGGACAAGACGGCAATTCAACAGCGCACTGATGTTTCAGAACCGCGGACAACGACCGCTCTCCAACACGGGAGAAAGTGCATTTGTTATAATATGATAAAAAAACATGTTATTGTTCTTACATAATATAACCATATACAATTTCAGTAGCATGTCTCAGAGTGATGGACTGTGCCATCCCCATGTCCTCCACAATGGATTTGTCCACTCAGACAGGCGGGAATCCGACAGGTGTCTTGTACAACACCATTTTTTATTGCTATTGCTCAACTAAAGAAATCTTGGTTGACGAACAGCCTATCGACCAAACAATCGACCAGTTGACTAAATGGGGTAAGCCCTAGTTCTCAGTCAACTTAACTGGTAAAAAATAAAATAATTATTTTTATTATTATTCATAAGTTAATGAACGTTGACGTGATTTTGTTTCTGAGATCTAAAGCTAAAAGAGCGGGGAATGAATGCTGTAGTGATGCAATGCAATTCAGAATGACTCAGAAGACAACTTGCCCTTTATGCAATTAAATTATTAACCATGATTAGTTTTCTACAGGGACAATGCGAAAGATTGCAAAGCTGAGCTTGGTTGTTGTTACTGTGGCTTGTATCCGTTTTCAGAGATCAACGCTGCATGTGGTAATGTGGACTCACAACACAACACAGAGCCCTAAGGTGCTGTCCTCCCTGTCACAGTAACTACCCGGGTGTCCACTCAGGATGTCGGACACCGAGGCTCAGGTCGTAGGTCCACCTATCGGACACACTCAGCGGTTAGTATGTATGAGTGTGTGTGTTAGCGAGGGTCAACGCTTGCCGGAGGGAGCAGAGTGTACGGGAGAAAGCAAGGTTCCTGCTGGGCGGCCACCTGCTGTGGAGAGCCTGTGTGTTGTCACACACTATCATGGCTGAGAGGAGGGGTGGGGGGGGGTAGAAGAGAGAGGCTGATGGTGAGAGGGAGATATTGAGAAAGTAGAAGGGTGAGATAGAAACAGGGAACGAGGGGGGGAGAGAAAGAGAGATGAAGAAAGAGAGAGAGGTACTGAACTGTGTTTCCTTTGAAACCACATAAGCCATGGGGGTATTACCTGGGTTTGACACATGGCCACATACACCCCCCCCCCCAACCCCCCCTAACCCCCCCGCCCCCCCGCTACATATTCTTCCTTCTACACTATCGTCCCATCTCAGCAAGAACACAGCATAGCTTTGCCATGAAAGGTGGGTCCATAACCACAGTAAAGAACCTCCCTAGCACTGTCATTTTTTCACACTCACTATTATACCTCTCTAGTCTACTTAATCTACATTTGGTCACACACCATTACATACTGTATGTATCACTGATTCCAACGATTCCACTACCAATGTCAATACATCTGGACAATATAATGAGAAAGATCTCTCTCTCTCTTTTATACAGCCTCCTAATCTCAGAGCCCTCTCTCTCACACTTTTTAATGAACTACAGTAATGAACTACGCAAAATTGTGCATGTGATTCGCGTTTTGTTGAACAAGCCATTTGAGAGCCGAAGCATAACGGCTTCCGATTTTAATGGTGAGATTTACGGGCGCAATCATCGGAGGCCCTAGCAAAATCTTGTTCTGTGTGACTGACATACAAGTGAGATTAAAACTCCTGTAATTAAATGGCTGCTTAGAGTTAGAGTGATTACAGCAGCTCTTGCCTAATAATTGTGTTGATTCACATCATTTTTTTTTTATGTCAGGTGCGTCCTAGGAGTCTGTTGGCATTGTAAGAAGACACCACCTGCCACAGTCTATAATATCTGGATATGGATAAATGCCTGCCTATGTCATTATTCTTAGAATTCCTTCTCTACAAAACCACTTGAATTATGAAGGTTGAAATGAATATTGCACATGCTCCATACAGTATGCACGTCTTGTAAATGAGTTTGGAGAGAAGGAAACCGGCCATCACACCAAGCAGTGTTGCCCATTTTATGATCCTCTCAGCATCCCATCAGATAATATCAGAGACGTTTAGCTGTTGATCTCCTGAACACCAAAAAGGTATTATAGCATTGGACTTATACCTCAGCATACTGAGAGGGTGAACAGTGCAGGCATGCCGAGGTAGAAAACATGCTGAAAATCATGTTACAGGGCCCATGGACAGGGCCCATGGAAAATACAATTATGGAGCCAATGGATTTAATATATCTTTTTGCCCGTCAGATGTTCCGTTAGGGAACAGCTTGGGCATCTCTTATCTTTATCCACCTTATGGGCACACTCCCGGCAGAACCCAAACCCCTGTGCACGCGCATGTATAGTGATTCATCCCTCACCCACATGCTGCTGTGTCTTCCTTCCAAGTACTGTATGCACTTGTAATCAAAAAGGCTAGAACAATTGTATTTATAAAATACCTTCTTTTTGTCTGCCTCAACTGTTTGAATTAATTTAATGAGATGAGAAATAACCCAGAGTGTTGAAGTTTGTGATAACTTATTACAATAATCAACTGGGACTAATCAATAGAGTTCTATTCAAACAATGTCACTTTGGACAGCAACCTGTCAAATAAATAAACTTGTTTTCTCTGTACTAGACCTATCAACCACCAGACGTTGCCTTGAAAAGCGGGCAAAATATATATAAGCAGAAAAGGACCACGGCTGATTTAACAGGAGTCCCTTTGGTAAATCCCAACTGTCTTTGGCAGTGACCTTCCTCAGTGACCTGGAAGTTATTCAGACCCTCGGCTGTCAATTCCCCTCCATCAGGAGTGGCATTTTAAAGTCATGGTTTCGACTCATTCCCAGCCAACAACACAGGGCTTGGTTACCCTGGTCACTTTCGCTTTATACAAGACATGTACGGGGGGGCTTCAAAGGTGGACCACAAAATTGGACGACTTGCAAAGATACCAAATTAAGTCTCTCTCGATCTACTACACTCCACACAGACTGACGGTTTCCTGTAAAATTAAAGGAAAATAACAGTTCCATTTAATCAGGAATGGCGGATGTACTGAGATGTGGCTATTGCAGATTTTTACTGTTGTAACATCGAGTTTGAAGTGGCAAGGTTTTTTTTTCTCTTGTCACTTGATAGGAGGCTGCCTCTCATTCTTTGGAGGGCTGACTGGTTCAACAAGGCTCTGTGTTGTGGTATTCTCTTCCCTTCATCTGGTCTTTCTCCAAGGGCCCCAAGCCCCATCTCTCACGCATCGTTGTTCTCTCCACTTTTTCTGTCTTTTTCTATCAAGGCTCACTCAGCTGTATCCGTCTTACTTCTTCTCCAGGTTCCCGCGGGACACGTTAATTCCCCCGCGCTCCGGCTCCACAAACAGTGCCTGAGATACAGGCCCACGTACCTGCACTGGAGACGAATGGCTTGAAAGACTGAATGGTCTCAAGGTTCTGCTAAATTATTAAAGAGTAGTAATGATTTCACTTTTAAACCCTATTTACAATTAAATAATACGATTGGTTAAGATAAACTACAGTATATTGCCCCTGGAAAAAAGTCTGGGACACCGAAAAATATATTATGGATAATGGTTGGTTGAAAACTCTAGCCATATGTTGAGAAGAAGAAACTAAGCCTTTCCTCGGGGAACTGGTCACAGTCAAGAAACTGGATAAAGGACAGTATTCTAGTGAATTGAGTGCGAAGCGCATCATCAAAGCAAGCCAAATATATCAAATATGGCTAAGCACACTTTGCCCTACCACAGATACAATGAAACAAAATATTAGTATAAAATAGAATTGTCCAAAATATTCTAAGCATACAATATAGCTCAGTATTTGTATTATTTATTCATACAGTCTTTTTTGCTCATCTTTATTAAGGAATCCAATAATTCCAGACCCCATTCTATGTTATCTGGGCTTGTGTTTGCTGTGTAGCTAATCACATGCACCAAGTGATACGCATTTTAACATGAGTACAATTCTCATTCAATAAATGATTATATAAATGGACAAGCCATTTGTCAGTAAGAATGATTAAGAAGTTCCCCAGCTCGAGGAAAGTGCATCATGTAAAATTAGCTTAAATATGTTTAACTATTCATATGTACATCATATGCAGGCATCTACATCTACAGCAAAGTAATATGTCTATTCCTATTTCGGATGAGGAAGTCAATGGATTAACATGCCTCGCTGTGTTTCCGCAGTGCTTTAAGAGCAGTTATAGACTCTGTAATGTACTTGTGATGTATGCCTCAGTCGATGAGGTGTGAGAAGCACTAGTGCATAATGATTAAACACTTATGTGGGTGGGAGCGAATGATCCCCCCCATATGTCACTGAGTGGAGCGCATTGGCAGCCATTGGCTGTGCAGAGGACCCGCATCCGTCGAGAGGGAACGGTTAGCAGGAAACAGGACAGATTGTGTGTGGTAGAAGAGAGTACCTCTCTGTGACTCCACCACATGACCAGGTAGATCTGAAGCACCCCCCTCCCCCCGACGTGGCTGCCGAGAGCTGCCCCGATTCCCCAGACTCCAGCGCTAACACATGCTTGGCCAGTTTGTCAGGCTGACAGCCTTGTTATCATGGCGGGTTGTCCCGAATGGTGCTAGCGCTAGCTGCCTTGAATCAGCTCAAGTATGCAACGAGCAAGGGATGCATAGATGTACAAGAAAGGTGAACATTTGATCGGATAATGAGGCTACAAAAGTCCAAATTGAGCTTTGGGGTGTTTTGAATTGAGGGAGTTACTTTGAGACCACAAAAGGGAGAGAAGTGCTGTCTAAATGCCATATTTGATACTACTAGGAGAAGCCAGCCATTAACATGAGTAGTCATGATCCAAAGAGTACCAGCGGGTGATTAAGTAGACTTAAGTTCATGGAGTGACGATCTGCAGGCGAAGACAAGCTTATACAATTTAATAGCTGAAAGTCAACCGACCATTATGCTTCCACAACGTAATGCATAATGAAGCAGAAACCGAAAATATTGGACTTTGATCACTCCACTGTAAACGCCTGCTGTAAGTTCTGTATTGGGATACATAGCATACCACTGTAAAAATGTGACTTGTGTTGAGAAATTGATGTGACTACTATCTATGGTAATTAAGTGAGCTTTGTATTAAGACGTGGGAGTAGATATTTCATCTGAAAGAATACACGGCAGAAGATTTGAGACGGGACGGTGATAAAATAAGAGATCTGTTTGACTAATGAGATGTTTCGAGGGGGCATCCTTCAAAATGAAACAAATGGCCGTCACAGATTCCCCCTCTCTCCTCACTCGGAGCGATGGCGCTGGATGGAACATGGGTTGGGCGCAGCGATATGACAGCCTAATTGAAGGCATATTTCAGAAGGAGGAGAACAATATCTGCTCGGGATCCATATGTATTTAGCAGCGGCGGTGTCCCGGGCCGAGGGAAGAAAATAACGAATAACTAATTATGCCAGCCTGTCTCTACATCATTAGTCGTCCGGACTCCTGACAGCAGGGGAACAGGGAGTGGCGAATCGTATCGCCAGAAGCCAGGTTTTTTAGACACCGCTGTCGGTTAGGCGGCAATGGCAGTAAGGTAATTGGCAAAACAAAAACTAAGGCGGCGGCGCTGTTTCGGCCTGATGTGATGGGTAAAGGGCATATACGGAGATGCTTAAAGAGGAGGAGAAGTGTGGGGAGAGAGAAAGAGGGAGACAGATAAATTAGGCCATCGCTACAGCGGAGGAATGTGGGTAGGAAAAGAGAAGAGCCACTAACTCCCTGGTGATCAGTACCTGCCAAGTCTCTGTGCTGAACAGCTGCTAGCGACTCGAAGGTGGTGGAGGGTGTGCATTAGCTTACTTCCCTCCTCCCTCCCCCATCCCACTTCCCATAGCTCGCAATTAGATATCCACGATGCCAGTGTCAGTCTATCTTCAATGCATCTTTATGCAACCAAGATAACCAACAGAGACTTAATATCAAGTCGCTCTAAACCGGTGTAGTTACAATGTAGTTTCAACATGGGAATAATATTTTTGTTACATAATCACTTGGAATCCAGTCATTATGGCAGTCAGCTGCAACGGACAAAATTCAAAAAAATTTATTAGGTCTTAATTTCTTGGTCTTCCTTAAACCACACTGATGTTAAAATAGTGAAAGCTAGTCCTGTAGGTAAACCCTTCCAAAATAATGTTTTAGTATAATCTTTGCTTTTCCAGATCAATGCAGATGAAGGGGAGGAGATGGAGTCAGTAGGTGATTACCGTAGGATTAGGGCACAGCTTTGTTTTTGTTTAGCTTCCAAGATCTGACAACTTCCCTTGTCACAGCTGAGCGCTGTTTGCGCAAGTCATCAGTATCCTGTCCAATATGTTGAACATGTTCAGAGAGCGGTGTCTCTCCTCCGATATCAAACATTTGCAATGTTTTCCTTCGTTTTTTTTTAGGTTTTTTTTTTACACAAGGTGCCGTCCGCCATTCATGCCGTCCGCTTGTTCTATGAATCACATCTGCAGTGTGTTATATAACAGTCCACCCCGAACAGCCAGCGCTCCCTTACTTTTACACGTCCCGCGTTCGCAATGACGGGCATCGTTAGGCTTAGCGTCGAGTGTTTTCATAAACTCAAACGGGTTTCAATTAGGGCGTGTTCACTCGCTTTCCCAGCGGTGGAGCGCTGAGATGAGATGCTCGACTACACAAGAGGACCTCAAAGGTTGCGTCTCCTGCTGAAGCTTTTCCAGAGTAGCGCGAGGGGCAGCCAAACAGACCTTTGAACAGAACATGTTTATTTATGGTTATGATAATGTTCTAATGGCAATGTGAGTGTAGCCTTTCTGTTTTACGTGTGGAGAATTGACAGTAAAGCACACGGACATAGTGTGTTCTCTAGAAAGTCTGATTCCAGATCATTCTGCCATGTTTAGTGGTGTATATCTAAGAACAACTTTCCACAAATCACTCACTAAATACAAAACATCTTGAAAATGCATATATGACTTAACTAATTTATCGTACAAACCTCAATAAAGGGTTATCCATAAACAAGCTACAAACAATACAGTCCCATTCTGGTACTGGCTTATAGCCAGTCAGTTCATTTGTAAATACAGGTAACTGCCAAAATAAAGGAAACACCAACATAAAGTGTCTTAATACAGCATTGGGCCAACACGAGCAGCTTCAATGTGGCTTGATATAGATTCTAGAAGTATCTGGAACTCAAATTTCTTCCATGAGAAATTCCATAATTTGGTGTTTTGTTGATGATGGTGGGAAACGCTGTCTCAGGCATCATTCCAGAATCTCCTATAAGTGATAATTTGGGTTGAGATCTGGTGACTGAGACACACACACACACACACACACACACACACACCCTTTAACCCCCTACCCACCTTTGAGACCCCTCTTTCAAAGTCACTGAGATATCTTCTTCTAGCCATGGTGGGCAACTGAGCATTTTTATACATGACCCTGAGAATGATGGGATGTTAATTGCTTAATTAACTCAGGAACCACACCTGTGTGGAAGCACCTGCTTTTAATATACTTTGTATCCCTCATTTACTCAAGTGTGTCCTTTATTTTGGCAGTTACATGTACATGCACCATTTATTTGAATTTACTAGCTACAGTTCTTGTTGTCCCTTGCTTTGAAGAAAATGTTTGTTTGCCACATATCACAAAAGCTGTGTTTTATGTGATGCATGCAATAAAAAGTAGGGCCAGGTTCAATATAAATCCGGTTTATAAGTCTCCGGGAGTCTTGCCTCTTTTTGAAGCTCGTAACAACAAAGGGGAACTTTGTGGATTTGCTCAGCCAACCCTGTGAAATGCACTTGGTATTTCACCAATTAACCGATGTAATCGCTGATGTATGGTCTAAACTATCACTTCAACTTCTCTATGGGATCTAAAGTAACCGGCACTACATACTGATCAAATGCATGCAGAGGACGATTGCATGGTGTCCAATCTTCAGCAAATTAAGACAATGTACTCAAGTAATCACCACTGCTAATTAATAATCAAAATCGTAGGCCTGATGCCGTTCATTATGACAATCAATTATCAGGTATCCAATTTTGTACTTCTCATTTCCAATATTAGATATTGCCATTTGTTGATGTTCATCAAGGATAACATGGCTGGACATCAACACGGTGTTGTCCACTCTAATTTTCACTACGGCCAATAGGACGCGCTCATTTATACCACACAATAACTGTGTCAGGATGCAACAGCAACCAATTAGAGTCAATAACAGAGGAAGCAGAGAGGCTGGTGTGACTGCAACCGAGATGTTTGCGTCAACGGGGGGAAGGAAAGTGGAGGAAAAATGTCAAGGAAAAAAAAACACGCCTCTCTGCTTTTGCTCTTGTGCTCTTGCTGAAAACTGATGCATTATCCCCGAGTTGACACCATCGACAGCACCCGCTCCTTTGTTGCAGATCTGCGGGGAACTTCAAGCGAGGCCCGTATTAAGTAGGATCGGGTCATCACTCGGGATGTGATTGCAGCAGAGTTCCGATCTGAATAGAGAAATTCTCCCCCTCTAGAGCAGACGGAGAGAGAGAGAGAGGACAGGGAACAATGAGGAGAGGCAGTGACGTCAAAGACGTTGACTGCGAGAAAAAAAAACAAAAAAACTTGCAGGCGGATTGACAGGGACGGTTGAAATCGTTGATCTTCTGTATACCGTAGCTAGATATGCATCAGCCAGATAGACAAAAGGGGGGGAATTAGACTGCTTGGACATGTAGAAAGTACGATGTTCGTGTGAGATGCAGATCAGGAAGAGCCGGTTAGAAGGACGTCTAGCAGGGTGAGTCAGTTGTTACGCTGCAAGGGTAGAAGCTTGCGAGTGCAGTTGAGAATAGATTGTTGCACATATCCTTTGAGAGATCTCATGAGAGGACTTGGGAGTTTTCTGCTCCTCTTTTTAGGCTAACGGCTTGGTCCATATGTTGACAGGGAAAGTTGGTTGTCCACACTTTGTTTACCACAATATTGCTTATTTACATCTTAAAAATGGCTCAAAAACAGTTTACATTTGGCATGCCTTGTAATTGAAAAAAGTACAGAGAGTGTATAGCCAAGTGTGAGACGCACATCTTACACTCTTTTCGACTTCGTTTTCCTTCAGAAGCCCCAGGAAGCCAGAAAAATCAGAAGTGAAATGATGGCTAAGCTCTACAATTCACGATCACTTTGAAGTGAAGCGGATGGTTAAATTCATCTGAATGTATGCAACTATAAAAGAGCATCATTTAGGAGAGTGAAAGTGTAAACTCAACTTTACAGTTTTTGAGTTGGCAGACAACATGATATCAGGTAAACTAAGCTATAGATCTGTGTTTGAGAGAGAGGCTTTGGTTGTCTTTTGCAGTTGACTTCAGGCCTATCAGAGACTTTGACTTTCGTTTTTGACTAGAAAACCATCATCTTACAAACGATTCTCTACCATTGCAATGGATTATTTAGGAAATGTTGTGAGTCAAGCTTCTTAAAATTACTTGGCAGATTTGCCCTGTCAAGCTCTGTTGCTCCCTTAAGTAAATAACAAATCATTTCCATGTCTGAAAACTTGATTCCGCACACACATTAATGCAGAAATATCACAGAGACTGACAAGTCTTTGAGGGCAAGGTCCGCTTTATCTGGCAGCTGTGAGTTTATCTTGGCAAAAGTCCACTAACTGCAAAGCAGGATGAGTAGCCTAACTGCAAAGCAGGATGAGTAGCCTAACTGCAAAGCAGGATGAGTAGCCTAATATGGATTGTAGGAGAACCTGCATTTTCTTTACATAAACTGGTGACTTAATTTTCAATGAGATTAGCATTCTAGACGATTCCACATTCAATGAGATTAGCCCTAACCACATACAACAGTTTTCCCACTTCTTTTTAAGTGTCCAATTGGTCTCAGATCGAAGCTCGGTTGCTCCGTTGTTTTTCCCAGCCTGTCTCGACGTGTCCTTTTATTTTTTACTTACAGCTAGAATCCTTTAAAAAACAGTCACCCCGCCTGTTTTGGTACAACATTGAGGGATGGGCCTGGAGAAATGTAACCACTCTCAAATTCATAGACAAAGCTATGGATGCAAGGACTGACCATCCAGGAGATCAACATTAGAGTTTTAACCATGTGTTGATGCTATACAGCGTTTGTTAACGTTTACATTGTTTATAAACATTCAATGATCGCGCAAGTCCTGCCTCTCCCAACTCCTCATTGGTTTATAGAAGCAGGTACACACATGCCATCTCCTCATTGGTTATACCCATGTGGGTGATTGAAATACGAACTTTGTTGCCAGTCGTCGTGGTAATACTATGAAAGTTTAGATGCCAATCACCATATAAGTTCAAAGATGAAAAAGCCTGTAAGGAAGAGAGATGACTAGAAATTATTCGGAAAAATAACAACACAATGTTTATATCCCAGGACAAATTAGCTAGCAACAGCAAGCCAGCTAAATAGGACAAATTAGCTAGCATGTGCAATCTAGCTAGCTAAATGGCCATACATGTTTAATGCTTTTCGACCTGTCCCCAAATTAATGTAATCGGTTCAGAGTTTGTTTTGATATTTTAACCTGCGCGTCGTGATCGCGTTTGGTGTAGGGGGACAAAATAAATGTATGCACGATGGTGCACGATGGTGCACGATGGTGCACGATGGCGGACGCGCGCAGCCGGTTTGGGTTCCATGTTAGGGTTAAGGTAAGGGTTAGGCTTAAAATCAGATTTCATGACTTTGTGGCTGTGCCAGCTAGTGATCACTCTGCAGAGCTGCCTCCAGAGCAAGATTAATGAAGAAAAACGGGAACCTTCGAACAACCAGCCCCCGAAGATGAAGAAAGGCAAATGGTGTCAGTACTACAAAGCTGCCATTCACAAGGCTACGTACTATAGCCACTCTGGTTAAACACAGGGGTTACACACAAGGCTACGTACTATAGCCACTCTGGATAAACACAGGGGTTACACACAAGGCCACATTGCTTTTATACATGGACTTGTTCACTTTTATACATTGACCCACTGATTTCGAAAGGAATCTGTTCACATGTTCTTTTCACACAAATGTGCATGAAGTCACTTGAGGTACTTCAATGTACAGTGGCTATTAACAGTTAATCCAACATTCTGTATAGATGATCAACACGCCATGACTTTATCCATGTTCTGTTGTTTTACAACGAGAGAGAGAGAGAGAGAGAGAGAGAGAGAGAGAGAGAGAGAGAGAGAGAGAGAGAGAGAGAGAGAGAGAGAGAGAGAGAGAGAGAGAGAGAGAGAGAGAGAGAGAGAGAGAGAGAGAGAGAGAGAGAGAGAGAGAGAGAGAGAGAGAGAGAGAGAGAGAGAGAGAGAGAGAGAGAGAGAGAGACACGAGAGAGAGACACGAGAGAGAGACACGAGAGAGAGACACGAGAGAGAGAGAGAGACACGAGAGAGAGAGAGAGACACGAGAGAGAGAGAGAGACACGAGAGAGAGAGAGAGACACGAGAGAGAGAGAGAGACACGAGAGAGAGAGAGAGACACGAGAGAGAGAGAGAGACACGAGAGAGAGAGAGAGACACGAGAGAGAGAGAGAACCTTAGAGTCTGGGCCTGAGGACTATTTTGCATAATTGGAGATTGTAGCTCCGGTGCTTGTTATTCATTGACGTAATGAAGCCGGGAAGCAGATGGCGAAATGTACTGAACTGACTGTTCTGATTTCTAACACGAGGGCAGCAAAACCTAGCTCATCGTTGGGAACGGAACAACAGAACAAGCCACTTAATGCCACGAGTTCCTCTCAAGTAATGCTCATCTGCTTGCATTTCTAATTGAAATCTACACATAAACAGGTACTGCATGTCTCAAAGCGAGAATCCTTAATTGCCGCATACATTTTTGGACTTAGTTTAGTGAGGAATGTAACTTATAAATGCCTCATGAGCTTATTTCAACTGTCGTACCCCATCAGAACACACAATATGAACTTGTAAACGTTAACTAACACTGTATAGCATCAACACATGGTTAAAACTATAATGTTGATCTCCTGGATGGTCAGTCCTCGCATCCATAGCTTTGACTATGAATTTGAAATTGTTTACATTTCTCCAGGCCCATCCCTCAGTGTTTTTACCAAAACAGAGACGGGGTGACTGTTTTTTACGGATTCTAGCTGTAAGTAAAAAATAAAAAGGACATGTCGAGACAGGCTGGGAAAAACAACGGAGCATCCGAGCTTCGCTCAGAGACAAATTGGAGACTTAAAAAGAAGCGGAAAACTGTTGTATGAGGTTTATGGCCCAACTGGCTCTAAATAAGGTGCAAGCAGCCAAAGAGCGAAGCACCTGACTGGAATGAGATGGAGCTGACTGACACATCCATCACCCTTCGCTATCCATCTGAGAGAGACGGGAGGAGAGCTCCCTCTTTCTCTACACTCTCCCATTCATGAAGAAGAGAGCACTGCTTATTAGTAAGGGAGAGAGAGAGGAGGAGAGCGAGAAAGAGGGGGGTGGGGAGGGGGGGTCATATCAGCTCACTTTTTGATTGATGAGGAACACCATGCCTCTCCTGAAATCGTATAAATAACGTCTCGGTGTGGTCGATAAATTTATGAAATCAAATGTTCTGCGGGAATATCAATAACATTATGATCAACTGTTGTGTGTTGTGTTTTTTGATTATATGCTAAAGGTATATAGGCTGTGAGTATTAATCGTGAAGATGAATTGTGATTACATATTGAATATTGAACATACTATACGTCCCATGTGGCTCAGTTGGTAGAGCATGGCACTTGCAATACCAGGGTTGTGGGTTTGATTCCCCGGGGACCAGTACGAAAAGTATGACAATGTATGCTCTCACTACTGTAAATTGCTTGGGATAAGAGCATCTGCTAAATTACTCAACTGTAAATGTATATATTAATATGGTCTGAACAAATTGGTATATAGAGTCCACTGCTACATAACATAGTTACCTACAGTACAAAAGTTTTCCACAACTTATAATAAGTGGGATGCACAAAATGGTAGAATTATGCCAAGTCCACTTTTCAAATGGTTGGCAGTATAATATTTATGGAGAAAGGTCTGCTACTCCCTTGTGTATGAATGAATGGAGCGCATTCAAAAATCACAGGATAAGCTGGCCAGTAAATGTCAGGTTACACAATAACCATTACTTTATTGCACAGTCACTCTCATAATGTCACTTAGCTGAACGAAGGCTGATGTGAGTCGGAGTATTCAATTGCACCCAATAACAAATAACATAATAACAACCTATCAAATTAACCATCTGTATGTAACGGAAATATATGTGCATGCGTCTTCAGTTTATGAACCGAACTCATCACACACACACACACACACACACACACACACACACACGCTAAACGGCTCGTCATTTAAAAAATATTGCTTTGTCATCGACATCTTACGCGGTTATTCAAAAGCTGCGCACACTAGCACACACCCACGCTGCCCCCACAAGCGGGATGGCCCAGTCAAGTTCTTCCACACAGATCTCGACAAATCATTTCTGTATGGATCTCGCTTTGTGCACGGGGGCATTGTAATGCTTTAGGGAAAGGGCCTTCCCCAAACTGTTGCCACAAAAGTTGGAAGCATAGAATCATCTAGAATGTCATTGTAGTGTAAGGATTTCCCTTTACTGGAACTAAGGAGCCTAGTCTGAGCCATGAAAAACAACCCCAGACCATTATTTCTCATCCACCAAATTTGACAGTTGGCACAATGCATTGGGGCAGGTAGCATTCTTCTGCCATCCGCCATACCCAGATTTGTCCATCGGACTGACAGATGGTGAAGCGTGATTCATCACTCAAGAGAACGCGTTTCCACGGCTGCACTCCAAAGGCGACAAGCTTTACACCACTCCAGCCAACTCTTGGCAAAGCGCATGGTGATCTTAGGCTTGTGTACAGCTGCTCGGCCATGGAAACCCATTTCATGAAGCTCCCAATGAACAGTGCTTCTAGGGGCAGTTTGGATCTCGGTAGTGAGTGTCGCAACTGAGGACAGACGATTTTTATGCTATGCGCTTCAGCACTCGGCAGTCCTATTCTGTGAGCTTGTGTGGCCTACCACTCATGGCTGAGCCGTTATTGCTCCTAGACATTTCCACTTCACAATAACAGCACATACAGTTGACCGGGGCAGCTCTAGCAGGGCATACATTTTACGCACTGATTTGTTGGAAAGGTGGCATCCTATGAGCTCTTCAGTACGGGCTATTCTACAGCAAATCTTGGTCTATGGAGATTGCATGGCTGTGTGCTCAATTGTATACACCTGTCAGTAACGGGTGTGGCTGAAATAGCCAAATACAGTAATTTGAAGGGGTGTCCACATACTTGTAACATATAGTGTAACATAAGATCCTCTGTTCCAAACACAGGAAATTTTGCCACACTGTGCACATTCTAAAATAGGAAATTCATCAAAGACCTTCTCCAAATACGGGCGGCGCTCTCGTGAGACAACTGCAACCGGAGGCGATCAAACACGTCAACAGTGTAAATGTTTAAAAGCACATGCACGTTTTGAGTATAAACTGGAAATGTCATGGCAGAAGCTTGTCCTAAGATGTAGGGTTTTATGAACAGATCAATCAATAGGCCTGACCTATTACCTGCACGGCAGCTTGTCACGACCACTGTTTCACGTTTACGCCCTCTCCACATGACAGCTCCGTTGATTGCTTGCTTTGCCTCTGGAACATTTCTGTCTTCTGATGGATAGACATGAGGACGAGACAAACCAGTAAGTAGCGCAGGTTGTCAGGTTTTGGTGTGGGAGTGGTGCTCAAACTGAGGGGATATAAAGCTTAGACATCAAGGTTCTGTTTGAGAGCCACCTACCTATACAATTTGTACCATGCACGAGACTAAAGAACACACAAAACAATAAAAGAATGACTAAATGTCTGATAGAAGTCCCTACCTGAGGAGAGTATGGCAAGAGAAAACACAACATGAATCATATGATGGAAGCAGATTTAAATGTTTAGAGTGGTTCTCAGATTACACGGCTCCAACCATGCATTCTCGAAGCACGTTGTCTTCTCTCGCCTCGGCTAGATTAATACCCAGCCATCCCCTCTCCAGAAAAACTGAGGCCCGTTACGTGCCGTCGAGCTCTGCAATCTAACTGTGTTATTCCTCAGACAGCATTTCCCATGGATCAGCATTTTGTTTAGCAGAAATTGGACTGTGGGAAGTGGTTCAAAATGCTACATGGAAGCATAGTGCACCATCTGCACATTAGCATACAGTGTTCAGGCCTTTCTATGGGCCCTGCTTAGGGAGCCACAATTGTCTTACTGTAGGGGTAAATTGACAACTTTTAGGGAGGAGAAAACGCTGTGTATTGCAATCCTAGACCGAGACTGGCTCACACTAATTGCGTGTCCTGCTATTGGATTCAGTTTAGTAGCAATTGGCTTTTTGATGGCTTTGATGCTTAACAATTCAGAAAATGAGGGACTCAGCTAAACAGAAGGCAAGGAGCACACTGGCTTGCTTGCACCTTGCTCACAGGGAAGCTGACAGAGGATTGTGCGTTGTGTAGACCAAGAGGATACAAAAACGATTCCAAAAGTGATGATGATGACAACGACGAAAATAAGACAGTCACCATCATCATCACTCCCACCACTACCACCATCAACATCACAAACAATCATTTTCAATTTCACTCTGAAATTACTTGGAGGAAGTGGCATTCCGGTGAGGAGAAAATAAACAGCATGACTACCCCTCATAAACAAGCTCAAAAGCCAGCTCTTCAAAGGCTCTTTCAAGTGAAAGGGCCAGACAAAGGAAATTAGTGCCTGACTGTGAATGAAGGGAAGATGGCGATAAAACACAATTTACACACAAGAGTTTTTTTCTTCTAATGTTCGTGTCAAGTTGCCAAGTCTTCGTTCTTTAGATCTCTCCTCTGCAAAAAAAAAAAAAAAAAATGATGGGTCTCGATGGTGTCATTTGTATTCATTCTCATAACCGTGCAGGTGTGTGCTTCTGCACAGAGACGCCTTACAACACGTCACTACAATATTGTGGAATATGGGCATATATTTAATTAGGTACTTTATTGAAGACAAGGTTAACATCGCTTGTGTATTGGGTTGCAGTTACATCACAGCAAACAGAGAAGGGAGAGAGAGCTGTGTTTACGTCGCCACAGATAATGGTGGCTCTTTTCTCAGCACATTTGTCATTCTCCACTTTCACTGAGAAAGAGTCACGACCAAACAAATGAAGCCCAATGAAGCCGAATAATGCAACCGTGTTTGTCGACCAGTTCAGCTAAATCAGGTCGAAGGAATTCCTTCTAAGATCCATCTATCATAATTATTTTGTTTTTATGTAATCCTACCTGGGAAAACAACAGGTACGACAAAGTGACCTTACATCCATGTAAATAAAACATGGAATTCTGAGAAATGGTTTCTGTCACACAGTTCATTAATATTTAGAGTCCATTGTTTTTCAAGGAGATTTCAAGTGCCATTCTTGAGATGTGCGAAGTGGTCTTTGGCTTCAAAATAGTTCAAACAACTACTCCAAAACATTTTAATCAGGCCCATAATTGACGGGGAGGACTGCGACTGTGGAATTAATGCATCCAAAAAGGGCCCTTTGATGTTTGAAGGGACTGTGGCATTTAGTTTAGTGCTTGAGTGAGTCTGAACCAGATAGCTCCTCAAAAATAGCTGACATTGGCATTGGCCGGCTACCATCCATTCATCCATCACTTTCGATATCACAGTCCAGACAGGTAGATTAATACTCCAGATAGGGGAATCCAGAGGGAGCCAAATTGAACAAAAATAAACTGTTGCCTCTGCCCCAGGTCAATTTATGGCCCTTTAACAAAAAATGTGATACATGACTAGAGACAATTACAAAATTACAATATCAGTAGCAGAGGTCGACCGATTATGATTTTTCAACACCGATACCAAGGACCAAAATAAGCAGATACCGATTAATCGGACGATTTTTATAATTGTATTTGTAATGATGACAATTACAAAACTGAATGAACACTTTTATTTTAACTTAATATACTACAAAAATAAAATCTATTTTGGCTCAAATAAACAATGAAACATGTTCAATTTGGTTTAAATAATGCAAAAACACAGTGTTGGAGAAGAAAGTAAAAGTGCAATCTGTGCCATGTAAAAAAGTTAACGTTTAAGTTCCTTGCTCAGAACATGAGAACATATGAAAACTGGTGGTTCCTTTTAACATGAGTCTTCAATATTCCCAGTTAAGAAGTTTTAGGCTGTAGTTATTATAGGAATTAAAGGACTATTTCTGTCTATAGCATTTGTATTTCATATACCTTTGACTATTGGATGTTCTTATAGGCACTATAGTATTGCCAGCCTAATCTCGGGAGTTGATAGGCTTGAAGTCATAAACACCCCAATGCTTGAAGCACAGCGAAGAGCTGCTGGCAAACGCAGGAAAAGGCTGTTTGAATGAATGCTTACGAGCCTGCTTCTGCCTACCACTGCTCAATCAAATATCAAATCATTGACTTAATTATAAAATAATAAACACACAGAAATACAAGCCTTTGGTCATTAATATGGTCAAATCCGGAAACTATCATTTAGACAAAACAAAACGTTTATTCTTTCAGTGAAATACAGAAACGTTCCGTATTTTATAGAACGGGCGGCAACCCTAAGTCTAAGTATTGCTGTTACATTGCACAACCTTCAATGTTATGTCATAATTATGTCAAATTCAGGCAAATTAATCACGGTCTTTGTTAGGATGAAATGGTCTTCACACAGTTCGCAACGAGCCAAGCGGTCCAAACTGCTGCATATACCCTGACTCTGGTTGCACAGAACGCAAGAGAAGTGACACAATTTCCCTATTTAAAATAAATTCATGTTAGCAGGCAATATTAACTAAATGCATTGATTTAAAGAAAGACATCAATGTTTATGGTTAGGTACACATTGGTGCAACGACAGTGCTTTTTTCGCGAATGCGCTTGTTAAAGCATCACCCGTTTGGCAAAGTAGGTTGTGATTCGATGATAAATTAATAGGCACCGCATTGATTATATGCAACGCAGGACACGCTAGATAGACTAGTAAAATCATCAACCATGTGTAGTTAACTAGTGATTATGTTAAGATTGATTGTTTTTTATAAGATAAGTTTAATGCTAGCTAGCAACTTAACTTGGCTCCTTGCTGCACCCGCGTAACAGGTGACCTGCCTGCCGATAATAGATTGGTATGAACTTGAACTTGAAATCGGCCCTAAATAATCGGCCATGCAGATTAATCGGTCGACCTCTAAACAGTAGCATGTATAAGTGTCAATGCATGCACAGTTGTGAATAATAAAGAAACAGTAGAGAGGCCGATGCAATTGTCTTCTGTACTAAATTGGAGACTACGTAAACCCAAACCGCATCTAACTACAACAGGGAACATCCACTATATGCTAGGACTCTGATATATAATTATGCTATACTACATGCCAATTGCCTTGAAAGTTCCTACATTGACTCCACAAGTGAAGCCTGAAAACTGATGTTAAGAGAGCCACCGCTTTGATTTGTCATCATAGAGTCATGCCCGGTTACAGTCCTAGGGTGCTGAACCAGTGCGCCAGTGTAATGGCTCTGAATGGAAAGGGGACTCTTTATTCGCTAACAGGCAGATGACCTAGTAGCCTTTGACAGGTTTGGTCCAAGACTGCTGAGCCTTGTCTAAACTGGTTGGCCGCGCAGACTGAGTATGTAGTACACGTCGACAGGGAATTCAGGTTTGTGCCACTGGAATGAGAGTGCTGGGTAAAAAAGCCACAAAAAAGCCATCAGGCCTTTCATTCACCAAACATTAGCCGCCATGCACTGATAGCATATTTGCTAATACAACTGTTTTGAATCCATGACACATTTCAAGTAACACCTCTCTAAGAGAACTGTCGTAGAGACAACAATTCAAGCTGAAGGTAAAATTATATTACATACACACTACTGTTCAGAAGTTTGGGGTCACTTAGAAATGTCCTTGTTTTTGAAAGAAAGTATATTTTTTGTCCATTAAAATAATCTCAAATTGATCAGGAATACAGTGTAGACAATTGTAATGTTGTAAATTACTATTATAGCTGGAAACGGCAGATTTTTTTATGGAATATCTACATAGGCATACAGAGGCCCATTATCAGCAACCATCACTCCTGTGTTCCAATGGCACGTTGTGTTAGCTAATCCAAGTTTATCATTTTAAAAGGCTAATTGATAATTAGAAAAAACATTTGCAATTATGTTAGCACTGTTGAAAACTGTTGTGTTGATTTAAGAAGCAATAAAAGTGGCCTTCTTTAGACTAGTTGAGTATCTGGAGCATCAACACATATGGGTTTGATTACAGACTCAAAATGACCAGAAACAAATAATTTTCTTCTGAAACTCGTCAGTTTATTCTTGTTCTGAGAAATGAAGACTATTCCATGCGAGAAATTGCCAAGAAACCGAATATCTCGTACAGCGCTGTGTACTACTCCCTTCACAGAACAGTGCAAACTGGCCCTAACCAGAATAGAAAGAGGAGTTTGAGGCCCCGGTGCACAACTGAGCAAGAGGACAAGTACATTAGAGTGTATAGTTTGAGAAACAGATGCAAGTCCTCAACAAGTCCTCAACTACACAAGTCCTCAACTGGCAGCTTCATTAGATAGTACCCGCAAAACACCAGTCTCAACGTCAACAGTGAAAAGGCGACTCAGGGATACTGGCCTTCTAGGCAGAGTTGCAAAGAAAAAGCCATATCTCAGACTGGCCAATAAAAACAAAAGATTAAGATGGGTAAAAGAACACAGACACTGGACAGAGGAACTCTGCATAGAAGGCCAGCATCCCGGAGTCGCCCCTTCAATGTTGACGTTGAGACTGGTGTTTTGCGGGTCCTATTTAATGAAGCTGACAAAAAAAAAGCTTTTTTTTTTCAAAAACAAGGACATTTCTAAGTGACCACAAACTTTTGAACAGTAGTGTATATATATTTGATGTGTATATATATATATATTTTTTATATATATTTTTTATTTATTATATATATATATATATATATATATATATATATATATATACTGTACAGTGAACAAAAATATAAATGCTACATGTAAAGTGTTGGTCCCATGTTTCATTAGCTGAAATAAAAGATCCCAGAAAAAGTTCCATAAAAAAAAAAAAAAAAAAAAAAAAGCTGATTTCTCCCAAATGTTTTGCACAAAATTGTTTACATCCCTGTTAGTGAGCATTTATCATTTGCCAAGATAATCCATCCACCTGACAGGTGTGGCATATCAAGAACCTGATTAAACAGCATGATCATTACACAGGTGCACCTTGTACTGGGGACAATAAAAGGCCACTCTAAAGTGTGCAATTTTCTCACACAACACAATGCCACAGATGTCTCAAGTTTTGAGGGAGCATGTGATTGGCATACTGAATGCAGGAATGTCCACCAGAGCTGTTGCCAGAGAATGAAATGTTAATTTCTCTACCATAAACTGCCTCCAACGTCATTTTAGAGAATTTGGCAGTCCAACTGGCCTCATAACTGTAGACCACGTGAAACCACGCCTGCCCAGGACCTCCACTTTCATGTTTTTCATGTGTGGGATTGTCTTAGACCAGCCACCTAGACAGCTGATGAAACTGAGGACTATTTCTGTCTGTAATAAAGCCCTTTTGTGGGGAAAAACGAATTCTGATTGGCTGGGCCTGGCTCACCATGGCTGTGCCCCTTCCCAGTCAGGTGATATCCATAGATTAGATCCTAATGAATTTTATGAACTGTAACTCATTGAAATTGTTGCATGTTGCGTTTATATTTTTACTCAGTATATTATAATATATATTATTATACAGGTATGTGTTACGTAACGGTGTTACGTAACTTCTTTCTGTACACTACTAGCTGGTGCAACTCCAAAAACACTAAACACATCAAATTGCCGAGATGGGTTGACCACATCCTTCACTCTAATAGGTTAAAGCAGATGGTTCTGGGATGTATCTTGGTGCTGTGAAAGACAGATGGTCATAGTACACGATCTCCGTAACGATAGAAAGCAGAGGGTATTCGGACTTCAGTGAAATTGGCCAGGTCTTGGCAAAAGCCCTGCAGCCTAAGGAGATATGCTGGGTTCTCTCAGAGGCACGACACAACAGTACTAACGTAGCGCGATGCTGCCAAAAAAGACAATACTATATGACTACCTCCACAGGTATGGCAGCGACAGGGTTGCCAAATTGCTGAAGGAGATCCAAGTAATTCCAGTTTGAAGACAAGCCTGAGGGAAGCACGGCACCATTAACTGAACGGGACCCAATGGATTTTTAGAGAGGCGCACCTTGAGGCAGACCCCAATTTGGCAAATTTAGGAGGGCTTGGCAAAGCTGGGTACTGTATAGCCTCTGGGAGTGAGGCGAGCTCCAGACAACAAGAGATGGTGTGTAGTGAGCTAGACCTCTACTCCCTCATTGGGGGAGATTGATGATCTGAGTCAGTCAAGTGGGAAAGAGAGGTGACCTTCATGTTTGGTCTTCTACTGTACAGACAGTTCTCTTCCATTTTAACAGCACTCTAAACCATATTTTACGCATCTATTGTTGTTCGGTTCATGCAGGGCGTTAAACGACGAACCTACTACCAGAGCCCTTTTCACATACAACTTGTTTTTGTCTTTTGGGAAGAAAAAATCCCCCTAAATTGTCCAGCCTAGGCAAAATAAATAATTATTCTTGTCCTTGACCTCTTTAGGGGGCAGTGAATGTGAGGGGATTCCGACCTGTCAAAGGTGATTTGTTTCAAGTGAGTCGCTCTGAATCAAATCATCTGTGATGAGAGAAGTTAGCCAATGAGAGAGAGAGAGATTTACTGCCAGAGATTGAACCAAATAGTTCACCATAAACTCAATTTATCATCCCCGTATTACCCTGTCCTCTTCAAAAAGATACCTGGCCATTTTGCGATTAATGACACGTCAAGGGGGCAAGTGCAACCAAAGGCAGAAAAAATATATGTTTTTCCCAAGAAAATTTGAGGGGGTGGCTGATGTGTGGCAGGCAAATGTTTTATCGCAACTTAATACTTTTTCAGCAAGGTTACAAAACTGACCTGGCTGTAATAACTCTACCTGTATATTAGGCAGAGGTACAGGACGGGGACATATTGCATTTGTCAATCTTGACAATCCATTTTCCAAAATGGTGGAATAGAAACACATTTATCCTCAGAACTCTCTTTTGTAATGTCTTGGAACAAACATACAGACAATATCACTCTGCTAAAAATAACTCAACAAGCTGGTGAAGGCTTATGAACCGAGGGCAGATACAGTATATGAAAGACCAACCTCGAGCCTTTAATGAAAGCTATACTGGCAGACCAGGTAGGTACCGTCATTCATCCATTAAACCTGACTGCACTTTGTCAAGTGTCAGATTACATAGCCCTGGAAAAAAGTCAATTGTACCCTAAGCCACATGAACAAAAACAAAATGATATCTTAAAGTGGAGTCAATTTCATCTATATGAAAAATGTTTGTTGTCAGTGCTGGGGTGCTAAATTAATTTGGGAAATATTTCTCTAGATCTATATCCCAGCATGTGAGATATAGCCAATGAGTCTGAACACAGAAAAACCCCTTGAAATATCAAACAGACATAAACGCAGTAAGCTGTTAGCTCTGAGACCATGGGGTGGGTTTTAGTCTCCATGTCTAAAGCTTTCTTTTTATTTTATTTGTAATTAAGTAGCATAAATCACCCTAATTATATACAGTATAGGTTTACATACATAGCTTTACTGTTCTGTAAAGACGAAGGAAGCAGGCTTGTTTCGTAGATCCTATGACTGTGTCATGTCTCTCTTGTAATCGAGTTTATGACTAATATAAAGATTTCATTTCACAAGACCTGGGAGAAGGAGAGAAAGAGAGAGAGAGCATGCCTTAGATGTCTGTGAGAAGGCCCGGGAACAGAGAGAAAACTTTGTTCCCAGCATATTTTTAAAGGCCTTGATGATCCTTCCCAGTTAAACTTGGGATGATTTCCGGAGTTGGCAGTTCATCCCACTCGCGCGCGGGAGGTGCTGGGGGCGAGAGCTCTGTCAGGAAGACACTCCGCTGCCAATTAGTATCAATCGGGAGGAAAATAAGAGCTGCACTGTGTTGCAATTTCTACAGGGGTCTTTTTTCCCAATGACAACTAAGAGCCTCCTCTCAAGAAAGCACCGTTTCCTTCCCCATCTGTAGATCAAACCTTTTAAGCCGCAAGCATATCTTGTGATGGTACGTTTTCTCGAAGAGATCAAATCGCTTTGTGTGAAATCACACTAATTAAGGCATATTCTCACTGTCACAATCACAAATCTACTGTATTAAGCAAATATATATGTAACCTCTATTAGTGATGACATTTCAAGGTTGATTGAGATTGACAATATATAGCCAACAGTTAATTCACTGTAACGTGAAAAAAAAGGTGATATGACAGGAGGACATTTTGGTATTTCAACTGGAATCAAGAGCATACTTCACCTGTAAGGTCAGAGACAAACTTGGATGTACACATGATGGACCCACTAGCTTAAGTGTGAAAAGAGAAACCGAGAGCAAATTGTCTTTTAGACTGCTCTCTCACACGTTCAAACCAATACAATCCACAAACAAAACAAGAAAACGAAATCCAAATATATCCAGTCGGTTCATGTCATCCTCACTTGGATCCCTCTTTTTTATACTGTTTCTTTATACTTCCAACATAAAACGTGCCTATAGGGGACTGCCAGTGTAGTGTAAATCTTCTGAAAGTTTAATGCCCTGAGATTTCATATTTGCTGAAGTTCTCATTTACTTCATTCCAAAGTAGACTGGGCTGTTCTGGTATAGGAAAACTCACTGGGCACACACACTAGTTGAATAAACGTTGTTTCCATGTTATTTCAATGAAATTACATTGAACCAACGTGGCATAGACATTGAATTGATGTCTGTGCCCAGTGGGAAGTCTCACACAAGACACTAGCCTGTGTTTACTATTTTGGTGCCTCCTTGCTAAACACGTGTGTCGCCTCTTGTTGGGCTCTGTGACCATGCCAGCTGTATTGACATAATGGGATTCGCTACTGGCTCTCGAGTGTTATACTCCAGGGATGACTGGGAAAGGCGCTCTGACTGGACGTAACAGAGGAAGAGAGGAAAAATATCTCAACAAAGAAACAGCACCAACAACGGTTGGCTGCTTTTGCTGCACTCTCTTCCCTCAGAGAGTGAAACCATCCTCCCGTGTTATCGAGGGAGGGAGGGGGTTGGGTGAGGAGGAAGGGAGAGAGAGATGAGACATCGTCCCTGAGCCGAATAATGTCCTTAATATTCCAGGGACGGCCGTGGCGAAATTACCCTGATACTTCCATTTACAAATATATTAGGAGAGCTGTGTTTACATGGATGGGGTCCACCCATTTCACTGTCTGCACTGGGAAAATATGGTAAGGAAGCGGCTGCCTCGGCTAACTGTCACACTCTATTGATGTCTGAGTGATTAATCTCCGGCAAGATCCATCCTAGCACTCATTTAATTTTATTCTCCCAAAGCTTTGCCCATACTTTAATATGTGGAGCATTTGTTCCGATAAGGTTATTAAATGAGCACTTCACCAATAAACAATCAAATGCTGTGTCTTATCTGCAGCGTTGTTAGAATATCCTCTATCACACCGATCATTAATATCCTGGCGTTGACAACATCAACTCAGAGGCGGAGTCCAGCACAGCAAAAATCGATCAATCGCTTGAGCTACAACGAGAAGGTCTTTGTATCTGCAAAAACAATACCGGTGTCATGACTGTCCTGTTACAGGAGACCACAACCGTACAGATTATCTCTCAACCCCAATAGAGGAGGAGAGATCTAGGGGTCTGAAGATGTGGGGGTTTTATGACCCCTCACGCCCATGGTAAATCTTAGGCCACAGACAAATTCCTTTGATCGATTGATCGAACCAGCCTCAGAACATCAAACATGAAATAAAGGGACTTTGGTACAATGGTTTCTGTCAGCCACAATGGTGGTCAAGACGATAGATGGAATATGAAAATGTATGTCATTTTTGTTTTGTTATTAAAGGTTAATAGAGGACGTTATTACGAAAACATTGTAACGTTAAGAGTTTTCCTAGTATATGTTTGATGTTTATACATTGTACGTTGTATGGAAAATATCCAAATCAAAGAGAATGTTTTGGTAAAGAAGAAATTTGAAGTTAGTTGTTTAAAATTGGATTTGATTAAAATCTAGACCTTGCCTCTTAACCTCTCTAGAGTAGGGGGCAGCATTCGGAATTCTGGATGAAAAGCATGCCCAAATTAAACGGCCTGCTACTCGGGCCCAGAAGATATGATATGCATATAACTTGTAGATATGGATAGGAAACACACTAACGGTTCCAAAACTGTTAAAATAGTGTCTGTGAGTATAACAGAACTGATTTAGCAGGGGAAAATCTGAGAAAAATCCATTCAGGAAGTAGTTATTTTTTTTTGGTTTAGTAGTTTTCTATTCAATGCCATTAAGGTATCCATTGACTTAGGACTCCATTTGCAGTTCCTATGCCTTCCACTAGATGCCAACAATCTTTAGAAATCATTTCAAGCCTGTATTCTTATAAATGAGGGAGTAAGACCAGTCTGAACGAGTGGACCCTAACGTGACGCAGAGTTTTTTCAGGCGCATGTGCATTTCTTGTTTACCTTTTATATTGACAACATTATTGTCCGGTTGAAATATTATAGAACATTTATGCTAAAAAACAACCTGAGGATTGAATATAAACATTGTTTGACATGTTTCTATGAACTTAACGGATACAAAAAAAAAAATCTGTCTGATTGTTTTGACTGAGTTTGAGCCTGTGGATTACTGAAGAAAACGTGCTAACAAAACAGAGGTTTTTGGATATAAAGAGACTTCATCAAACAAAAGGAACATTTATTGAGTAAATGAATGTCTTCTGATTGCCACCATATGAAGATCCTCAAAGGCAAGGGATTCATTTTCTCTATTTCTGAGTTTTGTAATGCTTCTGCTTGGCTGGTTACTGTTTGTAAAAATTTGTCAACTGGGCTATGTTCTGGGCTAGGTATGTTCTGGGCTAGGTATGCTTTCGCCGAAAAGCATTTTATAAATATGACACTGTGGTTGGTTTAGCAAGAAGTTAATCTTAAAACCTATGTAAAATATGTTTTGTTTTCTGAATTTTTATAATGAGCATTTCTGTAATTGAATTTGGCGCTCTGCAACCTCACTGGATGTTTGCCAGATGGGATGCTAGCATCCCACATACCCTAGAGAGGTGCTACGCCCAAAGAATTGCCCTAAAGGCGGTTACGCCCACTTCTGACCCGAGGGTATAAAACCTGTGAGTGAAGAATTAACATATCAGACTAAGTGACCCAAGCTGCAGCCAAGGTCTAAAAAAGTAAACAAACCCAAAAAGCAACACAAGTTTGAAGACAAAGAAATATTTTTCTACCAAAGCTACGGATGAGTAGCTGTGTCTAAGCGGTTGAATTCAAGTCGGTCCACCTAGCCTCCACTCCCCGTCGAATTGTGGTATCTACACTGTTTCATTCTATTGCTGTGAGCTCTGAGCTACAGAGCTGTCTGTCCTCAGAAGAGCCCTTCCAGAGCAAGGTTGAGGGAACAGACTCCTAAGCCAAAAGGACACTGACATCGTGAGGACAAACAGAGAGTTGCACCAGAGAAGTGCGTCATTGAGCAGCCTGAACAGTCCACGCGGGGAATCCACGGAGACCTTCCACACGTAATTACCTCATTATATTCTGACCCATAAGAGCGGCAGTTTGGGGCAAGGCTAGGGTTAGAATAAGCATAGCTGACAAATTCACCCAAATGTACTGTATATTACTCTTGTGTACTTTCTATTTTTCTCTCTCTTTAAAATCCCCATTTTGGGTAACGCGCCATAGTGTGTTGTCACGTTATACTAAGTTCTAATCAATAGCCTAGAATGTGTTTTTGTGTATGTGTAAATTTTATCATAATTTTAGCTTTCTAGTAAATAAATACTCAACTAAGATTGGTGTGGTATGAACTCATTGGTGAGACCCGGGTCCGTGCAGATTACTGGATTATGCAACGTTCAGAACGAGACTTAAGAGGTAACTGATTAATTAGCGGCTTTTGTAAAATCGATATTCTGATATTCTTTGAGTTAATTTGGGAAATAGAAACTCAATAAAACTAATTTTCCCATGGTGCCCCAGGTTAAAGAGTTAATAATTGCTTGATTCAGTTAATCACGCAATTAAAAACCTTTAATCATTTGATGAGCAACAGTCGTCACATGAACTAATACAACGTCACGACACCGGTTATTCACTCATGGTCATGTAAAGCTCAGTAACATATATAGTAGTGTAAACAAATATCATTACGCTCCTCTAGTCACGCAATATGACTAGTATGATCCTCTCCCGTATTGTTCTATTGAGGTAGAGTGGAGAGAGGGGTGACTAGAATATGGTGGGAGACATATTTGACAGTCGCACAGGCTTGACAGGTCACGCGTCACTTAACGCGTCACCCTCGGTAGGGTGGCTTATGAAATATTCAGCAAAATAAGAGAGAAAGGCGTGACACAAAGCGACCTGTTCCCCGAAGGGGGCATGCCGTTGAATTACATACTGTATGTGGCTGCACTTTAAAAAGACCAACATTGGAGACCTTAATTGGCCCTGATTGCCATTCCAACCAGGTTAAGTCTTTTACAGATTGACTGGTGCATATAAAGGCTTGATTATCGCTTATTATAGCCAAGAAAATGGGTGTAGAAAAGAAATTGTACTATGCGGGTTACGGAAGATTTGGTGGCTTATGAGAGGATGATTGCAACCTCTCACTCAATGTCAACAAAACAAAGGAGATTATCGTGGACTTCAGGAAACAACAGTGTGTGCACCCCCCTACCTACATCGACGGGACCGCAGTGTACACATCACTGACAACTGAAATGGACCACCCACATAGACAGTGTGGTGAAGAACGTGCAACAGAGCCTCTTCAACCTCAGGAGGCTAAAGAAATGTGTCTTGTCACCTAAAGCCTTCACAAACTTTTACAGATGCACAAATGAAAGCCTCCTGTTGGGCTGTCTCTCCTCCTGGTACGGAAACTGCACCGGCCACAACCGCAAGGCTCTCCAGAGGACAGTGCGGTCTGCACAACGTATCACTGGAGGCAAACTACCTGCCCTCCAGGACACCTACAGCACTCGATGTCTATGGAAGGCCAAAAAGATCATCAAGGACAACAACCACCCAAGCTACTGCCTGTTCACCCCACTATCATCCAGAAGGCGAGGACAGTACAGTTGCATCAAAGCTGGGACAGAGAGACTGAAAAACAGTTTCTATCTCAAGGCCATCCGACTGTTAAACAGCCACCGCTAACTAGCACATTAGAGGCTGCTGCCTATAGGCATAGACTAGAAATCACTGGCCACTTTAAGGAATGGAACACTAGTCACTTTAATAACGTCTATATATCTGGCATTACTCATCTTATATGTATATACTGTTTTCTATACCATTCTAAGGTATCTCATTCACTTAACAATGTTTACATATCTGGCATGACTCATCTCATATAGTTGCAGTCGGATGTTTACATGTACTTAGGTTGGACTCATTAAAACTCGTTTCTCAACCACTCCACAAATTTCTTGTTAACAAACTATAGTTTTGTGCATGACACAAGTAATTTTTCCAACAATTGTTTACAGACAGATTATTTCACTTATAATTCACTGTATCACAATTCCAGTGGGTCAGAAGATTACATACACTAAGTTGACAGTACCTTTAAACAGCTTGGAAAATTCCAGAAAATCTTTAGAAGCTTCTGATAGGCAAATTGACATAGTTTGAGTCAATTGGAGGTGTACCTGTGGATGTATTTCAAGGCCTACCTTCAATCTCAGTGCCTCTTTGCTTGACATCATGGTAAAATCAAAAGAAATCAGCCAAAACCACAGAAAAAAAATTGTAGACCTCCACAAGTCTGGTTCATCAATTTCCAAATGCCTGAAAGTACCACATTCATATGTACAAACAATAGTACGCAAGTATAAACACCATGGGACCACGCAGCCGTCATACCACTCAGGAAGGAGACACGTTCTGTCTCCTAGAGATGAATGTACTTTGGTGAGAAAAGTCCAAATCAATCCCAGAACAACAGCAAAGGACCTTGTGAAGATGCAGGAGGAAACAGGTACAAAAGTATCTATATCCACAGTAAAACGAGTCCTATATCGACATAACCTGAAAGACCGCTCAGCAAGGAAGAAGCCACTGCTCCAAAACCGCCATAGAAAAGCCACACTACGGTTTGCAACTGCACATGGGTATAAAGATCATACTTTTTGGAGTAATGTCCTCTTGTCTGATGAAACAAAAATAGAACAGTTTGGCCAGAATGACCATCTTTATGTTTGGAGGAAAAAGAGGGAGGTTAGCAAGCCACAGAACACCATCCCAACTGTGAAGCACGGGGGTGGCAGCATCATGTTGTGGGGGTGCTTTGCTGCAGGAGGGACTGGTGCACTTCACAAAATAGATGGCCTCATGAGGAAGGGCAATTAAAGGGAAATATTGAAGCAACATCTCAAGACATCAGTCAGGAGGTTAAAGCTTGGTTGCAAATGGGACCAAATGGACAATGAACCCAAGCATACTTCCAAAGTTGTGGCAAATGGCCTAAGGATAAAAAAGTCAAGGTATTGGAGTGGCCATCACAAAGCCCTGACCTCAATCCTATTGAACATTTGTGGGCAGAACTGAAAAGCGTGTGCGAGCAAGGAGGCCTACAAACCTGATTCAGTTACACCAGCTCTGTCAGGAGGAATGGGCCAAAATTCACCCAACTTATTGTGGGAAGCTTGTGGAAGGCTACCCAAAATGTTCGACCCAAGTAAAAAATGTAAAGGCAATGATAACAAATACTAATTGAGTGTATGTAATGGGAATGTGATGAAAGAAATAAAAGCTGAAATAAATAATTCTCTCTACTATTATCCTGACATTTCACATTCTTAAAATAAAGTGGTGACTAACTGGCCTAAGACAGGGAATTTTTACTAGGATTAAATGTCAGGAATTGTGAAATACTGAGTTTAAATGTACTTGGCTAAGGTGTCTTCAACTGTACAGTCATGGTCAAAAGTTTGGAGAATGACACAAATATTATTTTTCACAAAGTTTGCTGCTTCAGTGTCTTTATTTTTGTCAGATGTTACTATGGAATACTGAATAATAATTACAAGCATTTTTATTGACAATTACATGAAGTTGATGCAAAGAGTCAATATTTGCAGTGATGCCCCTTCTTTTTCAAGACCTCTGCAATCCTCCCTGGCATGCTGTCAATTAAATTCTGGGCCACATCCTGACTGATGGCAGCCCATTCTTCATAATCAATGCTTGGAGTTTGTCAGAATTTGTGGGTTTTTGTTTGTCCACCCACCTCTTGAGGAATGACCACAAGTTCTCACTGGGATTAAGGTCTGTGGAGTTTCCTGGCCATGGACCCACAACATATTGATGTTTTGTTCCCTGAGCCACTTAGTTATCACTTTCACGCTCCATCATGCTGGAAAAGGCATTGTTCGTCACCAAACTGTTCCTGGATGGTTGGGAGAAGTTGCTCTCGGAGGATGTGTTGGTACCATTCTTTATTCATGGCTGTGTTCTTAGGCAAGTGTGAGTGAGCCCACTCCCTTGGCTGAGAAGCGACCCCACACATGAATGGTCTCAGGATGCTTTAATGTTGGCATGACACAGGACTGATGGTAGCTCTCACCTTGTATTCTCAGGACAAGCTTTCTTCCGGATGACCCAAACAATCGGAAAGGGGATTCAGAGAAAATGACTTCACCCCAGTCCTCAGCAGTCCAATCCCTGTACCTTTTGCAGAATATCAGTCTGTCCTTGATGTTTTTCCTGGAGAGAAGTGGCTTCTTTGCTGCCCTTCTTGACACCAGGCCATCCTCCAAAAGTCTTCGCCTCACTGTGCGTGCAGATGCACTCACACCTGCCTGCTGCCATTCCTGAGCAAACTCTGTACTGCTGGTGCCCCGATCCCACAGCTGAATCAATTTTAGGCGACGGTCCTGGCGCTTGCTGGAATTTCTTGGGCGCCCTGAAGCCTTCTTCACAACAATTGAACTGCTCTCCTTGAAGTTCTTGATGATCCGATAAATGGTTGATTTAGGTGCAATATTACTGGCAGCAATATCCTTGCCTGTGCAAAGCAATGATGATGGCACGTGTTTCCTTGCATGTAACCATGATTGACAGAGGAAGAACAATGATTACAAGCACCACCCTCCTTTTGAAGCTTCCAGTCTGTTATTCGAACTCAATCAGCATGACAGAGTGATCTCCAGCCTTGTCCTTGTCAACACTCCCACCTGTGTTAACGCGAGAATCACTGACATGATGTCAGCTGGTCCTTTTCTGGCAGGGCTGAAATGCAGTGGAAATGTTTTTGGGGGATTCAGTTCATTTGCATGGCAAAGAGGGACTTTGCAATGAATTGCAATTCATCTGATCACTCTTCATAACATTCTGGAATATATGCAAATTGTCATCATACAAACTGAGAAAGGAGACTGTGAAAATGTATATTTTTGTCATTCTCAAAACTTTTGGCCACGACTGTATATACTGTATTCTATACTATTCTACGGTATCTTAGTCCGTTCCCGCTCTGACATTGCTCATCCATATGTATATAGTCTTAATTAATTCCTAGTTATTTGTGTGTATTGGGTATATGTTGTGGAATTTGTTAGATATTACTGTACTGTCGGAAGAACAAGCACTTGCACAAGCATTTCGCAACACCCGCAATATCATCAGCTAATGACGTGTATGGGATCAATCAAATTTGATTTGATTTAGTGTGGTTTAGAACTCAAACGGAATAGTTTTTTATCATTGTGTGCTGGAGATCTAAGGCTTTTTGGGGATTTGTTAGGGAGTTGAAATCAATGGGTTCTAGATCGACAGAAATATGGTTTTTGGTACTACAACCATGAGCCTACAATATGTGGAGTAGTACAAAATCCTACCAAGATCATGAGTCTTTAACACTCAACACCAGTGTGAAATGTATAATTTGGAGATGTCAAGCATCCATCCCTTTTAATCATACTGTCTTATTGAAATATCCAAACTGACAACAAAATATAACATATTCAGTGTGTCATTGTTCTTCTCAGATGTGTCATCTGATAGCATGAAGGCATATCCATTGGTAGTGTTGCTCAAATGTTGAATATAATATCTTGAGTCAAACAACTGCTTCAGATCTCTTTTAGCCCATTTTTAGCTTATGATGTATGCAGGCAGTGTTTTGTCCCAGAGTTGATATTCTGATGCGGCACTGACACAGCAGTGCTGAAAGCCCAAATTGCCCTTGCTGAAAAAGAGAAAAGTGGAGCAGTTAAAGTGTTTTGTGCCACCAAACAAAGCTATTTTGTTGCCTAAGTAAAGTCACAATGCAAATAAAATGAGATAATTGATTTGTCTTATAACTGAACCGTATGTAATTGACTTTGGTTGGTTTAATGCTTAAAAGAATTCATGTCATACAGACGTGTCCTGTTTGCCTGGGCAGGGGGAATTTTCAACGGTGGGTTGGTTTTATTGTAGCTTTTGTATGTCCACTCTTAGCACGAGTCATCAGATGTAAGGAGTAGCACGAACTCGTTGGGTGATGACTTTTTAATGCGTTCATTAATGGTTCAAATGTACCAGTGAGCTGTGGTCAACTATGTTAATTAATTTGAATTTGGGAGGCCTTTGCAAATAGACACCGGGCAGAGATATTTGCCTGTTATTTTACATCAGCAAATCAAGATCTGTAAAATAAACAAAGGCAATTGAATATTGTATGAAAATAATTAGAAATGTATTTACCGATCTCATTTGAGCGTGTAGGGGATGAGATGGAATAATAGGCTATTTAATATGCTAACGTCATACAGTTATCCACTAGGGATAGCAGATATCACAGAGACCCCAATAGCCCGACCTAAAGTCCTTAAAGTGACAAATGACAACATAGAGGCAGACAGAATATATATATACACTACCGGTCAAAAGTTTTAGAACACCTATTCATTCAAGGGATTGTCTTTATTTTTGCTATTTTCTACATTGTAGAATCAAACATCAAACTATGAAATAACACATAGTAGTGACCAAGTGTTAAACAAAGTGTTAAACAAATCAAAATATATTTTAGATTTTAGATTCTTCAAATAGCCACCCTTTGCCTTGATGACAGCTTTGCATACTCTTGGCCTTCTTTCAACCAGCTTCATGAGGTAGTCACCTGGAACACATTTCAATTAACAGGTGTGCCTTGTTAAAAGTTAATTTGTGGAATTTCTTTCCTTCTTAATGCGTTTGAGCTAATCAGTTGTGTTGTGACAAGGTAGTGGTGGTATACAGAAGATAGCTTTATTTGGTTAAAGACCAAGTCCATATTATGGCAAGAACACCTCAAATAAGCCAAGAGAAATGACAGTCCATCATTACTTTAAAACATGAAGGTCAGTCAATATGGAATATTTCAAGAGCTTAGAAAGTTTCTTGAAGTGCAGTCGCAAAAACCATCAAGCACTATGATGAAACTGGTTCTCATGAGGACCGCCACAGGAAAAAGGAAGACCCAGAGTTTCCTCTGCTGCAGAGGATAAGTTCATTAGAGTTACCAGCCTCAGAAATTACAGCCCAAATAAATGCTTCACAGAGTTAAAGTAACAGACACATCTCAAAATCAACTGTTCAGAGGAGACAGGCCTTCATGGTCGAATTGCTGCAAAGAAACCACTACTAAAGGACACCATTAAGAAGAAGAGACTTGCTTGGGCCAAGAAACACGAACAATGGACATTAGACCGGTGGAAATTTGTCCTTTGGACTAGAGTCCAAATTGGAGATTTTTGGTTCCAACCGCTGTGTCTTTGTGAGACGCGGTGTGGGTGAACGGATGATCTCTGCATGTGTTTTTCCCACCGTAAAGCATGGAGGAGGAGGTGTTATGGTGTAGGGGTGCTTTGCTGGTATTTATTTAGAATTCAAGGCACACTTAACCAGCATGGCTACCACAGAATTCTGCAGCGATCTACCATTCTATCTGCTTTGGGCTTAGTGGGACTATCATTTGTTTTTCAACAGGACAATGACCCAACACACCTCTGGGCTGTGTAAGGGCAATTTCACCAAGGAGTGTGATGGAGTGCTGCATCAGATGACCTGTTTTCCACAATCACTCGACCTCATCTTAATTGAGATGGTTTGGGATGAGTGCGACCACAGAGTGAAGGAAAAGCAGCCAACAATTGCTCAACATATGTGGGAACTCATTCAAGACTGTTGGAAAAGCATTCCAGGTGAAGCTAGTTGAGAGAATGCCAAGAGTGTGCAAAGCTATCATCAAGGCAAAGGGTGGCTATTTGAAGAATCTCAAATATGAAATATGTTTTGATTTGTTAAATAGTTTTTTAATTACCACGTGTTATTTCATAGTTTTGATGTCTTCACTATTATTCTACAATGTATAAAATAGTAAAAATAAAGAAAAACCCTTGAATGAGTATGTATTCTAAAACTTTTCACCGGTAGTGAATATATAAAAACATGTGGTTTAAAAGTATACTTTTGTTGTTTCAGCACTCCTGCGGAAACTTTTCAGAATTAACAAATCTTGGGATCCAAAAAATAGATACTTCTGATAAGATGTCCTTGGCAGCGACAATGACAGTCTTTTATCTTCACAGAGGAGCACTTTTGGTATGAACAACTTGAACAAGCATCTTGTTAATTCCATTAGCCCTGTGCAACTCAGGCATTCTGTTCCGTCTTCTTCATCTTTAGCTACGTGACTACCACCCTCTAATCCTCCTCCATGTTGTATCCCCCATGCGAACTGCCGATGTTTATCTTTAGGTCGTTAGGAAACAAAATGGCCGACTTTCACTCTGACAATCAATTCCTGGGACTTTTTTTGAGGATGTCTGTGATTTACCTAGGTAGGGCGGTGTCAAAGAACAAAATCCCTCTTGATCTGACGGAGTCTCATCTTCGGGACTTCCATGGACGAAACTGATCCAAGCTTCTCACTCTCCCACACTTCCCCGCATTCCCTTATTACCTTTAACACTTAGAAGCAGCTCATGCTCTTGTCAGCGAGGTGATCAAAGTGTAATGTAGCAAGCCTTTGAAATGAGCGGCCTGTCGTAATATGCTATTCAAATATTCTGGGGAAGATTGTCTAAATATACTGTTCACAGGGAACTGAGAATGCTTGGATGTGACACTATTTCTGTATTAATTTAAGAAGCGTTCGTACTAAATTCTAATTACGCATCTGATTATTTGGTTTAAGAGTTACCTCATCTGCAGTTGTGACGTGTGGAGCTATTTCTAGCTCTTCATTTCTCCCCACAGCAATACAATTTGCAGTTGTGATGTGGGGAGCTATTTCAAGCTTTTCATTTCCCCCCACAGCAATACAATTTGTTTGCCATTTCATGCCTATGGGTAGATGGCCTTTCCGTTTTTCTTATCTAAAACATGGATCGAAACAAATTATTTCAATGGTGTGGGAGCATATCTACCTGGCAGCCTGGATATTTAAGATAAATGGTTATTTAACCAGCTTGATAAATATTGTTTCCATGGACATTACATCACTTAGTCATAAGGACATGTTTGTTGTTGCTATGGTTTCATTGAATTTACAATAGGATGCTCATATTATCCTTATAATGACACGATGTGTCTTTATCAAATCATGGCAGGCAACCCAGAACTAGGTATGACTAAATCTGGAAAGGAATCCCTATATGGCAAGATAGATATTCAGACAGTATTATGACATTTGGCTAACACAAATAAAATTAACTCTGCTGCTAAACAATAATCTGGACAAATATTTCATTAACAACTTCAGTCTTGATTGTACTAGCTTATATACTGGCATCCTTTTGAGGTTGGAACGTTGTCTTTTTGATCTAGAGGTCTCAATCTCCCTCAAATAGATGTCAAATGCTAAAAAGACAAAGTATAAGAACGAAACTAGGGCCAGAATTCTTACTCAGGTGTAGACAGAACCAATATCCCTGAGCTTCTCACAGGGGAGCAGCCATCAATAAAAATGGGGAGGGGGATATATTTGCAGCCAGGCAAGAGGACATCCCTTGAAGGGCTTGCGCGTCTGCCTGCCAGCCTGCCCGTCTGTCACCTTTCCCAGGTGCGTCACGACAAAGTGGCGACTGTCCGGCATTCTGACTCCTGATAGGCTTCTGAGTCATTACATTCCGTTCGACACAGGACCCATTTCACTGCTGACATGGCTCGCTGTCACTGCTGAATCGCATTGACATTCACAAAGTCTTTCTCCCGGCAGACTACGGCTGTGTGTGTGTGTGTGTGTGTGTGTGTGTGTGTGTGTGTCTGTGTGTGTGTGTGTGTGTGTGTGTGTGTGTGTGTGTGTGTGTGTGTGTGTGCGAAAAAAGGCAGAAGTCAGGCAGGCGTCAAATGTGTCTGTGATAAGTAATACTGAAACAGCGATCGTTCCGTCTGTTTGAGAATCATATTTTGTATGTTGTAGCTCTCCCGTGGACTTAATTGAGTGATTTCCGCAGATTCGCAAGTGGTTGTGAGTGGCACGGGTGTTTAGGTGACCTATCGAGCGCTGGACGATTGCATGGAATACTAACCCATGACCCTGTACATGAGAAAGCATGCAACAATTAATCCATTATGTATAGCCTCTCTCTCGGGATGGCAAAGTGCAACTTGGTCGGAATACCAACACAGCCTTGATGCCCTGCGCTCCCACTTCCGTGGCTCACTACTGACTACCCGAGAGCCACATTGCCAAATTGAAGCCAAGCATCCTCATTGTATTACATCAAATAGCTGACAATATCCATTATCTTATGTGAAATAAATGCACCAGTCTTATTAATACAACTGCAAACGTAAAAAACAAATCTAAAATCAAAAAATCATTCAAATCAAAATGCTACAGATGACGATTGAGTTGGGGGAGAGGGGCAGGTAGCTAGCTATTACAAATGCAAATGTTACAGTAACATAACACATAGATTGGGTAACATCAAATATTTATTACCTATCTCGATCAGTATGTTCCTTGTGAAGGTTTCGTTGAGGAAATGATGAGTCTTTCACGTAGCACAGAGACAGGCACAGCACATCACACCTTGTACGCTTGGTGGCGGCGTGAAAAACAGTTTTCAGGAGGTGCTAACAGACCCATGTCAGGCCGCTGAACACTGCATTAAACAGTCATTACTGAGCAGCAGGGTCTGGAATTGCTACCCCCGGGGCCAAATGTCTTCAATTAACTGCTCGTCCGATGTGCTGTGTGTGTTCAGCAGTGTCCCTGTCGAGTGTACACTCTTAGAAAAAAGGGTTCCAAAAGGGTTTTCCAGCTGTCCACATAGGAGAACACATGGACCAAAAAGGGGTTTTACCTACAACCAAAAACAGTTCTTCAAAGGGTTCTATGGGGACAGCCGAAGAACCCCGAGGTTCCAAATAGCACTTTTTTTTTTCCTAAGAATGTAAACCTGTGGCTTCAGTACAGTCACACAAGAACAGAGAGGCACACATCCACTCAAGGTGTTGATAGCATGTCCTGTAGTTTACTGACAACACACATGTTGTTGGTGTCATGGCACACACACAGACATACAAACAGAAAACCACACACGACCTCTGAGTAGGAGTCATTGATACATTTGATACATTATTTTCATGGTCTCTGGCCCCATTCAAAAGCCTACACTGTATTTTATACTAGGGATGGGCCTTTTAACTTCATTCACTATTCAAATAATATTATGACAGTTTTGTTGCTCTTTACTCGCCTGACGAATCAGAATGAGACATATGCTGAGGGCAGTACAACAGAGGACAGGCGCTTTGCTCCGGTAGTTTTGGGCTAACAGAAACGGAGATGTTCCCCATGATATATTTAACTGATTCTGTTACAAAAACATTTTCTGGTGAGTGTTCTGCATTGATCTGTGTCAGGTCCTCCGTTAGGTGAGCGCCTGTAATCACTATTTGAAGAGGGGGAAATAGCATACCGTTGTCAGGCCTGACTAAAGGGCTAAATAAAAACGATGTCATGAAAGCGACATTCAAAAGGTTGTTGATTCATTAAATTAAGAATGTCATGGTATATCATTTTATGTAATCAAGACAAAGCTTTTTAATTGATAAAATAGGTTAAAAAGATGTCAATGAAAAATGTACACAGAACTAACACAACTTTACGAATACAAACGTCCATTTAGATATTCGAATAACCGTGTCCTTCCCTATTTTATAGACGGGAGTCAGAGAGTAACATCAGCAAAATCCAGTCCTCTCCATGAATCACATATGATGAAGTGCACACAATTCACATTTACATTACTGTACATGTGAACCCGGTTCACCCTATTCCACTTAGAACTTCTAATCCACGGGGGTTCTAATAATGAACTTCAAAGGCAGATTTCTAAAGATGTTCTCCTTAGAAACGCACAGAAGGGGTTGGAACAGTCTGAACTAGAAACCAGACATTTATTCTGTTAAAGGGAAATGCATGAGAGAAGAATGAAACATTTTGGTTGAAGGAGGTCCCAGAGTACCGTAATTATCTTGAATGACTCATCCATTGATATGCATACAACTCAGATTTCACAGCCACAAAGTCAGATTCCACAGCCACAAAGTCAAAATTGGCTATAAAAATGTGCCTTTTATTTTAAAACCTCTTAGAGCTCCCCCCCTACGTTTAAGGTGAGGGTTAGGTATAAGGTTAGCTGTGTGGTTAAGGTTAAGCAGAAGGTTAGCAGTGTGGCTAAGGTGCAGAGAGACTGAACCCAGCCAATAATATATAGTTATTTGGATCTCATATCCACTATGACACTTTATTCAGCACCTTATTCAGTTCCCCCAGAACAGTGGTAGTCATTTGCGCTGGCATTTATAATGTCCCTGGTTTGAATCCCACATATCCTTCTGTCACCCAGATATATGCCACATTGATGTCAAATGTGGGATCCAATGTATGCCCAGTCCAAAAATTCTCATCATAGCTGTGCTGCCTGTATTAATGACCATTTCACAGCACAAAACATGGGCCTTCATAGCTCAGGTGGTGGAATCACCTCCTAGGAGGTGGAATCACCTCCTAGTGAGCGAACTTGTCAGTCCGGTCAATAAATCAGGGACAGTCATGCCGTCCTCAATCTGTTCGCAAGCTCAGTTCACGGTCGGGTTTGCTTGGGACTGCCAAGGAGGTATTAGCATGAACCGTAGACGACGCCACCCACAGTGAAGATCCGTTTTGAGAGCTTCATCATAGAACACTGAGACGTGAGCGCCAGCAGCTCCAGCTAATGGCCTCCGCAGCCTAATTGGCTACTGTGGCGATGTATCAGAACAGGGACCCCATGTGAGACGCTTCCACCGAAGAGAACAGAGATGTGATATGCGTGACGCACGCAGCCAGACATTCCCATACCACCACCAGACGTGCTGGGGATGAAGCAGTGGCTTAAGGATGTTCTGGAACATGCCGTCTCTTCACATGTGTGCGTCTGGATTCTTAAGGCTCGCCAGACACCAAGACTAATTCTTTCACCAATGTATCCAATGCGAAGAAAATAAAAATATAAATCTTAATAATACATTTTTTTCGCCCTGGGTTAAAATTCTCACTAGCATGTAGTGAATGCATTTTGTGCTTCACTTAGCCCCCTTTGGAGTGTGTTTGTATTGACAGGCAGGAGGCACTCCCATGGGGAGTGGTGTTGAACTACAGAGAATAAGTTATTGTTGGCTAGTACACTGTCAGCTGTGACAGTGGAGGGGCTAAAACAGCTGTGGCCTACCCATCCCTCCGTTCCCCGTCATTCTCCCCCTCTTTTCCCTTCCGCCTCGGCCCCCATGACATCAAAGGGAGTCTGTGGCATTGCTTCGGCGGGTTGGAGTGGCTGCGGGGCCATCTCTGTTTTAATACTGTATGAACGCCCCACAGTGAAGCTGTGGAGTGCCATCTCTCTCTCTCTCTCTCTCTCTCTCTCTCTCTCTCTCGCCCTCCCTCCCTTTTGTTCTCTCGCTCTCTGAGATCATGAAGGCACAGATTGTGTAAGAGCGACTAGCTGGCAACGCTAACCGTGTGGGCTGGGGAGAGGGATGGATGTGAAACCTGTCACAGCAAATGTTTTTGTTTTTGTAAAGCTTTCTCTAATTTACTTGAGAGCTTTGAATGAACAGTTCTTGAGCCATAGCAATGTCCACAACAGATTGTGTACAGCAACCATTTTCTCCAAATAAACTTGACTAAAATAGACTACAAAATGTGTAAAGTGTGCACTGATCTGAATTGTGCATTTGAACGCACCAAACTCCATATCAAAACTAGCTGTGGTCATCAAGTTCTACTCACTTTTACAAGAGTTCTACATTATTTACTTGAGTCATCAAACTATGACACTTTCAGTTAACTTTGTTCTGTTCATGTCGCTTTGGGATCAGATTTCCCTTAAGCAAAGTGAGACACTGTCCTCGGAGAGATGTGCCAGGGAACTCACTCTGGTCAGGCACCTATTGGGAAGATGGGATGCACCTGGGGTTCAATTCAGAATAAGAGAATATATCCCTGTGTGTGTGTATGTGTATATGCGTGTGCGGAAAATACTATCCCCAGTCTCTCAGAAGAGGCTGAGCCACAATGCAAAGCGAGATTGAGAGGCCATCTACAAACCTCACTGAAAATGTGATGTTTATCCTACCAGGAAATGCTGCTTAGAAGGAGGTGGACCATTTGTTCTGATCCCTCCTTTCGCCGTATCACCACTCTACTGTAGACAGTACATTTCACTCTCAAGTCTCATCATTTTCTTCGCTCTAAATGCAGTCTGTATGCATCATATGTCACAAGGGCAATGTAAAAATACATGGTGTGCCGTATTGTCAAGCTGAACTACCGCTAAGCACAGATAAGGAGCCTGTCAAAGCTTTAAGGACTGAGACAGAGTGTGTACAAGGTTTTAGTTCCATGCACTACAGCTGTGTGGGAACAGTCAGGGATAAATGATTGGCTGATAACAATGTCCTCCATGGTAGATAAATGTTAGTGTACAGTCAAGGAATGCTACCTGATCCCAAGACAAAGGAAGGGATAACAACCACAGGCTATCCTTCAACACCCTAGTGAACAGACTTTCAGATATTACATTCGGTTTGAAATGAAAAGTCTTGTTCACCCGATTTGATGAAGATGATGAATACACATTGAGGATTTTGAAAGAGAAGCGCATATAGTTAAAGGTCAACCCCCTTCCTTATCCCTTATTCTGCACAGGATTCAAAACAAAACCATCCGAAAATGCATAACAGCAGAGAATAATTGTATTTTCTGTGTCAGTAGCCGCATCTTCTGTTGTCGAAGGACACTGACTGTCTGGTACCGAGATGAAAATCTGGCTTCAACTTTTCTGACAATTCTTTCAGGTGATCGATGGCAAAATGTACGCTAGGCGGCCATGTGGGAGAGACAGGTAGGAGGGAGGAGGTGAAAGAAAAAAATCTGTTCTCAGGACATATCTTCCCTAAATGAGATATCTTACTTTTATCCTGGGAGTCTAAGACATGTTGGAATAATGAAGTCAGCCTACCCTTTATTTAATCAACCAAATTTCAACACCTACATAATTAATCAGCTCACGCTCTGAGCTGCAAAGAGAGAGAGAGAGAGAGAGAGAGAGAGAGAGAGAGAGAGAGAGAGAGAGAGAGAGAGAGAGAGAGAGAGAGAGAGAGAGAGAGAGAGAGAGAGAGAGAGAGAGAGAGAGAGAGAGAGAGAGAGAGAGAGAGAGAGAGAGAGAGAGAGAGAGAGAGAGAGAGAGAGAGAGAGAGAGAGAGAGAGAGAGAGAGAGATGACATCTGCGAGGTGATAACAAGGGAGAACATTTTTATTTAAGGACAAAATGTAACAAGATGTTTTTCTTAATTTTCACTAATGTGGAATGTGAAAAGATCCTGCAAAGCAAATCCATTTAGAGGATAATTCCTTTATCTCAAGTGTCCAAAAATGGGCCTCTCAGACTAACCTCGAAATTGATACTTCAACCTAAATACGTTTCCTTTTAACAAGCTCACTGAAACAGTAATTAAATAGGCCTCCCTATTGTGTCTATAGTTCTACTTACATAATCTGCTCCTCAGAGAATGAACCATGTTTCTGTTGGCTTAATCTCCTATTTCGATCTTTCTTTATCATCCCATTCCCACATGTATTCCTATACATCTCAAAGCCTATTGCTATTCTTTTATGCAAACACTTTCAACAACTACAAGTAACGCATCTAGACAGAGCCCAATTTACCTTTATCTTCATCATGTACTGACATATACAGTACATAACACTTTACTGTACAGTATTTACCGCACACAGAGACCTACATAAGGTTACAGCACGGGCGAGAGTTCACAGAGTTTTGAAACGCAGTGGAATCACAGAGTTGTGAAAATCCCAAGGCACTTTTACCTCTCCCTTTCTCATGGCTTAATCAGAATTCATGGCCAGTGGCAACTTGTGTAGTCGGTTTGCATTCAGAACGCACTGCATAAGATCACCGATTTTTAGGCATTAGACCAGCCTTCTCTCTCTCTCTCTCTCTCTCTCTCTCTCTCTCTCTCTCTCTCTCTCTCTCTCTCTCTCTCTCTCTCTCTCTCTCTCTCTCTCTCTCTCTCTCTCTCTCTCTCTCTCTCTCTCTCTCTCTCTCTCTCTCTCTCTCTCTCTCTCTCTCTCTCTCTCTCTCTCTCTCTCTCTCTCTCTCTCTCTCTCTCTCTCTCTCTCTCTCTCTCTCTCTCTCTCAAACATTTTAAAACGTTGAAAATCCCCTCTAGGCTTATTTATTATCGCTGACTGGAATATACTTTAGCTCAGTCATTACTTACAGTTTAACATATAAAAACATAATGTCTGACGTGGGTAAAGAAAAAGCATTGCAAATGTTCTACCTCCCCAATTCCATTTCCTCAGCTATTCCCGCCGGTGTTTCGCTGTCACACATGCGGCCTTATCTGGGGAGGATTGTCAAGAATCATATACATAATGAAGGTGAATCTCCCCTGACATAAGTTGCCTGGTAATGTACTGTATGTACATTGTGGGGCTGCGGATCACTCTTAATGCACCTTCTGCGCCAACAGAAGTTAGTGTTGTTTGATGTGAAACTTGAACTGGTGGAGAAAAGCCAGCGCACCAGTATGAGAGGATTAATGGGGGGGGGGGCTGAGTGCACGCTCAGCACATTTTCAAGAGTTCGGCTTTCTTCTAGAGAAACACACTTTAATATTCCTTGCTCACAATGGCAGCAGAGGCAGTGTGTTGATAGAAGATTGAGGTTGACATTGAAAAAGTACCTTCTCCCACCCAAAAAATTAAAACATTTAACTGCCTCCACATCTCCACATAAATATGGACCAATGCCATGTAAATGTGAAGGATCCAGAGGTAATGAATTATGTTTGACTATAGAGGAAGAGACTGAACTCTTGACAGAGGAAGATTTAGAAGTCTGGCCTTAATGAAAGGAAGGTCAAGAGCTAGAGAGACTTCTCGCCGTGCACCCAGGTGAACTCAGGGGGTACGCTCCCATATGGGTCTGCTCTGAAATGAGCGTTGACCCCTGACCTTGAGCCTTGTGCAGAAGTGCACTCGGTTTTCCATTTCAAAGCCTGGTGTAAAGTGAGACAATCTAAAACAGCATGGGAGGCTCGTGTAAGGATACCGAGTGCAATTGGAAAAGGCAGAGAGTAAGGACAGGTTGATAGCACTATATGGGGTAGGTTCTATGGACAGCAAATGCAGAGACCATAGAGAGTGAACATAGAGTGTAAGCTGTGTACAAGGGGTTACTACACCATATGGAAGAGGTCTTCAACATTTTCTTGTCCCATTATACTTTAGCAAAAAAGAAAAACTACATGGTCCACCACCTAAAGGACATCCAGCCAACTTGAAACAACTGTGGGAAGCATGGGAGTCAACAAGGGCCAGCATCCCTGTGGAACGATTTCGACACCTTGTAGAGTCCATGCCCAGACCAATTGAGGCTCTTCTCCATATTAGGAAGGCATTCCTAATGTTTGGTATCCTCAGTGTATGTTCAGCACCATGGACAGTGAATTTAGATGGTGACTACACTACATGGGGTAGGTTCAGGACCATGGATAGCGAATGTAGAGCGTAGGCCCTGCATAGAGAGGGTGCGACTGCCTACATTACATGGGGCATGTTCAGGACCATGGACAACGTATGAGCTTCAGCGTTCTCATTTCAACAGGTCTGTGCTGTGCTGCAGTAACACAAATTGGTCTGAAATGCAATTAGTGGTGAGCCTACATTGAAATATGGACAATACAGTTTAGTTTAACTTTAACTGAGAGAAAAGAAGAGATACAGTCTGGCAAGAGAGTAAAAAGAACAGGAGCAATCTCAATTCTTCATTGTTGTATTAGACCCATCCCTTTGTATCTACAGACTCATGAATTAGATTTGTCGCCAACTGGCAAAACAAAACTTGGACACTGTGTCAAGTGGAGTAGACACTATTTCTACTTCCCAAAGACCCCCACTGCTGCCTTTTGTCCTGTAAGGGGGCATCAAAGCCAGCCTGATGGATATTATTTAGCTTATCCCCAGCATATAGCACTCCGCTATTGTCTCGGGGCCATACACAGTCCTGGAGGGTGGTCCATTACATGAACTAACACCACCCCAAAGAGAGAGAAAGCACAAGAGAGATGCATTTAAAAAGGCACATTACCAGAGAGGGAGTAATTTACTTATTTCTGTGCCTTTTTCCCCCCTACAAACATTAGGAGTGAAGGAGGCCCCCTGACTGTCAGCTCAGTGTGCTTTGCCTCGTCCACAAAGCCTCTTTCCTTCCTTCCCTCCCCATCCACCCGCAAGTCGTCTGTGTTAATTTGGCAATGATTAATTCTAGCTTGCAGACGTGGGGCTCCCGGTGAATGGATATTAGGTAAGGAGGGAGGAGGGTGACGTACGGTGCTGTGCAATCCTGGTGGCTGTACAGAGAGAGGCAAAGGGAGGGGCCAGGCAGAGAGAGCAAGAAGGAGATGAGAAAAACAGGGGTAGAGAGAGTGATTAAAAGAAAGGGAGGGATAGATAGAGTAAAAGAGTGAAAAAAAGGAGATAGAGGGATTGAGTGTGGTACTGTTATAGAGACATTAGAGAGAAAGGTTCACATACAAAAGGGCTATTTGTCTGTCCCTATAGGAGCATCCATTTTGGTTCCAAGTAGAACCCTTTTTGGTTCCAGGTAGAACCCTTTTTGGTTCCATGCACAGTGCCTTCGGGAAAGTATTCAAACCCTGTGACATGTTCCACATTTTGTTAGGTTGCAGCCTTATTCTAAAATGGATTCAATTGTTTTTCCCCCTCATCAATCTACACACAATACATGCACAAAGCAAATAGTTATTTTATTTGATCAAATTTATAAAAAATAAAAATAAATATCATATTAACATGAGTATTGAGACTCTTTACTCAGTACTTTGTTGAAGCGTCTAAAGCAGTGTTCTTGGGTATGACGCTACAAGCTTGGCACACCTGTATTTGCGGAGTTTCTCCCATTCTTCTCTGCAGATCCTCTCAAGCTCTGTCAGGTTGGATGGGGAACGTTGCTATACAACTATTTTCAGGTCTCCTCAAAAATATTCGATCGGGGTCAAGTCCGGGCTCTGGCTGTGCCACTCAAAGACATTTAAAGACATGCCCCGAAGCCACTCTTGCATTGTCTTGGCTGTGTGCTTAGGGTCGTTGTCCTGTTCAGACCCCCTGTCTGAGGTCATGAGCGCTCTGGAACAGGTGTTCATCTTTGCTTTTATCCTGACTAGTCTCCCAGTCCTTGCTGCTGAAAATGATCCCCACAACATGATGCTGCCACCACCATACTTCACCGTAGGGATGGTGCCAGCTTTCCTCCAGACGTGACGCTTGGCATTTCAATCCTTGTTTCTCATGGTCTTAGAGTTTTTAGGTGCCTTTTGGCAAACTCCAAGCGGGCTGTCATGTGCCTTTTACTGAGGAGTGGCTTCCATCTGGTCACTCTACCATAAAGGCCTGATTGGTGGACTACTGCAGCGATGGTTGTGTTTCGGGGCCTCCCGGGTGGCGCAGTGGCACAATTGGCCTAGCGTTGTCCGGGTTAGGGAGGGCTTGGCCGGTAGGGGTATCCTTGCCTCATCGCGCACCAGCGACCCCTGTGGCGGGTGCGAGATGCACGGTGTTTCCTCCGACACATTGTTTTCCGGGTTGGATGCGCGCTCTGTTAAGAAGCAGTGCGGCTTGGTTGGGTTGTGTTTCGGAGGACGCATGGCTTTCGACCTTCGTCTCTCCCGAGCTCGTACGGGAGTTGTAGCGATGAGACAAGATAGTAATTACTAACAATTGGATACCACGAAAAGGGGGTAAAGGTTTTTTTTTTCTTAAAAAAGAGATGGTTGTCTTTCTGAAAGGTTCTGGCATATCCACAGAGGAATGCTGAAGCTCTGTCAGAAAAAAAACAAGCCATGATGTCAAAGGAATTGTCCGTAGAGCTCCGAGACAGGATTGTGTCGAGGCACAGATCTGGGGAAGGGTACCAAAAAAGGTTTCTTGGTCACCTCCCTGACCAAGGCCCTTCTCCCCCGAATGCTCAGTTTGGCTGGGCGGCCAGCCAAGAGTCTTGGTGGTTACAAACTTCTTCAATTTAACAATGATGGAGGCCACTGTGTTCTTGGGGACCTTTAATGCTGCAGACATTTTTTGGTACCCTTCCCCAGATCTGTGCCTCGACACAATCCTGTCTCGGAGCTCTACGGACAATTGCTTTGACCTCATGGCTTGTTTTTTTCTCTGACATGCAGTCAACTGTGGGACCTTATATAGACAGGTGTGTGTCTTTCTAAATCATGTCCAATCAAATTAATTTACCACAGGTGGACTCCAATCAAGTTGTTGAAAGATCTCAAGGATGATCAATGGAAACATGATGCACCTGAGAACAATTTCGAGTCTCATGGCAAAGGTTCTGGAAAAAAACATATATATATTTTAGTTTTGTCATTATGGGTTATTGTGTGTTGATTGCTGAGGATTTTTATTTATTTAATCGATTTTAGAATAAGGCTGCAAAATGTGGAAAAAGTCAAGGGGTCTTAGCACTTTCCGAAGGCACTGTAGAACACTCTGTGAAAAGGGTTCTACCTGGAACCAAAAAGGGTTCTTCAAAGGGTTATCCTATAGGTTCTGGATATAAACTTTTTTGTGTGTAGAGAATGAGGGTGTGTGAGGAGAAAAGAGAGAGATAAAGAGAGGGGGATGGAGGGAGCTGAGTAGCCATTTGTATGCATCAGGGTTGAGGAGGTCCTTGGAGCCGTTCCCCCAGAGCACATACTGTCCCCTCCAGACGCCCCATGGCATGCTGTTAATTTGGCAAGGCTTGGAGGGCTGGGCACTCAGCTCAGGCTCAATGTCAGCCAGCAGTGCAATGAGGCTGACCACATGTAGTGCCCCACATCTATACTTTGGCCTGTCAAAGACCACCGCTGTGTCAATGATACCACCTAAAACGGAAGCGGTTTTCATATAAGATTCGCTACTGTCGTCTCTCATTGGCGCAACACTAAAAATACACTGTTGTCTGACTTCCGCCGTGAGGTTTGCCATGGCAGACGTCTTCTCAACTCACCTCGTGAACTATTTAGTAGGTGCTATGACAATAAGAGTCAGAAAACTGTCAGAAAAGGCCACTTTCTGGGGGATAAGTTTGTGCACAATTCCTGACACACTAGGTAGCCTAAGAAGAACTGCGTGCAATTACAGGCGAGGAGTAGTAAGGGTCTAATTAAATTGTGAGTCTGATTTTGTCCTCTGGTGAGGTTTGGATCATCGGGATCAGTGTGTGACAGTTTCACTCATAGGATAATGTCCCGTGAGGGCAAGAGAGAGAGAGAGCGAGAGAGAGAGAGAAGGCGAGAAATAAAAATTGAGAGCAAGGAAGAAACAGAGAGAAAGGGGTTGCATTTGGTGGCAGCGGTGGGATCCAGAACTGCAGGGAAAACCGGGAGAGAGAGAGGGAGTACAGATGGAGATCATGGAAGAAACAGAGAGAAACGGGAACGAGAGAGATGAGAAAACAGAATAAAACAGACATTTCTCCTCTTAGACCCCTTCAACTTCTCCTGCTTTTATCGAATCACAGGATACAATATCTTTTACTATCAGCTGTTTTCCTCCCTATTTACATCCATTTTTAAACCTCATGCATTATGTCGACGTATGTCTGAGCCAAATGAAGAGAGGAAGTATTCATGGAACCAAATCCAAACTCCTCGTTTCAAATGCCACGGCTACATGGGATACAGAAACAGAAGCAGCAATAAAAAGCTGGGTGATATTGGCGCTAGGAGCAAAATAACCCTAATAGAAAGCGGAACGACGTAAAATGTGGGCCAGTGTGTTTATGAAGTAATGAGGGCTGTAATATATCTGATAGAGTGGAGAAAAGCCTTTGATTAAAAAGCCGTTGCCTTGGTTCTCTCATTATGTGGTTATAACACAGCTCAAATCTCACCCAAAATCGGAGAAGTTTACTTTCTGTTGAGGATGCTGTATCTTATGCATTACATTCAGTGCTCTGTTCCTAATGCCACACAGGGTGTGCAGGCTTTTGTCCCAGCGCTGTACTTACCCACCGGATTCAACTAGTCCTCAAGCCCTTGATTAGTTTAATTAGGTGTGTTACTACTGGGCCGGACCAAAAAGCTTGCACACCCATGTGGATCGTATACATTCAGGACCCTTTTTCTCAGATTCAAAACATATTTACCAAGACTACCTGCAGTTTGGAGTGGAAACAAACAGAGAAAGAGAGGATTGTCTCCTTCCCACACAATGAGGACCCTCCACTACAGCGAAATAGAAGAGGAATGAGATGTTTTGTTGGTGTTATTATGCTCATATTACCCAGAATGCCAGATCCTCCCCCACTGGGTGCACTAGGCATAGTGCGGGAGGGACGGATAGGGGGAGAAGGAGGCGGTGTGGCGTATGCTGTAGAAGGGACGGCTCCACCTGCCAAAAAAACAGCTGGCTGGCACAATTACAGAAGTCTTGGGTTCGGTTCAGGCAAGAGAGGGAGGGATGGTGGGAACGGAAAGCAGGGAAGGGGGATGAAGGGGAGAGATGGGGGGATTGTGTCGCTAATATGCTAAGGCTTGTAGCATTTCTCCCCTATTATTCATGGTAAAAAACAAGATGTCGAGATTCGGCAGATTTTTCCCCCAAACATTAAGATGATTAAACCACTTCAGCGGCAAAAACAGAAGCATTACAAATAATTGGCACCGGTTTAGCAGCGGTCGTCTTGGAATATTAATTGCGTCTCGGTGAGACCCAGGTTTCTGTTTTGGAAGGCACAGCTGTTGTCTGTTGTCTTTTGCTAATTAATTTGGGAACTCTTTCCATTGTATCATGAAAAGCCTAGTGTTGTTTTGATAATCGTGCTATGCATATACGTACGCAAAAAGGGGATAATGATATGATTTAACTAGCCTGGGTCTATTCTATGATTATCAACTAATCACATTGGAAGTACATTATATTGCATGACTAAGAGAGAGAACCCGTGTGTGTGCAAATGTGTGTGTTTGTGAAACTGCTGTGTGTGCGTACAAGTATGTGTCTCAATGCTTACACGTCTGAGTCACAGCCAGCCAAACATAACATAATGAACGTGATTCAATATAGCCACCTGTCTTGTCTTGCTGTATTTAATCAACACTGACGTCAAATAATGGATGGATGCACAAACACACACACACAGCAGTTTCGCACACACAAACAGACACAGACACACACACACCAACCGGGGTTTACTGCTGGCTAGCTTCGTTATTCCTTGCAGCCACTGCCTAAATAGCCTGGGATAGAGCCTAAGACTGGCTAGATGCGACAGAGTCTGATTATTACAGCGCAATCGTGTCTGAAGGGATATGTGTGCATTTATGATAGGCCGTTCCCCACAAGTGGCTAGACACTTAGTCTTTTACGATTATACCATCATGGTCGTTTATTAACCTTCTCTCCGTGGCCGTGAATGACAATCACTATCCAAGTTGAAAAGAGACGGTTGATAGAAAATGGAATTCTAAGAACAGTGCTTCTCAAGAACATGCCTTCAGAATAGACACAAAAGGATGAGGCTACAGACATGCAGGTACATACAGTAACTCAAACACAAAACACACTAAGGTTTGTGGGCTAACCTAAAAACACCCGTGTGCACACATACATCCATGATTTTCCACACCCACACACCCCTCCCCCAATAACGATCCTTGCCGTCTACTCTTGTTCCTGACAGACTACACAAAATAACCCAAAGCGCTGCCACCCTTTTAAACATTAACAGCCAACAGCTAATGGATAACGGATGACACAGCAGTAGCAGCTACTGACGATGGGTCTATTCCTTAACTGGAACGGCGGGCGGCCTCATAACTTACCTGGGATTGTCCCATCGACAGAGGCATCCTTCAGGAGACCGTCCGGGTGCCCCTGATCGATGGTGGCCATCTTTTTACGCTGATGGAGCAGGGATAGAGCGCCCCTGCTTGCCTGGTCCATCCGCCCGCAGGGACCAAGACCATGAGAGCAGAATTATGGCTATTTGCAACTGGAAAAATCAATGCTAATGACTAGAGAGCGCTTCCACACACACACACACACAAACACACACGCACACATACACAGGAGGAATGCACGCACACACAAGTTGGAGACACACACTCGATGAATGCACACACACACACATACACACACACACACACACACACACACTCAAGGAGGAGGTCTGAGATCTGGGTGTAAATGACTGACATCCAATTAAGACAGTGTTAAGGAAGCTGTAGTGATTACTGTCTCACGAGCATGGCATTGATTCAGGATGGCCTCAGCGGTCTCATTAGGTCGCTAAGTACCTCCACCTATTTTTACTTATATATTTGTTTATTTATCCCGCCTCTAGCCTCCCAACTCCGCGGCTATGGCGTGGGATGACCTTTCCCCCCTTTTCCTCCTCCTCCTCCTCCTCCTCCTCATCCCTCGCTCAGTGGATCGAAGAAGGGAGGGAGAGGTAAAAGGAGAGATTGTGATGAGGTGGGCGACACCGTGCTCGCCTACTCTGCTGGCAGTGCTCGTTTTCAGCAGGCGGAAATATGAATAGTAAGTATGTATGTGGTTCTATAGATATAGATGGTGGACTGAAATGTGATGGGTTGTTGCTGCTTTCTCAGCAAACCTCACCCCAAGCAACGCCAGAAAACACTGTCTTGTCAAGGGGGATCAGGGAACATGATAAGAGCATGACTGCAATCCGATTTCACATGGAGAGGCTGGAGCTGGTAAGACAAGTTTGGTAATGTGCAAATAAATCAATGTGTGTGTGTGTGTGTGTGTGTGTGTGTATGTATGTGTGTGTGTGTGTGTGTGTGTGTGTGTTGCCTTGTCCATACATGTGTTTGTGAGTGTGTGTAAATGTGTGTGTGCCTGCCCTCTTGCTTGTATGCATATATGTGAGTGAGAGTTAGCAGCGTGTCATTGAGTTTTGCTGGTGGCTGTGTTAACCTGAACGTGGTACAGTGGTCTGTCTTGTTGACCTGTTACAGTAGTCTGCCTTGTTAACCTGGTACAGTAGTCTGCCTTTTTAACCTGGTACAGTAGTCTGCCTTGTTAACCTGGTACAGTAGTCTGCCTTTTTAACCTGGTACAGTAGTCTGCCTTGTTGACCTGGTACAGTAGTCTGTCTTGTTGACCTGGTACAGTAGTCTGTCTTGTTGAATCAAATCAAATTGTATTAGTCACATGTGCCGAATACAACAGGTGTAGACCCAGTGAAATGCTTACTTACGGCCCCTAACCAATAAGGATGAGAATAAGAGATAAAAGTAACAAGTAATTAGAGAGCAGCAGTAAAATAACAATAGCGAGACTATATACAGGGGGGTACCGATACAGAATCAATGTGCGGGGGTACCAGTTAGTTGAGGTAGTATGTACATGTAGGTAGAGTTATTAAAGTGACTATGCATAGATGACAACAGATAGTAGCAGAGGTGTAAAGAGGGTGGGAGTGGTGGGGGGAAATGCAAATAGTCTGGGTAGCCATTTGACTAGATGTTCAGGAGTCTTATGGCTTGGGGGTAGAAGTTGTTTAGAAGCCTATTGGACATAGACTGGGCGCTCCGGTACCGCTTGCCATACGATAGCAGAGAGAACAGTCTATGACTAGGATGGCTGGAGTCTTTGATAATTTTTAGGGCCTTCCTCTGACACCGCCTGGTATAGAGGTCCTGGATGGCAGGAAGCTTGGCCCCAATGATGTACTAGGCTGTTCGCACAACCCTCCGTAGAGCCTCGCGGTCGGATGCCGAGCAGTTGCCATACCAGGCAGTGATGCAATCCGTCAGGATGCTCTCGATGGTGTAGCTGTAAAATCTTTTGAGGATCTGAGGACCCATGACAAATCTTTTCAGTCTTATGAGGAGGAATAGGTTTTTTCGTGCCCTCTTCACAACTGTTTTGGTGTGCTTGGACCATGTTAGTTTGTTGGTGATGTGGACACCAAGGAACTTGAAGCTCTCAACCTGCTCCACTGCAGCCCTGTCGATGAGAATGGGGGCATGCTCGGTCCTCTTTTTCCTAGTAGTCCACAATCATCTCCTTGTCTTGACCACGTTGAGAGAGAGGTTGTTGTCCTGGCACCACACGGCCGGGTCTCTGACCTCCTCCCTATAGGCTGTCTCGTCGTTGTCGGTGATCAGGCCTATCACTGCTGTGTCATTGGGCAACATTTTATGATGATGTTGGGAGTCGTGCCTGGCTGTGCAGTGAACAGGGAGTACAGGAGGGGACGCACCCCTGAGGGGCCCCTGTTTTGAGGATCATCATGGCGGATGTGTTGTTACCTACCCTTACCACCTGGGGATGGCTTGTCAGGAAGTCCAGGGTCCAGTTGCAGAGGGACGTGTTTAGTCCCAGGGTCCTTAGCTTATTGATGACATGCGAGGGTACTATGCCTTGTTAGCCTGGTACAATAGTATGTCTTGTTAATCTGAACTTGGTGCAGTAGTCTGTCTGTATCAATACCTGGTCTCCCTGGGCTGGGAGGATTTCACACCCATCGGCTCAGTTTCCCTATCCTGCCGTCATCTATTAAGTAATGGTAAGAAATCAGCTGTTCCCAGCACTGCTAGCTCAGCATGTGTGAGCGGATGGCCGGATGTGGCCACTCCGCTCTCTAGCCACCGGCATACATACCTACGTAGGTACGTGTATATACACACATATAGTGGGGCAAAAAAGTATTTAGTCAGCCACCAATTGTGCAAGTTATGTAATTTTCATCATAGGTACACTTCAACTATGACAGACAAAATGAGAGAAAAAAATACAGAAAATCACATTGTAGGATTTTTAATGAATTTATTTGCAAATTATGGTGGAAAATACGTATTTGGTCAATAACAAAAGTTTCTCAATACTTTGTTATATACCCTTTGTTGGCAATGACAGAGGTCAAACGTTTTCTGTAAGTCTTCACAAGGTTTTCACACACTGTTGCTGGTATTTTGGCCCATTCCTCCTTACAGATCTCCTCTAGAGCAGTGATGTTTTGGGGCTGTTGCTGGGCATCACGGACTTTCAACTCCCTCCAAAGATTTTCTATGGGGTTGAGATCTGGAGACTGGCTAGGCCACTCCAGGACCTTGAAATGCTTCTTACGAAGCCACTCCTTCGTTGCCCGGGCAGTGTGTTTGGGATCATTGTCATGCTGAAAACCCAGCCAAGTTTCATCTTCAATGCCCTTGCTGATGGAAGGAGGTTTTCACTCAAAATCTCACAATACATGGTCCCATTCATTCTTTCCTTTACACGGATAAGTCGTCCTGGTCCCTTTGCAGAAAAACAGCCCCAAAGCATGATGTTTCCACCCCCATGCTTCACAGTAGGTATGGTGTTCTTTGGATGCAACTCAGCATTCTTTGTCCTCCAAACACAATGAGTTGAGTTTTTACAAAAAAGTTATATTTTGGTTTCATCTGACCGTATGACATTCTCCCAATCTTCTTCTGGATCATCCAAATGCTCTCTAGCAAACTTCAGATGGGCCTGGACATGTACTGGCTTAAGCAGGGGGACACGTCTGGCACTGCAGGATTTGAGTCCCTGGCGGCGTAGTGTGTTACTGATGGTAGGCTATGTTACTTTGGTCCCAGCTCTCTGCAGGTCATTCACTAGGTCCCCCCGTGTGGTTCTGGGATTTTTGCTCACCATTCTTGTGATAATTTTGACCCCACGGGGTGAGATCTTGCGTGGAGCCCCAGATCGAGGGAGATTATCAGTGGTCTTGTATGTCTTCCATTTCCTAATAATTGCTCCCACAGTTGATTTCTTCAAACCAAGCTGCTTACCTATTGCAGATTCAGTCTTCACAGCCTGGTGCAGGTCTAAAATTTTGTTTCTGGTGTCCTTTGACAGCTCTTTGGTCTTGGCCATAGTGGAGTGTGACTGTTTGAGGTTGTGGACAGGTGTCTTTTATACTGATAACAAGTTTAAAAAGGTGCCATTAATACAGGTAACGAGTGGAGGACAGAGGAGCCTCTTAAAGAAGAAGTTACAGGTCTGTGAGAGCCAGAAATCTTGCTTGTTTGTAGGTGACCAAATACTTATTTTCCACCATAATTTGCAAATGAATTCATTAAAAATCATAGTTGAAGTGTACCTATGATGAAAATTACAGGCCTCTCTCATCTTTTTAAGTGGGTGAACTTGCACAATTGGTGGCTGACTAAATACTTTTTTGCCCCACTATATATACATACATACATAAACACTCACTCACACATTAGACACACACACATGGTGTAGCCTATTAACACTAACAAAAACAAGAGCAGACACTTCCACAACCACACACGGTGACACAATCTCCTCTCATGGTACAGTGCAGGCAGACACCTTGACAATGTAGCCGTTCATCCCTTTATTGAGTCTCCGAAAGTTGCTCTCTTAGACAGACCCAGTTTCTGATCGACAGGGGGAACAGGTCCAATAAAACACAAATCATGTTGGGCGCCAAATGGAGGGTGGAGAGGCACCAGAGCGTGTCAATCTGCTCCTGTACTTTACTCTAACAGGGGAGGGATAGAAGTGCTAGGAGCGTGTTGTTGCCATGCCACTCTGCTACAGAACCACAGGGCCCCGACCCCTGTGCACTCCTTTGGGCCAAGTAGTAAAAATGCAGGCAGGTCACTTTGCTGGCCTAGAGTCACCTCCACGTATGTCTATGGATGTAGCCTTTCCATCAATTTTTAAAAATCTTTATTTTACTAGGCAAGTCGGTTAAGAACAAATTATTATTTCCAATGACGGCCTAGGAACAATGGGTTAACTGCCTTGTTCAGGGGTAGAATGACAGATTTTTACCTTGCCAGCTTGGGGATTTGATCTTGCAATCTTTCGGTTAATAGTCCAACACTCTAACCACTAGGCTACCTGCCGCCCCTATCAAATCAATCCATCTATTTGTCCATTCATTCGTCTGCTATCTTGCAGTGTGGTCATTTACATGTACACCCTTGGCATGGACATAGAGGGTCACAGCCACTACACACACAGACGTGAGGCAGGGGCAAGTGTGTGTGTGTGTGTGTGTGTGTGTGTGTGTGTGTGTGTGTGTGTGTGTGTGTGTGTGTGTGTGTGTGTGTGTGTGTGTGTGTGTGTGGCAATCGGAAAGAACCCATCTGTCAACCATTGGGCTGAACTGGCTAGAACACAAGGCTAACTCCTCATATAGAAGACATGGTGCTAAGCTAGCTCCATATAGACTCAAATAGACCTGGGATGCTAAGCTATCTTCCCATAGACTTGGCATGCTAAGCTATTTTTCCACAGACTCCCATAGACTTGGCATGCTAAGCAATCTTCCCATAGAGTCACATAGCTTAGCATGGAAAGTCTATGTGACTCTATGGGAAGATAGCTTAGTATGCTGAGTCTGTGGAAAGATTGCTTAGCATGCCAAGTCAATGTGAGTATGTGGAAAGATACGTAGCATAGCATGGAAAGTCTATGTGAGTCTATAGGAAGGCCGCTCAGCATGCCAAGCCTATGTGAGTCTATGGGAAGACTTTCCATGCTAAGCTATCTTCCTACAGACTTATAGACTTGGCATGCTAAGTTAGCTTCAGACCCACACAGTCCTCAGAGCCTTTGGTGAAGGCTACTGTATGCATGCTGTGCATGAGGGAATGTATTTCTCAAGCTACAGTTTGAGGCATCTAAATTATTTAAATCAAAGTCGGAAATCTATACCGGTCGTTGATCCGACCGACCGACCGACCGACCGACAGACAGACAGACAGAGACACACACACACACACGCACACACACGCACACACACACACACACACACACGTCCTTTAATCTATATAACTGATGTCCAAGTCCAGACTCACTCACAGACAAACACATACATATCTCCTCTCCAACACACACACAGACAGCGTCAGCTGCAGACCCAGGTGTCCGTATCTGGAGTTCGATCCAATTAGCATTACCACGAGACAAGCGCATGATTATGATGCATTGGGAAGTCTGTTGAAGCACCCTATTATACAAACCCAGTTTCTGTCAGCTCCTGGCATACACAACTCACACTTGTTATTCTATGCATAACTGGAATATTTGGCCAAATCAGTAACAGTGAATACAATGGGAGGGGAGCCTTCATAAGCTAAGGTGTTCTGATGTTGTTAAGAACGGACAGATAAAAAAAACACAGGGTGTGTCTCGATAGTCTAAAGTGACTTCCTCTCCTTTTGTTGATTAGGTTGGTCAAACAAAGAGGGTGTTTCTCAGTGTTCTTAAGTGGCCTCCTCTCCTTATCTCCTTTCAATCTGTGCTGACCAGGGTAGAGTATGAAGGCAAAATGGTGGACTCCAAGTTGTTTTTCACCTGTCCAAGTTTTTTCACGTAGGAGCAGATGAAGGAAAGAAGATTAGGAGAGGAAGCAACAACAGACTATTAAGATGCATTGTCAACTAAGACCGACCACACACTATTTGGATAGTCCCACAGAGATAATCTTTTCGATGCTCAAACACTCCACAAACTCTGTTTGAAGCACTAAGAGCCAACATGCAATTTTGCTGACATTCTGTACGAAGATGCTTTGTTGTGCATTTCAAACAAATCATATGCCAATAGCTAGTTGAACATATGTTCATATGAATATATGTATTGGGAGCAATAGACAAAGAGTATTACTAGAATATTGGCATAAACATGCAATGTGGTCGGTTTGTGGTACAAGATCTGATGACTTCAAAGATATGAAATTAAGACAGAAACTCAAAATGGCTGAACAGTGTGCCGGCACACGTAAAGTATGTCACAGAACACTGCCATTGCCAGAAAAGTGTTGATTTAAAAGGGAGCTTTGTAACCAAACAGACAGGAACACTCAATGCATTTTTCTTTGTAGAACACAGGAGAAGAGCCTATTTGTCAATTGGTGAATGGACACTACTGTGGTCACAGGTCACTGTGGCCACTGATCCTTCATGATTGCAGGGACCAGAGATGGTCACTCGATTCACAGGGGACTGTAGCCTAGTAATGAATGAGGTGGCTGAGGTTACTGCCTTCAGAGCACATGCCAGTTTTGGCGTGGGATCGAATCCAACCCATTCCCGTTTGTACACTCACTTTGTTCTCTTTACTGTCCTATAATCTTGAAAGATATTGGAAGGGGGATATAATCGAATTAGTTCTTGTTTTCCCTCTACAGAGGCAAATACAATTTTGAGGATTCAATTCCATGTCAAAATGCCAATGAATTTTCAAAATGAGTTGACCCAGTGAATAATTGACAATTGGTAGCCTAGCGGTTAGAGCATTGAGCCAGTAACCGAAAGGTCGCCGACAAGGTGAAAAATCTGACGATTTGCCCTTGCGCAAGGCACTGTCCCCAACCCAGGCACACAAACATATCAACAACGGTATTATGTTTCTATGGATCTTTGGAGGTACACATTTTTCTTATATATCTTTCTCTTCAAACATCACTATCTAACTCACAATGGTCAATCAGGAGGCCAGTGTCTGGAGGTCAAAGTATACAAACACACCGACTGGAAAAAAGAGAAGAAGATCGATGTACCCTGAGTCATCCTTCATCCTGGAGAGTGGATTTCAAGCTTTGGACAATGCCGCTGTTGGCAGTCGCCCATTGTGTTAGCAATAGCACTTGTTTTGCTAGCTACCTAGCCAGATGTTAACAAAAGACAATAGGTGTCATGTCCCCTCCTTTTTTACAGTGGGGAAGAAAGGCAGCGTGTGTATACATTGATTGTTCATGCTAATTGGAATTGCTATCACACTATTGTGTTTCCATCATGCCTGGTTATATTCCCCGGTGCTCAAATAAGCCTTTACACCTTGAAAGCACAGACATAATGTAGCCGGCAACTCTTTACAAAATAGAAATATCAAAGCCGGAAAGAGCTGGTTTGTTACTGAGACATGCACTTGACTAAGGTGTGAAAAAACGTTGGTATGTGGTAGGATAGCATACCACTGCAAATACACCAATAAAAATACATAAAACCCCAATAGTTCTTCCCCAAAAACGACATGTAATGCATCGTCTGCCTTTGGGAAAAACTGTTCTGGACAAGAATTTGCAACAAACAATTTGTTACAAGTACAATGTATAATTATACTACTCAAAATGACAATTATATGAAATGAAAACATTGTATTTTTTTGTACTCTATTAATCTGGAGATGACCGGAGATAATGTAGTGAAATTGTCTCTGAACTACTGAACCTGTCAGGGAAAGTAAAAGAACGTGCTACACAGAAGGAGCCTAAATAGAGTGAACAGTGTAGAAAACTGTATTTTCCAACAGTAGATTATTTTGAGTCTAACGGCAGAAATTAAGGCACTTCATCAAACTCATGAAGCCCCATAATTCTTTGTGCAATTGTTACAACGGCCTTGTGATTTTGTCACAAACGGTCTCTAACACCTTTGCTGAGAAGAGTGAGAAAATCCACTTGCAAGATGGCGACTTCAACTGCTTACAGACACATTAAAAGGACTATTATAAGCAATGCTATCCAGCCCTCTTCATTGTGGCATTACAGCTAATGAGTATAATATAGTTCCGTCCTGTCACTGGGAATAAGTGCCCACATTGATCTGAAGTCAATGTATTTATAATTGATTTTTTTCCCGCATATATTATTGTCAGTGTTTCAGTCCCTGGAACCCCTTAGAGATTTGCCTTGATGTTTTAATATTTTGTCTTTGGGGAGAGTGGCAAGTGATATGTATAACATTCCAAAATGATGCAGCTCATATATCCATGTTCCTTTGGCCTGGTGCAAATCAAAATGGTGGCTGGTTTTGTGTGAAAATGTTTCTGTTTGTTGGAAAAATCTGCATACGGTACCAAATATATTTGTTGTAAAAGGCCCAGCACAGCCAAAAATCAGTTTGTGTTCTATATCATATCGTACATCAGCTGATGAAACTAACACAGTAAAAGTGTGAAAAAAAATGTGATCGGTGTTATTTACTGATAGCTGCTGACTGAAGATACATGGGTGGAGTTTTGGCTTTCCTGGAGACATCACCAGGCTGTATAACATCCCGGCAGTCCTACAATCTAAGCTAGATGCCCTCAATCTCACACAAATCATCAAGGAACCCACCAGGTACAACCCTAAATCTGTAAACAAGGGCACCCTCATAGATGTTATCCTGACAAACTGGCCCTCCAAATACACCTCCGCTGTCTTCAATAAGGATCTCAGCGATCACTGCCTCATTGCCTGTATGCGCTACGGGTCCGCAGTCAAACGACCACCCCTCATCGCTGTCAAACACTCCCTAAAACACTTTTGCGAGCAGGCCTTTCTAATCGACCTGGCCCGGGTATCCTGGAAGGATATTGACCTCATCCCGTCAGTTGAGGATGCCTGGGGATTCTTTAAAAGTAACTTCCTCACCATCTTAGATAAGCATGCTCCATTCAAAAAATGCAGAACTAAGAACAGATATAGCCCTTGTTTCACTCCAGACCTGACTGCCCTCGACCAGCACAAAAACATCTTGTGGCAGAATGCAATAGCATCGAATAGTCCCCGCGACATGCAACTGTTCAGGGAAGTCAGGAACCAATACACGCAGTCAGTCAGGAAAGCAAAGGCCAACTTTTTCAAGCAGAAATTTGCATCCTGTAGCTCTAACTCCAAAAAGTTCTGGGACACTGTAAAGTCCATGGAGAACAAGAGCACTTCCTCCCAGCTGCCCACTGCACTGTGGCTAGGTAACACGGTCACCACCGATAAATCAATGATAATCAAAAAGATTTCTCAACGGCTGGCCATGCCTACCTCCTGGCTACTCCAAGCCCCCCCCCCCCCCCCCCCCCCCCGCAGCTACTCGCCCAAGCCTCCCCAGCTTCTCCTTTACCCAAATCCAGATAGCAGATGTCCTGAAAGAGCTGAAAAACCTGGACCCGTACAATTCAGCTGGGCTTGACAATCTGGACCCTCTATTTCTGAAACTATCCGCCGCCATTGTCGCGACCCCTATTACCAGCCTGTTCAATCTCTCTTTCATATCGTCTGAGATCCCCAAGGATTGGAAAGCTGCCGCGGTCATCCCCCTCTTCAAAGGGGGAGACACCCTGGACCCAAACTGTTACAGACCTATATCCATCCTGCCCTGCCTATCTAAGGTCTTCGAAAGCCAAGTCAACAAACAGATCACTGACCATTTTGAATCCCACCGTACCTTCTCCGCTGTGCAATCTGGTTTCCGAGCCGGTCACGGGTGCACCTCGGCCACGCTCAAGGTACTAAACGATAGCATAACCACCATCGATAAAAGACAGTACTGTGCAGCCGTCTTCATCGACCTGGCCAAGGCTTTCGACTCTGTCAATCACCATATTCTTATCGGCAGACTCAGTAGCCTCGGTTTTTCTAATGACTGCCTTGCCTGGTTCACCAACTACTTTGCAGACAGAGTTCATTGTGTCAAATCGGAGGGCATGTTGTCCGGTCCTCTGACAGTCTCTATGGGGGAGCCACAGGGTTCAATTTTCGGGCTGACTCTATTCTCTGTATATATCAATGATGTTGCTCTTGCTGGGGGCGATTCCCTGATCCACCTCTACGCAGACAACACCATTCTGTATACTTCTGGCCCTTCCTTGGACACTGTGCTATCTAACCTCCAAACGAGCTTCAATGCCATACAACACTCTTTCCATGGCCTCCAACTGCTCTTAAACGCTAGTAAAACCAAATGCATGCTTTTCAACCGTTCGCTGCCTGCACCCGCGCGCCCGACTATCATCACCACCCTGGATGGTTCCGACCTAGAATATGTGGACATCTATAAGTACCTAGGTGTCTGGCTAGACTGTAAACTCTCCTTCCAGACTCATATCAAACATCTCCAATCTAAAATCAAGTCGGCTTTCTATTTCGCAACAAAGCCCCTTTCATTCACGCCGCCAAACGGACTATCCTACCGATCCTCGACTTCGGCGATGTCATCTACAAAATAGCTCCAATACTCTACTCAGCAAACTGGATGCAGTTTATCACAGTGCCATCCGTTTTGTTACTAAAGCACCTTATACCACCCACCACTGCGACCTGTATGCTCTAGTCGGCTGGCCCTCTCTACATATTCGTCGACAGACCCACTGGCTCCAGGTCATCTACAAGTCCATGCTAGGTAAAGCTCCGCCTTATCTCAGTTCACTGGTCACGATGGCAACACCCACCCGTAGCATGCGCTCCAGCAGGTGTATCTCACTGATCATCCCTAAAGCCAACACCTCATTTGGCCATCTTTCCTTCCAGTTTTCTGCTGCCTGTGACTGGAATGAATTGAAAAATCGCTGAAGTTGGAGACTTTTATCTCCCTCATCAACTTTTAACATCTGCTATCTGAGCAGCTAACCGATCGCTGCAGCTGTACATAGTCCATCGGTATTTGCCTACCTCATCCCCATACTGTTTTTATTTATTTACTTTTCTGCTCTTTTGCACACCAGTATCTCTACCTGCACATGACCATCTGATCATTTATCACTCCAGTGTTAATCTGCTAAATTGTAATTATTCGCCTACCTCCTCATGCCTTTTGCACACAATGTACAGTATATAGACTCTTTTTTCTCTCTTTTTTTCCACCTGTGTTATTGACTTGTTTATTGTTTACTCCATGTGTAACTCTGTGTTGTTGTCTGTTCACACTGCTATGCTTTATCTTGACCAGGTCGCAGTTGTAAATGAGAACTTGTTCTCAACTAGCCTACCTGGTTAAATAAAGGTGAAATAAAAAATGTTAATAAAAAATTAATAAAAAAAAAAAATAAGTTGATAGACCAATAACAAAGAGCGTTTCGAAACCTCTCTGCCAATAACAAATAGTTTTCAGGTAACATATCCCTCACATTAGGCCCTTCCTCAACAAAATTCTTGCTTGAGAAATAGTTTTTTGCTAAAAAGCTATTTTTGTTGCTTTTTTACAATTTCTATGGAAAACTATTATATTAAGGTACTCAATTGTTACCTAGAAATGATATGATATTAAGACAAAAATGCCTGCATTGGGCCTTTAAGACTTTCACATTTTCTCTTTTGCATACCTCATCTCTGTGAAAAAAGCAAACAAAAATGGAATGGCATCAAATCGGGAGATTTTCTATGAATAAAAGTCCACTACAACTACTAGGACTACTTATGCTTTTATTACTACTAAAACTACTACTACTGTCGCTGTTATTACTACTACTACTACTACTATTAAGACAAGGTCTACTACTATTAATACAAGGTCTACTAATACTACTAATACAATGTCTACTACTACAACAACAACGTCTACTACTACTACTACCAGGTCTACTACTACAACAACAACAACATCTACAACTCCTACAAGGTCTACTACTACAACAACAACATCTACTACTACTCCTACTACAAGGTCTACTACTACAACTACAAGGTCAACTACTACTACTACGTCAACTACTGCTGCTGTTACTACTACCACAACAAGTAACTACCGATCTACTCAGCCATAATATCCATTTAATATCAACCTCCTCTTTTAGCTGGGTCCTTGATTATAGAGAGCCTATTTGGCAGAGGATGCAGTGTGGTAGTGAGGGTTTAGGCCTCGCCCAGAGAACATACTTGGCCCTTCCCGTAAAAGGGGTCCGCTAATGGAAAACACTGGGCCCTGGTCTTGCACACCATCTTTTTGCAGGCAATGGGGGCCTTTTATGGTGATAACAAAGCGGGGCCAAATGGAAGGTGGGGCCAGTAGTGGAGGAGGAGGAATAAGAGCCTGCCGACATGTTTACAGCTGCCAGGGAGCAGGTGCTGCCACCCTGCCCATAAGTTCACACCACCAGCCGGTGTCGGAGCATGCCTAATGTGGAAAAACATCTTGTGGCTTCTCTTTTTTTCCCCTCCCTCTCATCTCTCTTTCCTTCTCTCTCTCCAACGAAAATGTGTTTATAAACTTCCGCGGACAGTTCATCAAAAATGAATCTGGCTCGCCGGAGAATGTTTCTTTTTGCTTGGGCCAATGCCTGTTTGTCAACGGCCGTTTGTCATGTGCCTTTGCACAGCATGTTCGGGGAGGAGACGAAGGTGAGGGTGGGAATGGGGAGGGGAGTGAGAACGGGTGTGGTGGTGGTGGGGGTAGGAAAGGTGAATCATAACACTGTCAGCATGGAAGTTTAAATTTGGATGCTAGTGTTTCTCTGCGGAGACACTCCAGCTTGATTGTGCCATGGCCTGGAGCGGAATGCTAATTTATTTTCTCATCTCTCTGGCTCCCGTAATCACAATAGCTGGTAACACACACGGCAGCCAGATGCCGGGAGAAACTAAGTGCAAACCTACCCTCTGCATGTCTCCGAGGATGAAAAAGAAGAAAACAAACACGCAAAAAATAAAAAATAAATCCATTGTTATAGGGTATTGTTATTGTTTGCTTGGTGGGGAGGCTAGCTTTCCATTGAAGTCAATAGATTTGATGGTGAACCGAGACTGTCTGGAGTGATCTTTTAGTAGCAGATGCTCATAATACATACAACACATTCACTTCCATTCAGTAGAACAATCCAACATTTTTTTGAAAATAATCCTTTGTGGGAGAATAAGTGGTGTGCTAAACGACTCATTTGCAAAAGTAATTTTCAATTAAGAGAATCGTATTAGATAAGAGTATTTAGACATTTTACACTGGAAGCAACATTTAAGAGTAATATGGTCATTATACAATAGTCTGACATAATGCCTTTGAAGGATTTGGAGGGTAGATAGGATGGCTGTGTTCTAGACAGCATAATTGGCACCCTATTCACATAGGGCTTTGGTCAGAATTAGCACACTATGTAGTGGAAAGGTGCCGTTTGGGACGCAGTCCTAGTCTATTGTTAGGGAGGTGAAGTGGTTTCTCTGTCAGTGTGAGGGACACGGTGACCTCAAGTCCACATGGTCAGGCAATGGCCCTCTTTATTGCCAAACAAGGTTGCTTCTTCATGGAAATAAAGAGGGAAAAGTACTCAGTACTGTAAGTGAATCTGTACCCTGTCTGTGGTTCTGTAGTTTAAATGGGAAGCCTGTCTTTTCCTCCTCAAATCTGTCTCATGTCAGCCCTCATAAGATAGAGATGGAAGGGTGTGTGTATCTGTGTGAGTGGGAGAGAGAGAAGGTTTGACAGACAGAGTAGACAGACAGAAAGACACACAGAGAAAGAGAGAGAGAAAGAGAAAGAGAAAGAGAGAGAGAGAGATAAGCAGAGATTTGGCCATCACTTTCAGCTGGTATCTGTTTAAAATGTACATGAAAATCAATCAGCGACGTAGACATATCATGAATGGGATAATGACAGTTCTGCTCCATTTCATGACGCACAATGAAACGGCAGTCAGTTCTCTCTAATAATGTGGTTTATGGGGGCGGCCTATTATTCAACGGCTTCAGTCCCCATTCGCTGAGTCGCAGTGACAGGCTAATTCAAACATTGAGATAGACAATGTAATATACACATATTCATAGAAGAGCAAATCCCTCAGTGCATTAATTCATACAGTACGTTCCCCATGATTAATAGTAAGCCGGGGCATAAGTAATGAAAGCAACACCGTACATTGTCCAATGAGTCAGCTGCGGAGAGAGTCATGTAGATGTCTTTTCAACGCAGGCTCACAATGATTATTAGCTACATGTAGCTAAGTAAGATAATATTTTGCATATGCTATGATATAAGTAAGTTTGTACAGCTTGAGGTGTGCGTGTGTTTGGGTATCATCCTGAGTTGGACATAAAAAGGTTGACTGTAGGGCCGGGACGATACCAGTATCACGATATTCGTTAGTAGCGTGAAAAGGAAACAAAACAAAAGCGGATTTCACTTCTTAAGACAACAGACCTAATATTAGAAACAAACATCATTATGTTGTCATCTAGAGTCACATGTATCGATATTCCAAGCTATAGCACACATACATAGATATACAGTGCATTTGGAAAGTATTCCGACCCATGAACTTTGCCACATTTTGTTACATTATAGCCTAATGCTAAAATTGATAAAATAATGTTTTTTCCTGATCAATTGACACACTACACCAAAATGACAAAGCGAAACAGGTTTTTAGAAATGTTAACACATGTATTGAATATTAAAAAAAAGAAAAACCTTATTTAAATAAGAATTCAGACCCTTTGCCATGAGACTCGTAATTGAGCTCAGGTGCATCCTGTTTCCATTGATCATCCTTGAGATGTTTCCACAACTTGATTGGAGTCCAGCTGTAGTCAATTCAGTTGATTGGACATTATTTGGAAATGCACACATCTGGATATATAGGGTCCTACAGTTGACAGTGCATGTCAGAGCAAAACCAAGCCACGAGGTCAAAGGAATTGTCTGTAGAGCTCCGAGACAAGACTGTGTCGAGGCACAGATCTGGGGAAGGGTGCGAAAACATTTCTGCAGCATTGAAGGTTCCCAAGAAAAAGGTGGCCTCAATCATTCTTAAATGGAAGAAGTTTGGAACCACCCGTACTCTTCCTAGAGCTGGCTGCCAGACCAAACTGAGCAATCGGGGGAGAAGGGCCTTAGTCAGGGAACTGACCAAGAACCCATTGGTTACACCGACATAGCTCTAGAGTTCCTCTTTGGAGACAGGAGAACCTTCCAGAAGGACAACCATCTCTGCAGCACTCCACCAATCAGGCCTTTATGGAAGAGTGGCCAGACAGAAGGCACTCCTCAGCAAAAGGCAAATGACAGCCCAATTGGAGTTTGCCAAAAGGCACTCAGACTCTCAGACCAAAAGACTCTCAGACCATGAGAAACAAGATTCTCTGGTCTGATAAAACCAAGCTTGAACTGGCAGAGTTCCTCTGTCCAGTGTCTGTGTTCATTTTCCCATATTAATCTTGTCTTTTTATTGGCCAGTCCTGCCTCTTCTTTGCAACTCTGCCTAGAAGGCCAGCATCCCGGAGTCACCTCTTCACTGTTGACGTTGAGACTGGTGTTTTATGGGTACTATTTAATGAAGCTGCCAGTTGAGGACTGTTTCTCAAACTAGACACTCTAATGTACTTATCCTCTTGCTCATTTGTGCACCGGGACTTCCCACTCCTCTTTCTATTCTGGTTAGAGCCTGTTTGCACAGTTCTGTGAAGGGAGTAGTACACAGCGTTGTACGAGATCTTCAGTTTCTTGGCAATTTCTCACATGGAATAGTCTTCATTTCTCAGAACAAGAATAGACTGATGAGTTTCAGAAGAAAGTCCTTTGTTTCTGGCCATTTTGAGCCTATAATCAAATCCACAAATGCTGATGCTCCAGATACTCAACTAGTCTAAAGAAGGCCACTTTTATTGCTTCTTTAATCAGAACAGCAGTTTTCAGCTGTGCTAACATAATTACAAAAGGGTTTTCTAATGATCAGCCTTTTAAAATGATAAACTTGGATTAGCTAACTAAATGTGCCATTGGAACACACGAGTGATGGTTGCTGTCAACGGGCCTCTGTACGCATATGTAGATATTCCATTAAAAATCTGCCGTTTCCAGCTACAATAGTCATTTACAACATTAACAATGTCGACACTGAATTTCTGATGATGGTGATGTCATTTTAATGCACAAAAAAATGTCATTTTCTTTCAAAACAAGGACATTTCTAAGTGACCCAAAACTTTAAGGGTAGTGTATTATTTTAAATATGTACATTTTGTTTGTTCTTTATTATTTCCCACTAACCCTACCACTCATCCCCTAATTTGACTTCTACTTACAGCTTATTCATACTAGATACATTTTACGGAGACAGTATATTTAACATTAGATATGTTTTTGTTTTTAGAGCCACGCTTCACCTACCCTCAACCCTTCCCATCTACCCGAAGACCATGCTATAGTTGAAGTCATAAGTTTACATACATTTAGGTTGGAGTCATTAAAACTCGTTTTTCAACCACTCCACAAATGTCTTGTCAACAAATTATAGTTTTGTCAAGTTGGTTAGGACATCTGTGTGCATGACACAAGTAATTTTTTCAACAAGTATTTACAGACAGATTATTTCACTGTATCACAATTCCCTTGGGTCAGAAGTTTACATTCACTAAATTGACTGTGCCTTTAAACAGCTTGGGAAATTGCAGACAATTATGTCATGACTTTAGAAGCTTCTCATAGGCTAATTGACATCATTTGAGTCAATTGGAGGTGTACCTGTGGATATATTTCAAGGCCCACCTTCAAACTCAGTGCCTCTTTGCTTGACATCATGGGAAAATCTAAATAAATCAGCCAAGACCTCAGAAGAAAAATTGTAGACCTCCACAAGTCTGGTTCATCCTTGGGAGCAATTTCCAAACGCCTGAAGGTACCACATTCATCTGTACAAACAATAGTACGCAAGTATAAACACCATGGGACCACGCAGTCGTGATATTTTTAATTTCTACTCCTAGTTTCTACAGATTGTAAATTAAAGAAAATCTGTACACAATATTTTACATACAGCAGGTTTTCAAAGAACAAAAACAGTTTGGTCTGCTTTGTGAAAATAAAATATTGTGATACTGGCCTAGTTGATAGATATCTGTCCATATCTTGATCAGGTTGTTACTGTAAAAGAGAATGTGTACTCAATGATTTACCTAGTTAAATGAAGGTTAAGTAAATTAAATAAGGATAGACTAATTGATGAGCTCAAAGACTATGGAAGATATTACCAAAGGCATTAGGTGTGAAAGGTTTCCCGACACCGCAGTAGCGGTCGCAAGTCACTCGATAATAATCAATTATAGGGTCATCCGGATGACCTTTAGGTCCTGAAATATCTCGACCCCGGTTATATCACATGCTATGGAAAGAAAAACTGATATTTCAGTCTGAACAGTGTCTGTATGTGTGTGCGTGTGTGTTTGGGGACAATGCGGACCAGGTCACTGGCATTTAACCCTGTCTGTAGCCGTTACGCCCCTTGTTTAATGGTCTCTCTAGACTAGAGGATAAGCGGTGAGCGGGCCGCCACCTCCCAAACACACTGACTTTGAAGCATGTGTAATCCTTTTTGCTGGCATATGGGCACACACACATACCTTGCCATATCTACCGATTTTCTGTTCAGCTTTACTACGAATTAGAGGACATTTTACCAAGAGAGCGTCTTTAAATCATACTTTATCAGTAAGGTTTATGACGTACTGTACAATAAGAAGGCGAGCGGGTTGGTGAGGTGTTTCCTTTGGTCTACAGTGTGTCTTGGTCCATATTAATAACGATGTGCTAAGGACAGGGAACGATGTGCTAAGGACAGGGAACGATGAAGCATATGGATAAGGGTGATCTGTGCTTTTAAGGCCCCAAGAACAAAGTTAGTTCATTTGATAGAAGTTATGGAACTACTGAAAATCAACTTCATTGCTTTGTTTGGCATATGGAGATAAGCGTAATAGGCTTAATTTACAAGATCAAGGTTGGAAATAATAAATTATTATTTTAATAAAAATCTTATTATTAGGTTGGGGGAAAAAAGGTCAAATACTGCTGTGTGCTGGGAGGCAGGTGGGAAATGTCCAGACCTAATAATATAATAGACTTTGATTAAAGTAATAATTGAATATTTTCAACCTCAATCTAGTGAATTAAGCCATATGTAAAACAAAGCAACTAAATTGATTTACAGTAGTTCCATAGCTTCTATCAAATGAACCAACAATGTCATCTTTGGGGAAAAAAAAGGAAAACGGGAACATTTTCCAAGATGTGGAAATGGAGACCGGTTGCATGACCAAAACATTCTGCACTGAAATAAGATAAACAAAGTGTGAAAAAACATATTTTCCATCTGAGGCTCTCCTAAGCTCAACATGCAAAATTCAGATTTGCAGTGGAACCTCAAATAAATACATAACACTGCTTGTTAGGCAGTTCCAAAAAAAAACAAATCACACATCCAGACCTTGATGCTACTGTATGTAGCAGACAGAAAGCCATTCAATGATGGAGGGGTGGAGGGAATATCTGCTGTAAAGTCATAAAATGTGATTCATCTCGTTGCGGTACCTGCTAGCAGCGTGTAATTGCAATGACACACTAGTGTAATCCATTTATAAGCCCGGGCCTAGTCTGCTGTGACTCGGGCTGTTGCAAAGGAGATGAATCTCCCGATTCCCTCATTCCAGATACCGCGCATGCGTGTCACTGGACTGACTGACTGACTAGCAATTAGCACGATGTGAATCTTGTTCGTCCACTTGCTTGGGCAGGCAGACAAGCATGCTCCTCATGGCATTACACAAACACGAGAAGGAGACAAAAAAAGAAAACGATAATCTGCCAGCTGTCTCAGAAACTGTGTCGAAGCGAGCCGAGGTGAAGAGCGAGGCAGCGTTTGCTTGTCCAAAAATGTGTAATCCGTCTTGAGACGAAGAAGCACTTTCTCTCTCGTGGCAGGCAGGTGGTGTACTCCGACTTTTGCAAAGTCAAGGCCGACCCAGTACTAACCTGACCAGAAAATGAGTCTCTACCTCCACAGTGGCTCATGGTAATTTAGGGGGTTGAGCAAACATGAGTGTCCATGATGGTGTCTCGAGGGCAGGTTAAGGTGAATGATGGTGCAGAGGGTTTTAATCTTACTGGAGAAAACACTACCACTATCGCCATTTTTAATACGAGTACCATACGGAACCCTGGTCTCTCCATTCTACAAGTGCTTTGCTGTGCCGAGGTATAATTTAACTAATTATGTGCTCAGGGGGACCAAATTAACCATCTTGCCGGCATTAAAACTGGTCCAGGATCTCTGCCTGCCCACCACTAGAATGTTTATGCACCATTGTTGTAATTATTACTATTTGTTAATGGGGTAGTTCTAAATGAAGTGTAGGTGATTAATATAACATTTCAGAGGCCAGGGATTTTCCTGCCATTGAAATCCTTGTGCGGGCCACCTAAAAGTTTTTTGGGGGGTCAACTTAGTCCAGTGGAGAAATTATTATACATTTTTTGTATCCATTTTTGGAATGGGAAAAATGCTTTCAGTGTAAACTTAAATGACTAAAACCAGATATAAAGTCCTGTACGTAGAAAACCTATATATTTGTTTACCATATAATCTTTGAGAACTAACAATCATCAAAAGAAAAGATAGACAGTCACGGAGAATAAAACAGTACAAAAACAATGGATTTAGTAGTACAGACTGTTTACTGGTTTGTCTCCCACTGACACCGCCCCGGTTAGAAGGGAATAAAGCAGCCCAAGGGTTACCACACAGGAACTTTATTTAAAAAAACACTGAAGAAGATGAACATGAGGATGGTTCTGTAATGGACAGAAACAGAGAGAAAATAAATATAAATATGCTATACAGGAGAAAAATACAGTGGGGCAAAAAAGTATTTAGTCAGCCACCGATTGTGCAAGTTCTCCCACTTAAAAAGATGAGAGAGGCCTGTAATTTTCATCATAGGTACACATCAACTATGAGAGACAAAATGAGAAAGAAAAATCCAGATAATCACATTGTAGGATTTTTAATGAATTTATTTGCAAATTATGTTGGGAGAACATGCACAACATGCATAACCAAATTTAAGTGGGAGAACATGCACAATTGGTGGCTGACTAAATACTTTTTTGCCCCCTAGAATGTGACATAGGATAGAACAACTGTATCTAATAATTACTTAGTACCTACAATGATAACAACAGCGACAACTTGATTTGTAATCACGCATCCCATGCCACCCACACGCTTGACACTGGGAGAAAAAAAAATCACAATTCAGGCCTAGCTATTGCTGCTAATAATTATACACTTGAGCGAGCACGCAACGACCCGATTGGCCAGTGCTGGGCTAGCTAGGAACATCTGACCAATCACAGGATGCATGATCAGTGCATGGGCAGAGTGTGTGTCTCACGTGAGGGGGTGAAAGGGTGAGGATGATGAGAGCCAGACAGCGCGCTCCAGAAAGCAAATAAAAAAATGCGCACACAACACAGTGATATTGCACCCTGTTGCGCCCTCAGCAGGGGGATTCTCTAACACGGAATGCAAACCGGCTGCGCACGTGCGTCATCGCACGTGCGCCAATTGATCTCGGGATGTGGGCCACTCTGAGTGAAACAATATTTAATAGCGGTCAGTGATGCATGACATTGGGACCCAAGTCAAATATAGAAACTATAGGACATGAATGACATTATGTCTCTGTCCCAATCCAAAAGGCACCTTGCTTAGTAGGTAGAACTTTTCCAGTAGGTAACTGCCATTTGGGACGGGCTTGAAGGCAGCATTACGTGACAACGCATTCGCATTCCACCCGAGAGCGAGACGTTTGTTTCCATTGTAGCCACTGTAGCCACTGTGTAGCAGCATGAGCAACTAGTGCCAGCAATTCATTGAACAGCTATCCCAAAATTGAAATATCTGACACAAATAACAAGTAAACAAGTAACAGAATCGATCCTAGTACCTGTTAATTAATTAAGTTGACACCGACCTGAATAATTATCCTGCAGTATAGGGTCTGCAGCTCCATCGCTGTGGATAGATAAGCAGCCTTGCATGCATGATACAGGATACTATTTTAAGATAGCTAAATGCAATATTTTTGTGACTGTTTAAGAATAATTAATAGCCAGAATAGTGGTGTTTTACTGTGAAGCGAATGTGTGCATTAGAGCTGCTAATGTTTTTTCTATGAGTAGGCTTACATTGTGATTCCTTCCTTCAACTTTCACACCCATGCATATTATATTAAATGACCCTGATTTTCAAGATAACATGCTTTTTTCAAATTCGTTGATAACTAATATTGAAAGGTGATATTATGCAATCTAACTAGATAAGGCCTAGGCTAATTCATCCTAACGTAAGCTAAATGCATTGGATACAAATACTGCCATGTGATAAAGGATAACATGTCCAATATAATTATATAAATGCATAGCAACCTGGAATATATATTCAGTGAAATTAATGCAGCATTATAATATTTTTGGTGCATTTCTCTCTCCTTGCAGGGGATTAGACAGATGAACAACAGGCACCAGATGCCCAAGCCTCAAAACCAGAAACATGTGGAGACATTTTGAATAAATGTTCAAATTTGTATTGTTTTTTCTGTATATGTGCATGAGTCCTTAAAACACAGTCTATTGTACAAAATAAGTAACTCAAGTGAGGGACATCTCAAGGAGATTAACTTCCAACATTCATAAACTTGATAAGTACGTAAGGGAAAATTTTGTCATGACCGTCACAGTTTTTTTTAATACACAGGACAGGAGTTTACAAGTTTTTGTTCCATCCCTTTACCATCACCTCCTTTCAACTAATTGTGGTCTAAATTGGAAACACAATTTACGAATAGGTTTAGTTAGTTTAGTCGTTCATCTCTAAACAGCCGATAAGCAGGACGAGAACGCCTATCGATTAACTAGCTAGCTATGGCGTACAACGTGTTAGCTAGCTAGCTTGGAAACGGTCTGATAAACAACAGTTACTCAACATTTGAATTCAAAATTCATAGGAAAGTGAAAACATTTTAACATAATGTGTGGTGAATAAATAAACGTTATACTTACATTCAGAAAAGTTATTACTTATTCTTCTGGAAAAGGCAGCACCCTTGTCGATTGGGACACAGATAATGTCTCTTATCAGTGAAGCACAACAGTAACTTAATGTTCTTACTTTACCATTAAATTAGTGTTTCATTGGTAGCATTAAACCCATTCATGTCATAACTACCATATACAGTATATCAATGACACTGGCATCCAGTCATAATTGCCTCATCAACGTAAATGACCATACTGGAATCTTCCACTATTTGTATATTTTTTTAAAATTATCTCACAACCACTATAAACACACTCTCTCTGATCATATCACATTCCCCAATTCAGCTCAATGTCTCACTCTCCACCTCAATTCTCTCCAGGCACCAGATGCCATCGTTTTGTCTTTTTACACCCTCCCCCTCTTCCTCTCTCATTCACTCTTGGCCCATTAGATGGATCCTCTCTCCCTCCGTTCGCCTCCTTAGACGGAGATTGATTTCTCTACAGGACACCTCTGACCTTTGATATGATCAGATAATGGACACGTGCTCCTAACTGAATTGACTAATCAAAGGAGAGATGCATAGAAGGGGATCTCTGACCAAAACATAGCACCATAGCATACCTCCCCACCCTCACTCGACCACTGCTGTTTTTCCATGCCGTTTAGACCGGCAGTCCATCTTTTCCAACCCCTCCAGACGCCCAGGGGAAAATAAAATATGTGTTTTCAAATGCACTTTGCCTAAAGGCTCTTTGGGCAAATTACATTTTCACCTTCTATAGATTTTCCCTTCCTCCGACTCGATGGATCCTAATGTTATCTATCATGTATTTATGTGCTCTTCAGGAAAAAAAAGGGGGGGGGGGGTTGGCGCCTATGTCGAATGACATGCATCACCCGAAGGTTCTCTGTTGTATCGCCCTGGGAGAGCTGGGTTTGAGAAAGTTCCCAAAGTCTGTCTTTCTTTGTCACCATCTCCAATCCAGTAGCAACGCGCGGGTAAAATCACTGGGGAAGCCAGGAAGAAGATAGGTTGTAATATGGCTATGTGTTGTGCTAATTGCGTTGTTTGCTCTATAACCTGTTAGTTCATATCCCTTGCTACCGCGAGGGAAAGGGAGATACCTAGTCAGTTGCACAACTGAATACATTCAACCGAAATGTGTCTTCTGCATTTAACCCAACACCTCTGATTCAGGGCCTATGTCGAATGACACACAACACGCTAATGTTTTCTGATGTATTGCCCAGGAAGAGATGCGTATGAGAAAGTTCCCAATGTCTTTTTTGTCTTCCTTTGTGACTATGTTTCCACATCTCCTATCATCTTGGATATTTACATATCACCTTGAAAATATCCTCTTTTGCCTGTCTTTATATTTCGCCCATTTTGGCTTTTTAGCAGCTTTGCGATGACCTTAACCAACAGAGAACAAAAAGGTATTTTTTCCTCTCTCCTGCTTTCCCCTTTATTCTTCCTCAAAGCAGGCACAGTCCAGATGCTGCTGATTAAATGCGGAGCCTTGGATGCGTTGCGTTTTGGAATTCAGACAGCACACATGCAGAGCGCTTCACCAACTGTTTTTTTTTTATTTTCTAAAAATACACCTAGCAGCAAGGAATTGTAGGGACAGATCTTATCGGAAGCCTGGTGCAATTATGTATCGAAGAGCCCGACAAATGAGCCCCACGAGCAGCCGGAACCGTGCATTTCTCTGGCCCTGCTTAAAGAAAGGTGTTCGCCAGCCGCCAGTCACTGCTGAGCCCTGCCACCTGCATGGAGATTTGCAAGATGGCAGCACCACAATTGGCGCAATATCCTGAGTATTAGCTGTATTAAGAGTGCCTTGGTTATACTACATGTAGGATCAGTTATTTTTTGGTGTCCAGAGCTGTAAAGTGACAGTGACATATAGTGGAGAGGACTGAACGGCAGTATAGAAATAAGCCTGGTAGTGAGTGAAATATAGTGAGTGAAATGACAAACAGTCCTCTACCGTAGATAGATGAATAAAGATTTTCCGAGTGAATCCAAAAAGAACACATTGTTTCCTCTTTGGCCTCTCTCTTTTTTAAAACATTTTGAACACCACCAGTAATATCAGGGCTGAGTGAATCTCCGTGGCGGCCGACCTCCAAAAAAAGTTGACGGGCCGACAAAAGGAAGGATGTGTTTTGACAGATCCCTACCTTCATTCGCTGGAACATATGATGGGGAAAACAGGGGGAGGGAGGGGTGTCTTCGAAGTTAGCAACAGCGTGATGCAGCATCATGAAAACACACGCCTGGCCATGCATGGGCACATATGAGACCTGGCACACATCACGGGCTTGCGTGTATAAACACAATGTGTGCGACTGGAGACGGGGAGCGTGTGAGCAGATGCAATCCCCTTTGGCGAGTCATACCTCTCCTCTGTGCCATTTTTTTGTCCTCTTAGTCCGGCCGGAGTGCTCAAAGTTGAGACTTGTGTAAACCCTGCCAATTATTGCGCTGTCCTGGGGAACTGATCCCTCAAACCCCTCATTGTTATTCACTCATGATGCCGACAGATCTGCTGGGCACCCAGAGCCAACTGCTCAGCAATTTTGAGTCTCAAAGGGTCTGAATACCTAAGGTATGTTGGTTTTTTATTTTTAATACATTTGAAAAAATGACTAAAAACCTGTTTTGCTTTGTCATTATGGGGTATTGTGCGTAGATTGTTTTTTCCCCTCATCAACCTATTTACTCCATTTTAGAATAAGGCTGTAACGTAACAAAATGTGGAGAAAGTTAAGGGGTCTGAATACTTTCCAAATGCACTGTATCACAGTCATGGCAAGTACATTTTTCCTCAATAAATTAGCTATCAGCAAGGTCAGAGCTAGCAGGGCGGAAAGAAAGTCAACTTAGTTGACAAAATTATTAAAATATTTTTTTATGAGCAGTTCATAACCCTAGGTTTGCAACACAAATTATAAGTGATCCCCACCACCCCCCACCCTTTTCTCCCCAATTTCATAAGTGATTTTAATGGGGCTCTGTCCATTCTGATTGTTTTATACTGTTCAATCCAACTTGAAACAAAACAAAAAAATAAGCATTTCCTGCACTTTTATCATTTCCACTCTGTGTCATGCAGGGCTGCATGATAATTGCAAAACATTTAAACATTAATTGGTGAATTGTTGGAATCATGGAAATAAAATTAGTCAGAATATAGTGGGCAGGACCTTGAATACATTGTTGTTTGACATGACTAAGCCAGGGAGGACTTATTGTGTTGGTCAGTGTTTCCAGGGGACAGGGGTTGCGTATCACATTTAACTAACCAAACATTGAAGTACCATAATAGAAAGTAAAGTAAAAACCCAAACCAGTCAAAGCATCAATACAATAGCAAAATACAATATACAGCCCAGTCCTAAGTCATTCTACCTCAGTTAGCAGGGCTCTTGAGTGGCGCAGCGGTCTAAGGCACAGAATCTCAGTGCAAGAGGTGTCACTACAGTCCCTGGTTTGGATCCAGGCTGTATCACATCCGGCCGTGATTGGAAGTCTCATAGGGCGGCGCACAAATGGCTCAGCATCGTCCAGGTTTGGCTGGGGTAGGCCGTCATTGTAAATAAAAACGTGTTCTTAACTGACTTTCCTAGTTAAATAAAGGTTAAATAATACAAAATAGCAGTTCAGTATACATAGTTAACTATTACAGTAAAGTTTTGCTTTTCTGTTTGTGAAATACTGGTAGTACTTTGATTTCTCTTACAAAACTGTCTTTAAAAAAAAAACGATCCATTTATTTTTACGTTACTATATAGTATATTCACCTAAAGTGTGCTGCATTTCATGGTCATTAATCCTGGCAGCTCTGTAGCCCAGCATCGACATTTAGGCTTTCTGCTATCAAAACCCTTTTCCATTTCACTCAGTGCGAGACCAGCCCTATCTGTCAAACTGAATTTACCCTTTTCAGTGCTGCTCACCGATGACAATCACCTACTGGTAGTACGTCGTTAAGGAAGAGGGGGGAGAGAGAGCTCAAAAGAGGTACAGTGTAATTGGTTGTAACACATTTTATTTGATTTTTCTATTAAAATCAGAGAATATCATTTTACCAGTTCTCTTTTACTGTAAAGACCTGGGGAAGTTGCATAGGAGGATAGGGCCAATGGAAGCTGGGGATAATTAGGTGGCCAAGATAGTTTGAAAGGCCAGGTGGGGGATTTAGAACTGGACACCAGGGCTATAGCACCTCTACTCATTACCCTGGGGCATTGATGCCTCCTTGACCAAGACACCTGGGCTATAGCACCTCTACTCATTACCCTGGGGCATTGAAGTCTCCTTGACCAAGACACCGGGGCAAAAGCACCTCTACTCATTACCCTAGGGCATTGAAGTCTCCTTGACCAAGACACCAGGGCTATAGCACCTCTACTCATTACCCTGGGGCATTGAAGTCTCCTTGACCAAGACACCAGGGCTATAGCACCTCTACTCATTACCCTGGGACATTGATGTCTCCTTGACCAAGACACCAGGGCTATAGCACCTCTACTCATTACCCTGGGGCATTGATGTCTCCTTAGACCAATACACCAGGGCTATAGCACCTCTACTCATTACCCTGGGGCATTGATGTCTCCTTGACCAAGACACCAGGGCTATAGCACCTCTACTCATTACCCTGGGGCATTGAAGTCTCCTTGACCAAGACACCAGGGCTATAGCACCTCTACTCATTACCCTGGTGCATTGATGCCTCCTTGACCAAGACACCAGCGCTATAGCACCTCTACTCATTACCCTGGGACATTGAACGCTCCTTGACCAAGACACCAGTGCTATAGCACCTCTACTCATTACCCTGGGACATTGATTGCTCCTTAGACCAAGACACCAGGGCTATAGCACCTCTACTCATTACCCTGGGGACTTGATGTTTCCTTAGACCAATACACCAGGGCTATAGCACCTCTACTCATTACCCTGGGGCATTGATGTCTCCTTAGACCAAGACACCAGGGCTATAGCACCTCTACTCATTACCCTGGGGCATTGATGTTTCCTTAGACCAATACACCAGGGCTATAGCACCTCTACTCATTACCCTGGGGACTTGATGTTTCCTTAGACCAATACACCAGGGCTATAGCACCTCTACTCATTACCCTGGGGCATTGATGTCTCCTTAGACCAATACACCAGGGCTATAGCACCTCTACTCATTACCCTGGGGCATTGATGTCTCCTTAGACCAAGACACCAGGGCTATAGCACCTCTACTCATTACCCTGGGACATTGATGTCTCCTTAGACCAGGGGGAAGACAGCCCCTACTAGCCCTCCAACACCACTTCCAGCGGTATCTGGTCTCCCATCCAAGGATTGACCAGTCTCCCCCCTGCTTAGCTCCAGAGGCAAGCCAGTAATGGGATACAAGGTGGTATGACAGCTGGGTTGCTCTCCTGTGCTTATGTGTCCGTACAGATTATACTCTCCTCTTTTTCTGAGCTGTCGTTCGTAAGGGTAGATTTATGTTGGAGGTGTGGCATGGTCAAAAAGCAGCTTATTTTCGACGCGATCAAAGAGAGAACCCTAGGGCCTAGTGGAATCCATTGACAGTGGTACGCTCGAAACCGCTGTATTTACATGGCTAAGCCCCATTCAATCAAATATTGCATTAAGATGCATTAAGATTCATTAGGCCATTTATTTCAAACATCTCATTCAATTATGTAAGGTCATTTTCTCTGGATCTTGTGCTGAGCATAATTGAAGACCTCTTGCCATTTTGGTAAAGTGATACCAACGTCAACATATAAACACAAAGGAAATATTCTAAGTGGAATCGTCAATAACACAAATATATTCTAAGTGGAATAGTCAATAACAAAGAGATATTCTTAGTAGAATAGTCATTGTCTAATGTCACAAAATGATTAAATTGATCTAATTTAGCAACAGTTTTAAGGTTCGTCGCTGTAAGATTCAATTAAATCAAAGTGGTTTCAGCAAAATAAATATTGCCCGATGAAGAACATGCAAAATAATCAGTACCTAAACTAACAACAACACACAAATACCTATGAAAAACATTGAAATAGTCCCTCAATGATCTCCTCTGCTTTCAAACCAACTCCCAAACAACGGTCCTTTTATGAGGACAGTGCAGAATCCTCTTCCACAGTGGCCTGTTTACAAAACCAGCATATTCACAGACATAATACTGATGCCATGAGGTGTTAATAATATAACAAAGACCAACTGTGCCCCTCGTGGTTTCAGTAAGAAATGCTAGTACTGTATGCCCTAGCACGCAGACAACGTCCCTGTAGTATCAGCCGTGAAGTAAGAGGGTGAAAGGTCTGACGTGTAATTACAGCATAGTGTTCGGAGTGCCCCGAGGCTGCTGGTAGGGAGAGGTAAGCAAGGACAACAGTAAGGCTACTTCACGATATCCTCAAAATAGTATCCTATCTCCATCCCCCATCCTTCCTGGCTACTGATCAGAAAGGACTCAGTAGTACGGCTACGTTCCAATACTCTCACAATAGCATCCTTTCCCCGTCCCCTGTCCTTCCTGGCTACTGATCAGAAAGGACTCAGTAGTACGGCTACGTTCCAATACTCTCACAATAGCATCCTTTCCCCATTCCCTGTCCTTCCTGGCTACTGATCAGAAAGGACTTGATAAGAGAGGGCAGTTTGGTTGATACCTGGTTTAGGCTTATATACATTTTACCTCACAACGACAACAATGTAACAAATCAAAAGCCCTCATTGTAAATAAATTGAACTTTTCCATTATTGAATTGGAATTGCAATTAATCTTGTGAATTGGCTGAATGTGGTTAACTCCAATCCTGGTAGAAATCCCAACAAAGGCTTTCAGCAGGTTAGTATTTTGGACCATAAAGGAAATCGGTTGAGACAAAGCAGTCATTCCAGTGTATTGGGACGTGGCCTGAAACAGTTAGGTGTTAGCAGCAGGTCACATGGGTCCAGATCTTTTTTTACAGCGAACAGGCTGCGCCGGCATTCTTGTTCACCTCCCTCCTCCATTCTTCTTTCTTTCTGATTCTCTCCATCCTCTCCCTCACAGTGAAAGTCCCTCGGATAACAAGTGAGTGTCTAATTGATTTCTCATGTTCGGGTCGGGGGGGAGCAACATCGACCTGTACAGAGTTGCCTGGCACCGGCATGCCTGCAATATTCTTTCCTTTCTTTCTTCCTCCTGCTCTGTTCCTCCTGGATGACACAATGCTAACACTCAACCTATCGCTGCCCTCTGAAAACCTTCAGAGGGGCTAGGAGCAAAACAAGCAGTCTTACAGAATCCCCCTCTGGTGTTGTACTGTACACGCAGACCACAAAGAAGGTCAAAACATACAATGGGGTTGGCGTTTTCCCTTTGGACGTGGAAAAAAAAAATCATTGGCCATGCTAGCGCTTAATACAGCATCACATGGCCATGATCTATCATGCTAACATGTATCGCTAATTAGCACAGTTCTCCAACCACACAAAGGCCTAGATTCTGGCGACAAGGTGATACTCAAGAGTCTCCCCTTATCTTGCCTTTTCTCTTTCAGTCAGTTTTTGTCTTATTGGTGAGATTCTGTCATGTATGGCCGAAAGGAATCCACTTTTCCCAGCGTGAGCACAAGACTGCTGCTGGTTCCCTGCAGGCGAAAGCAAAGTACGCTAAAGGGGGGGGGGGGGGGACATATCCACCACGGTTCTCAGTTAAGGTGAATTTCAAAAGCATGCTTGGCTGACCCTGGGTTGGAGGCACTACTTGCCTTCCAGTGAAATTATGTAATGTGCAAAACAACTGAGTACAGTAGCATTCAAGACTAGTCACTTCATCTCTGCTCAAAGTGTGCTGAGCAGTGAACCCAGCCACATCATTTTCTTCAAGTTGAGTAGAAACCAAACCAAGATATAATTTTTTTTAAATGACCTACAGGCAATTTCACCTAAATTTCACCTCTACGGCCTACTTCCTATTCAGACATATTCTAATAATCCCTATGGTATTGCTTTGTATTGAATAAGCAACTGGTTATATACAGAGTCCAAACAAATACATTAGGCCCTGGGTTAAGCCATACACGTTATCGCCTTTGACACGCTTGCGTGCTTGGAAGTAAACAGTGTATCCTCACTTCAGGCCGAGCAAAGAATAAAGCTTAAGTCTGGTGGTATAAGTCTCTACAGTATGCAAAGGCGAGAATTGATCCGCAGTAACATAGAGCCGTTGCAGTGTTCCCCTCGGTCCACTGTGCTTCATCCCTGCAATCAATCCCTGCTCTTCTAAATTTTATCAGAGCAACGCCACGAGGAGAGGAGAGAGGGGCGAAGAAGAGAGGAGAGAGGGGCGAAGAAAAGAGGAGAGAGGGGCGAAGAAGAGAGGACAGAGGGGTGAAGGACAGAGGGGTGAAGCACAGAGGGGTGAAGGACAGTGGTGGGTGGGGTGAAGGAGAGAGGAGAGGGGTGAAGAAGAGAGGAGAGAGGGGTGAAGAAGAGAGGACAGAGGGGTGAAGGACAGTGGTGGGTGGGGTGAAGGAGAGAGGAGAGGGGTGAAGAAGAGAGGAGAGAGGGGTGAAGAAGAGAGGACAGAGGGGTGAAGGACAGCAGAGGGTGGGGTGAAGGAGAGCGGAGGGTGGAGAAGAGAGGAGAAGGGTGAAGAGGAGAGGGGTGAAGAAGAGAGGAGAGGGGTGAAGAAGATAGGAGAGAGGGGTGAAGGAGAGAGGAGAGAGGGGCAGAGGAGAGAGGGGCGAAGAAGAGAGGAGAAAGGGGCGAAGAAGAGAGGACAGAGGGGTGAAATACAGAGGGGTGAAGGACAGCGGAGGGTGGGATGAAGGACAGCGGAGGGATGGGTGAAGGAGAGAGGAGATAGGGGTGAAGGAGAGAGGGGTGAAGAGAGGAGAGGGGTTAAGAGAGGATAGAGGAGTGAAGGAGAGAGGAGAGAAGGAAAGAGGGGTGAATGAGAGCAGAGGGAGGGGTGAAGGAGAGAGGGGTGAAGAAGAGAGGAGAGAGGTGCGAAGAAGAGAGGACAGAGGGGTGCAGGACAGAGGTGTGAAGAAGAGCAGAGAGAGCGGTGAAGGAGAGCGGAGAGAGGGGTGAAGGAAAGCGGAGAGAGGGGTGAAGGAGAGAGGAGGGAGGGGTGAAGGAGAGAGGGATGAAGGAGAGCGGAGAGAAGGGTGAAGAAGAGAGGAGAGAGGGGTGAAGAAGAGAGATGGGTGAAGAGGAGAGTGGGGTGAAGAACAGAGGACAGAAGGGTGAAGGGGAGGGGTGAAGAAGAGCGGAGGGAGGGGTAAAGAAGAGCGGAGGGAGGGGTAAAGAAGAGCGGAGGGAGAGGTAAAGAAGAGAGAAGAGAGGGGTGAAGGAGAGAGGGGTGAAGGAGAGAGTGGTGAAGAAGAGAGGAGAGGGGGGTGAAGGAGAGAGGAGAGAGGGGTGAAGAAGAGAGGAGAGAAGGAGAGAGGGGTGAAGAAGAGAGGACAGAGGGGTGAAGAAGAGAGGAGGGGTGAAGAAGAGAGGAGGGGTGAAGAAGAGAGGAGAGAGGGGTGAAGGAGAGAAGAGAGAGGGGTGAAGAAGAGGAGAGAGGGGTGAAGAAGAGAGGAGAGAGGGGTGAAGAAGAGGAGAGAGGGGTGAAGAAGAGAGGAGAGAGCGGTGAAGAAGAGAGAAGAGAGGGGTGAAGGAGAGAGGAGAAAGGGGTGAAGGAGAGAAGAGAGAGGGGTGAAGAAGAGGGGAGAGAGGGAAGAAGAGAAGAGAGGAGAGAGGGGCGAAGAAGAGAGAGGGGTGAAGAACAGAGGACAGAGGGGTGAAGAAGAGAGGACAGAGGGGTGAAGAAGAGCGGAGGGTGGGGTAAAGAAGAGCGGAGGGTGGGGTAAAGAAGAGCGGAGGGAGAGGTAAAGAAGAGAGGAGAGAGGGGTGAAGGAGAGAGGAGAAAGGGGTGAAGAAGAAAGGTTAGAGGGGTGAAGGAGAGAGGGGTGAAGAAGAGAGGAGAGAGGGGTGAAGAAGAGAGGAGAGAGGGGTGAAGAAGAGAGGAGAGAGGGGGGAAGAAGAGGGGAGAGAGGGGTGAAGGAGAGAAGGAGAGAGGGGTGAAGAAGAGAGGAGAGAGGGGGGAAGGAGAGAGGGGTAGAGGAGAGAGGAGAAATGGAAGAAGAGAAGAGAAGAGAAGGGAGGAGAGAGGGGTGAAGAAGAGAGGAGAGAGGGGTGAAAAAGAGAGAGGGGTGAAGAAGAGAGGGGAGGGGGGAAGAAGAGAGGAGAGGGGTGAAGGAAAGAAGGAGAGAGGGGTGAAGAAGAGAAGGAGAGAGGGGTGAAGAAGAGAGGAGAGAGGGGTGAAGGAGAGAGGGGTAGAGGAGAGAGGAGAGAGGGAAGAAGAGAAGAGAAGAGAAGGGAGGAGAGAGGGGTGAAGAAGAGAGGAGAGAGGGGTGAAGGGGAAAGGGATGAAGAAGAGAGGACAGAGGGGTAAAGAAGAGCAGAGGGAGGGGTAAAGAAGAGCGGAGGGAGGGGTGAAGAACAGCAGAGAGAGGGGTGAAGAAGAGCGAGAGAGGGGTGAAGAAGAGCGAGAGAGGGGTGAAGAGGAGCGGAGAGAGGGGTGAAGAGGAGCGGAGAGAGGGGTGAAGGAGAGTGGAGAGAGGGGTGAAGGAGAGTGGAGAGAGGGGTGAAGGAGAGAGGAGAGAGGAGTGAAAAATAGAGGAGAGGGGTGAAGAAGAGAGGAGAGAAGGGTGAAGAAGAGCGAGAGAGGGGTGAAGAGGAGCGGAGAGAGGGGTGAAGGAGAGTGGAGAGAGGGGTGAAGGAGAGTGGAGAGAGGGGTGAAGGAGAGAGGATAGAGGAGTGAAGAATAGAGGAGAGGGGTGAAGAAGAGAGGGGTGAAGAAGAGAGGAGAGAGGGGTGAATGAGAGAGGAGAGAGGGGTGAAGAAGAGAGGAGGGAGGGGTGAAGAAGATCGAGAGAGGGGTGAAGAAGAGCGAGAGAGGGGTGAAGGAGAGCGGAAAGAGGGGTGAAGGAGAGTGGAGAGGAGTGAAGAAGAGAGGAGAGAGGGGTGAAGGAGAGAGGGGTAGAGGAGAGAGGAGAGAGGGAAGAAGAGAAGAGAAGAGAAGGGAGGAGAGAGGGGTGAAGAAGAGAGGAGAGAGGGGTGAAGGGGAGAGGGGTGAAGAAGAGAGGACAGAGGGGTAAAGAAGAGCGGAGGGAGGGGTAAAAAAGAGCGGAGGGAGGGGTAAAGAAGAGCGGAGGGAGGGGTGAAGAAGAGCGAGAGAGGGGTGAAGAAGAGCGAGAGAGGGGTGAAGAAGAGCGAGAGAGGGGTGAAGGAGAGCGGAAAGAGGGGTGAAGGAGAGTGGAGAGAGGGGTGAAGGAGAGTGGAGTGAAGAATAGAGGAGAGGGGTGAAGAAGAGAGGGGTGAAGAAGAGAGGAGAGAGGGGTGAAGGAGAGAGGAGAGAGGGGTGAAGAAGAGAGGAGAGGGGTGAAGAAGAGAGGGGTGAAGAAGAGAGGAGAGAGGGGTGAAGAAGAGAGGAGAGAAGGGTGAAGAAGAGAGGAGAGAGGGGTGAAGGAGAGAGGAGAGAGGGGTGAAGAAGAGAGGAGAGAAGAAGAGAAGGGTGAAGGAGAGAGGGGTGAAGGAGGGAGGAGAGAGGAGTGAAGAAAAGAGGAGAGAGGGGTGAAGGAGAGAGAAAAAAGGGAAAACAGGCTTAAAAAAACTAATTTAATTGAATAGCCAGAAGAAACAGCAATACCTCATGTTCCCTCCTACCGTGTCATATACATCAGGCTTAATGGCAATAGTAGTCATTTAACAACTTAATAAATGTCTGATTTACGAGCGGCGCCAAATGGCTGATAAATAAGCGGGTGGGCAGAAGTGCAGGTGACGTTTCCTTTCAAGCAACTTTTCCAATCAACACCAGAGAAAATGTTTGTTATATTTGTGTGTGTGTGCTTTGTTTGTGTGTCTGCCTGTATGTTGTCCTGTGTGTGAATTAAATTGATCATGCACGGTGTACTGTATGTAGTATGTGATTGAAACAGTTGATTAGATGCGTGTGCATACATCAACTATAAATCTCCAGACAGCTGATGTCTGTATTGAAAAATCTGCATGAGGGATCCGGTTGTAAATCAACACGGCCCCACCCCCACAACAAACCATTCAAAACACACACACACGATTCTCAATGCACTAACACCACCGGCTAAAACAGCTACCAAGCCTGGGAGCAGTTGTACCACTATCCATAAAATGGTATTGCATGACGTGACAACTTCTGACAGGGACTTACTGTATACTGAAGTCATCTTTTAGGCTTGAAGGGGAGGGTCTTGGTGATATGACACCCTGTGCCAAAAGGAGCCCATCTGGGGAGTCATTTGGTTCAGGGGCCTCAGAGGGACAACCCATATATATATATTTTTCACATTTTCAAATCCAGCAGACACTCTTCAGGTGATGAGAAATGTTGGCAAGCAAAGACGTAAGCCCCCAAATAAGAAAACGCGCCACATCCCAAAAGTGTAAGAAGCAGACGGGATAAATCAAAAGGTTTTTTTTGCCACAGTGAGAGGCGAGGCGATGTGACAGAGGGAGAGAGATTTCTTGCTTCATGTTGGTCGGGCAGGAACTTTTTTGTTTTTTTTCCTCGGGATGAATCAACATTTCCTGAAAGCGCCTGCGCCAGGTGCATCTGTCAGTACGTCCTCATTATAAAACGGCCCCCTGGGAGCTGGCCATCCGATGTGTCACAACAAGTGGGCTTGTATTCAAGGTGCGTTAGTTACAGTATGCGGAGGAGAACATGTGGACATCACAGAAGTACCGTGTATGCTAGCTGTAACTTACATATGAGCCTACCGTAACTATGGAGAGAACTAGGGAAAGAGGGCGGCAGGTAGCCTAGCAGTCAAGAGTGTTGGACCAGTAACTGAAAGGCCTCCGAGCCGACTAGGTGAGAAATGTGTCGGATGTGCCTTTCAGCAAGGCGCTTAACCCTAATTGCTCCTGTAAGTCTACTAAAAATGTAAATGAAATGGCAGGATTCTACTGCCGATAATGTCTGTAATCAGTGGCTGGGAATATGGGCACTTGCACAGTCCATATCCTTCCAATATTGCTGCTCATTAGTTCATTCAGACTATTGTCTCAGCATGGAAACAAACATCTACATACTAAAGTGAGTTAGTCGTTAAAAGTAGTTTGATACTTGTTTATGTGCTGCTGTTATGGCAATCCTCTGCTAACACTTAGCCATGGCCCGATTACGTCACCTGGAAGGATTTCATAAACCATAATTCTAAGTTGAAACCCTTTCTCCCCGTCTTTCTCTCCGGGGAGAAAAAAAAGAACAGGTAAAAGTCATGAAAGTGTGTTCAACAGAGCCGCGCGGTTGAGCTATCGGTGTTGAAGGATAATTAAAGGTGGGAAGAGCTTTGCAGCAATGTGGAGTTAATGCTCGTCCGCCACTCAGCAAGCACGCGAGCAAGAGCTGTCTTTCTCCAGCTAAATAATATCTTGTTGATGGACGCACGGCAAGCAAGTAGACTCAGGGAGTAGGACTCAGGGAGAAGACGGGAGAAAATTGTCAAATGGTGGGCAATTTATGAAATGGGACTGCTGCTGCCGGGAACGGATGGCGGGAAAAATACTTACCTGGGACTAATGCTTGAAAAAGACTTGCCGAGAAAGGGGTGAGTGACAATAGTGAAAGTTGAAAATCCCCTTTCCCAGAGAAAAACGGAATGTTCCCTCACATCTCCTAAAGCACTAGTCTCATGAATGCCTCAGCCAAGTTGCAATTCAACCTGGAAGGGATAGCTGAGCTAGTAGTAGGAAATACATGCTGCAATGTCAACTTGTTTTCCAGTTGCTGTGAGGGATTTATGTATTTTTCGCTCTTGCCACTGGCAGTATGATGCTCCTCTTCTTGTTAGCACGTTCCCACTGTACCGCTTAGAATGGACAGGTGCATGCATGATCAAATACATTTCACTGCCTTCCTGCTTGCTTTCAAAGTCACTCCTTTGTCTTTTCATCTTACAAAAAAAAATACTGTAGTGCCTCACTAGATGATGATGAATTATGTAACACGTAAAGAAATGTGTGTGAAACTGCTGTGCTTTTTGTAGTGCCGTGATGTCAATCATGTGTGTGATCTTGCTGTGCTACTCAAGGGTATAGTTGACTTTCCTCAATCAAACAAGGTCAAAATAGGAGACGACTTCAAAACATCTACCGAGACATGACGGCGTCACCATTTTAAAGCCCAGCTAAGGAGATTAGACGTGGCGGTATGAATTCATATTTACGTAGCGTCCATGTTAACACTTCATTCATAGTTTGATGATAAAATAACAATGGCCCCAATATTGCAAGCAGACAGACAGACACTTCCATGTAAGCTATTCTTTGCATTTACAGCATGAGATAGCTCTAACTAAATATGGTCAACACCAGAAAAACTGCTACACGAGGGCCACATTAGCGCAGCCAAGCCTAAATCCACAAAGATAACCTTAAGTGCTGACATCTCTCTGCTATGCAAAATATAACCCTCAAATATGGTAGAGTAACTCTGAATAACACAGCTTGAATAATACAATATGTTCATGGTTAACAATGTAATTGCCTGCATGTAATTGTGTCCACATCATGATTGACTCATTGCAGTGGTCCATATTGATGAGCTACACTATCCTCCCTCCACCTCCCCGGGATAGAGAGACCTATAACACTATCACATTACCTTCATGGTCATTCTCACTTAACCCTGTGTCACTCTGCTGTAGAGCGGAGAGATGTATGACTTTCTCTCGCCTTCTTTCGCTTTTCACAACTGCCTCTCCTGGGTGTATAGGAAGCACAATGTTAACGGAAAGGTGGTTTTAGCACCCCCCTCCAAGGGTTTCAATGGTCGAGACCAACAGCTGTTTCATTGTGAGGTCATTCAATTAGTCGACTTTTGATTTGATACACTGCCATTGCACATCGCACTGATTTGATCGGAGTTCAAATTTGAGAGACATGATTATGCGGGATAAACCACTCAACACACTCCGCGGAAAAGAACGCAACACAGAATGTAGTAAATGCTGCGGATTCACATGACATTGATGGAGGGCAAACAAACATGCCCCCTCTCAGTGCAGCAGTGGGCAGTGCTATTTATGTCAATCAGCAGTGATTGTACAATAATATTTGACATGTAAAGAGTCTATCCAATGGTGAACAGCGAGTGTGCGCACACACACACACATACACACACTCTCTCTCCAGACATGACACCACTGGAATAACTTTACACCCCCAAGTGATGATTTTGCATATACATACAGTAGCCGACACACCCCAGCCCCTCCCAATGTACCTCCCTAACACAAAGAGTAGCACCTTTCAAGAGACGTTTCCCCACATGTTCTGTGATATTTAACATATATGAAAATAAAAAAAAGGGGAGCATCACAGCATCGTTTTCATCCACCATGTGGACAACAGATATGCATCAGGGATGGACAACTGGTGGATTAACTTCCAAAAATGGGGCCCTCGACCATTTTCAAAATATATATATATATATATATTAGGGTTCTCAACTTACTGTTAAGCGTTAGAATAGTAGAATACACAAGGTGCAATTTCAAGTTTGTCTCTTAGTCACTGACAGTCACTCAATTAGCCATGTCAGTGGGATGTTTTTATTTATTGGGGAGTTACGTCTAGCCAGCTATCATGTCCCAAATACCGACCGGGCATGCAGGGCACGTGCCCAGGGGCCCTGACCTCTATGGGGCCCCCATTGATTTTGTTAGTCACTCTCAATCAGATTTCATATTAGCATTGCATAAGTCATGGCAAACTGTGTAGAATTGCAGGAAAATTGCTTTAAAAGGACTAAATTGTATCTCGACCTCATGGGAAAATGGGTAGAATTGTATGAAATTTGGGGGGGGGGGGGGGGGGGGGGGGGGCTAATGGTATAATGCATTTCGTTAAGATAGTTAAGTCTTTTAACTGCACAAATAGAATGCACAAATCAGTTGACGGCATATGTGGTGGGTGTGAGTTTTGGTTGCCATCAAAGTTGCCATCCCCGGCATACATGGACCACCTCTCCCGATCTCTTTGGGAGATAAACCCAGGCTATTTAAGGCAAACATTTCATATTAAAAATGGGAGTCCTGTAGTGTGCAGGTAGCTGAACAGATATCTTCATATATGAGCGGGCATAGTGAAGCAGAGTGAACAAGTGCTCGTCTGAAAAGCATCCGACATCGTACTTCCATGATGAGCTGAAATGTCTGCTCATGGCATGTCAATAATAACACGCCAACAATACATCATTTGCTAAAATATTGCTTACACAACTCATGAACCCGACACTTCTAAAAGCCTGTAAAGTAGGCAACATCTCTGCAGATAATAATGCGAGAAAAAGTCTAAATGCTACTTACTATATACCCCAGCTGATGAATTCAAAAGCCACGGTAACTGTAATTAAATGACAAAAGGGAGAATAAATGATAATTGATTGAATTGTACACTCATGTCGGGCAAACTGAGATTTATCAATAGTGATAACCTGACCTCTTTCTATGCGACGCGAAGGACCACTTACCAAGGCGTTCAGATAAAATTCCTTAGGAAATCCAGAGGAGTCTTATCTTCCTTCTCTCCAGTCAGAAAACAGCAATGCTTTCTTATTCCAAATAGACTCCAAGTGAACTGAAAGAGAGAAGACACCAAAACAGCCACAACAAATTCCGTTAGAATCGAGGTTCCCAAAAAGAAAAAGTGCTAAAATCAACATTTGTGCAGCAAAAAAAAACAAAAAAAAGGCTATTCATAATACAGGGTGAGGAGGAGAGTAGGTACCTGCTCCGTTTCTCGCTGTCGAAAGAAACAATGAGAGCGGTAATGAGACAGACTGAAAAGTGAGAGCTAAGCTTTCTTTAGAAAGCAAGCGCTGCTGCTGTCAAATTGGAGCCTACAACTGCTGGCGACGGCTCCGAGCGGCTTCGAGCGCGCGAGCGAGAGAGAGGTGCGCGAGGAAGACAGCATCCCAGATAGATACTTTCCACACGCACACGCGCACACACCCCTGAATTTCTCTATGTAGCCACTTGATGGCCGGCTAGCAGAGCAACTAACTCGGGTAGGATTTGTTCTCCCCCTCCCTAAGCTCTCCGTCAACGATCCGCAGACAATAAATTGTTTGGCCTATCTCTTGATTTCTATGTCGAGAATAAATCCATTAGAAATGGATGTGTTACGCATATCAAACGTCTCCCACGGCAGCGCACTGTGCTTGTTTTGCTAAAACATTGGCATAAAGCAGATATTTGAACCTGGGAGGCAAACTGCTTGTTCGACCTTTGCGCGCAACTATCCTACAAAATTAACCTGCGTGCAACCTGTACAATTATTCACGTGATATCAATTGAGTATAACATTTGTTTAAAAATGTAGATTCAATTCCAATACAGCTACCGTTGATCTTATTGGACCTATAAAGCAATATCATTTGGAATAGAATACTGTTTCGAGCAGATATCTGACATGACAGATAATTAAACTGGTGTTATACCAAAGGAATTAAAACAACATGCCATAGGACTATAAATTACACTTGATTTGATCATTGTTTGAAATATGATTCATGGAGTAATATTTGTCATTTTCACACTGGACTGGATTGCTTTGTTCAATACCTTTGGTTATTAACTTGTATCAATACTCATAAATGATCATCAGATATTGAGTTCTTGCGTGTATCTTAGTGCATGGGTTTAAATGTGTATGAGAATGTGCTTATTCAAATAGGGAAGGATGATGTTAAATAAATTATATAAATGTATGCTTTATACTTTTAAATGAACTATGATATACACTTAGAATCTTATAAGAATATAACTTATAAATGTCTCATCTGCTCAGTTCAACTGTCGTTCAACTGTTGTCGTACCTCAACTGTCAATTTTAGCTAACAATGTCATTGTAAACAAACACTATATAGACTCAAACTATAGTTTTGATCTTATGGCTGACCAGTCCTTGCATCCATAGCTCTGTCTATGAATTTGAAAGTGGTTAAATTTCCCTAGCCCCATTCCTCAGCTGTTAACCAAATCAGTGTCCTCTACTTGATGGTCAAGTCAAGTAGAGGACAAATTTAATTGATTTGAAATCGGGGCAGTGGGTCAGAAAACACAGATTACATTATCGATATCTCACCCACTCATACATTTCACATCTTTAAAGGTTGCCAAACTTTGGAGCCCTGATACCAAGTCCTGGAGATTTTTTTTCATCCTTACAGAAAGATATTGGGTGCGATGGGAGTTTGTCAACATGTCCATCCATTGGCTCCATGGCAACATGGGTCGATGTAACCTTTGTATTCACCGCCCAAGGTTGCACTCTCCACGTGCAAGTGTTGCATTCCACAAGTACTCTTGACTTTTTGTGGATGTGTTGTGACTAGCGAAAGGATCATCACATGTTTGCGTGTATTCCCCCGGGGAATGATGGCACCTGTGGAAGTGTCCATGTGATTTGAAACTAATTTCTTCATCCAGGCAGGTACTATGAGCATGAATATCATGTTTTATTTTGACTGGACATTTATGTTACAGAGGGTACCTTTAACCCAGTATATTACCTTCTCTTCTGCTCACAAACACAGACACTTGCAGACACATCCATGGCCAAATTTCAAATGTGATCTTAATTCCATCAGCAGTTGCTTTGACAAAGTGGGTGAAAGTGTGCAATATTTTTTTTAATTGTTATTGTATAATTCATCACTCTGCATTTGAAACGTATATATCTCATGGCTGCATCGATCTATGTGATCTATAGCCTTTAATTCTATTGACTCTTTACCACTCTCACAGGAGATGAGACTGTGCAACGAAATAAATTGATGCGAGGTTGAAGGTTGAATTGGGTGCGAGGTTGAATTGGATTAAAATTCACATAAACACACTTTTTTTTTTTTAAATGAACAAATGAAAAGCATTTGCGTTGTTTTGAAATCTCAGCTAAGTTCAACATTTTACTGCAAAAATATATCTTGGATATCAGCCAGAGTAATGCAGTGTATGTACACTCTTAGAAAAAAACTGGGTATCATAACCTTTGAGTAATCCTTTTTGGTTCCAGGTAGAACCCTTTTGGATTCTATCTAGGACCACTTGGTTCTACATGGAACACAAAAGGGTTCTCTTATGGGGACAGCTGATGAACACTTTTAAAACCCTTTTTTCTCAGAGTGTACTGTATACTGTCTGTCGAAGTTGAGTGTGTGAAACTCAGTGTTCTTCAATGCATTTCTGCATGTGATGTCCATTCTGGTCTATACAGGAACAAGGTGCTGGTTATGAGTCATCAATATTATTCTTGGAGACTTGAATCATATGGAACATTTGTTTTTCCACCGTTTCAAGGGGTACATGTTCTGTGACTCTGCCACTCTTGACTCCTCTTGCGATTTCTCCTGGATTATAGGACAAAGAGGATTTGCATATTTTGTTTGGCTAGGAATTCATTACACCCAAACCTACAGTGTGTGCTACGAAAGAGTGTGTGTAACTTTGAGTGTGTATTCCATTTTTTTCTTATTTTTAGATGGGATGGTCATTGAATATACTTTGGTGTAAAATGCAGCATTTTTTAGTTTGGTAATGTAGTGAGGACCACTGTAAATGGACATAATGGATGGGGGGGTGTGGAGCAAAGAGGGGGAGGGTAGTACAGTACTTGTCCCTATGAAGCTGTCATTAGCGCTCACCAGATTAAAGACCTTACCACGGTCTGGCCTTGCCTAGGGTAAGAATTATGAGCTTTCAGACACAATGCGAAAAATATCAATTGGCAATGAGCCACACCTTATTATTATTATTACAGGTCCACTGTGAAACAACTGAAACACTGGTATACAGTGGGGTCTGAAATTATTGACACCCTTGACAAAGATAAGCAAAAATGACTGCATAAAATAAATAATGAAAATACTGAGCTAAATTGTATGTAAAATAAATATTGGGAAAATATATTGTTTGATACTAATACAATTGCTCAGAGGAAGAGATTTGTTTAACACATAATAATTTATTTTCTACATAAAGTAGGTGTCAAAATGATTGAAACCCCTGTTTTCAAAACCTTTCAGTACTTCACATTGTAAGGATAACAGCATTGAGCCTTTTTCTCAAATGTTTTATGAGTTGAAGAACACATTGGGAGGGATCTTAGACTATTCCTTCATACAAAGTCATCCTAGAGCCTTGATATCCTTCGTTTGCAAGTTTTCAATGGGGTTCAAGTCAGGAGACTGAGAAGGCCATTACAAAATGTTTTTTGGGGGATTTTGACGTGTGTTTGGGATGATTGTCTTGCTGTAAGAGCCACTTGTGGCCAAGTTTCAGCCTCCTGGCAGAGGCAACCAGGTTTGTGGCTACAATTTCTTGGTACTGGGTAAAGTTAATGATGCCATTGACTTTCACATGGATCCCAGGACCAGCAAAAGCAAAATAGCCCCATAACAGCAAAGTTCTACCACCATATTTTACAGTAGGTATGGGGTTATTTTCTGCATTCTCATTTCAACGCAAACCCAACACTGGTGTGCATGGGAAAAGAGCTCTATTTTCATGTCATCCAACAAATGTAAATGCCTGGAGTTTGCTGAATGACATTGGAACTTGGATTGGAACCGATGCTTTGGTCAGATGACAGATGTTGACAGATTGTAGAATTGGAAAATGTACCCAAATACATTTAAATAAATAAAAATCTAGCATAATACATTTTTTGCTAAATGCAATGGCCAGATTCAAGAACGACCCACATGCGCAGAACGTACGGTGGTTTGGGGACAATGTGTCCTGAGCAAAGATAGGGCCAGCACTGTATTTTGAAAGCATTTAGGACATTTTGAAACACTGCCACCAACACATTGACAGTAGAACTATGTTCAAATAAATTACAAAGATGTGAACATTATGCTGTATGCTAATGAGGTCTAGCAAAGATAACCCCCAACCATTGTTATGCGTTTCAGCTAATGTTGAGGCAATCGTTGGCGACAGACAGTTCTCCAGGTTAATCCCTGATCATGTGGATGCTATAGTGAGAGATGAATGTGACGGTCGGGACATCACAGACAGTCTTAATTAAGCTTGCAGCAAATGAGACAAAGGAAGCCAGATATGCTGGAGGAGGGCACACGTCTTTACTTATTAGATAGCTGCATTGGGTACTGATATCATACACTGGCAGTTGCTCCACAAATGCAAATTAACTTCTGTCCATTCCAGTCATTATGCTGGACTAGAAATACTGTAGTAATGTTTGGGGAATATTGTCCTCAAATTATCTCACAACTGAATGGGCACCATGGAAATGTGAAATGCTGTCTAAACCGGCTTTTTAATTTCAACTCTACTTTTTTGTTTATCACAAATGAGTGAATGGTTGTTGTCAGTTGCTAAATTAATGAGAAGGAATAAATTGTAAACCTAAGCAGAATATGTTTACATACTCTGGATAGTACCTTGGGCTAAAACTTGTGGAATCTCCAGGTGCCACATGTTATTCATATGACTACCAGGTCAACAAACACATGTAGTACTGATAACAATACACGGCAGGATTTGCATGCTACATGCACTGGTAATTAAAACAATACATGTTTCCCTCTGTCTCTTCTGTTTCAACCTCAAGGAATCCCTGCCATCTCTGTGATGTGTCTCTCTAAGTAACTGGCAACTTTGGTTTATTTAACTCCCCCCCTTTCCAAATGACATTCGGCAAAGGTCACACTCCATCCATTATCAGCCCGCTTAATCTAAAAATCTCTAATGACTGACAATAAATGCTTAGAAGTCAAAAATCTGTGCATGCAGAATGAGCACCTAAGAAGCTTCGACCTCATTAGGATTCCGCCTGCTCCTACAGATACCTAATTATCGCTGTGTCACGTGCTACTTGCATATGAGGTCAGGGCTGATGTATCAACCCAACACTACTCCAGTCCAGCCTTCGTCCCCACTGCCATTATTGAAAATAAATGGTTGACATGTCTCCCTTTCACCCTAATGAGCTTTGAAACAGTTTTAAATAAGGGCATCTGCATATTAAATCTCCATGACCACCCCCCGTTTATCCTCTCAGTGGCCAATAGGCCTAGTTATTAGCCCATGTGCATCTCGCCTTTGAAAAAAAAACAATAATTTGCAAGCATTTACATTTATGGATGGCCTCTCACTCTCCCTGTCTGCTTAGCTGCTGTAAGACACTCCTATTAAATAGCTTACTGCACAGTAAGGTAAGTGTGCTCCCGTAGGATTGCTTTTTAAGAGGCGATCTCAATCAGTCTTCAATAATTAACATGGCTTACATTCAGTAAATAAATACTGGGCCGCTTTAGTCGGAGCGGGTAGACAAGACCCAGACGGAGAGCTATTAGAGTGAAAAGCATAACTGTCCGCAAGTGCATCAGTGCTAAAACATACCTCACACAGGGGCCATCAACACAAGTGAGGCTTAGGAAAAATGTAAGAGGGCTAAATAGTGCTAAAATACCACCATCCTGCAGTTTGTTGATAGCATACAGTACAAACAAAAATGAAATGTAATTTTTTAAGGTTCATTTCAGATAAATAGTAGCTGTTATACAGTCCCGATTAGTAATGAAATAGTTGTATACAAAGGTGTGTCTCGGGGTTGTTCTTTTGAAAACGCTAACAGTCCACGATGACACTGAATGCAGCCTCAGAAGCAGCCCATAGCTTTGGTGAAGCAATATGTTGAGGCCTCTGTACCCAGCAGAGGTCTATTTATAACGGGGGTAGCCTTTGATGGGCTTTCATGTTGACCTCTCTTGAGTCTGCCTGCATCAACAACCTATGTAGCACAGACTTTTTGACTAAAGCAAGTTTGAAAATGCTGGTGATAGAAATCCATTATACTGTGTATACAGTGTGGAATACAATTGCCATATGCACTGAGTGTACAAAACAATAAGAACACCTGAAAAAATAAACAAAAAAACGGAAAAGTGGTGCGTGCATATGTATTCACCCCCTTTGCTATGAAGCCCCTAAATAAGATCTGGTACAACCAATTACCTCCAGAAGTCCCATAATTAGTTACATAGTCCACCTGTGTGCAATCTAAGTGTCACATGATCTGTCACATGATCTCAGTGTTTATATACACCTGTTCTGAAAGTCCCCAGAGTCTGCAACACCGCTAAGCAAGGGGCACAACCAAGCAACCGCACCATGAAGACCAAGGAGCTCTCCAAACAGGTCAGGGACAAAGTTGTGGAGAAGTACAGATCAGGGTTGGGTTATAAAAAAATATCCAAAACTTTGAACATCCCACGGAGCACCATTAAATCCATTATTAAAAAATGGAAAGTATATGGCACCACAACAAACCTGCCAAGAGAGGGCCTCCCACCAAAACTCTCAGACAGGGCAAGGAGGGCATTAAACAGAGAGGCAACAAAGAGACCAAAGATAACCCTAAAGGAGCTGCAAAACTCCACAACGGGATTGGAGAATCTGTTCATAGGACCACTTTAAGCCGTACACTCCACAGAGCTGGGCTTTACGTAAGAGTGATCAGAAAAAAGCCATTGCTTAAAGAAAAAAAAAGAAGCAAACACGTTTGGTGTTCGCCAAAAGGCTTGTGGGAGACTCCCCAAACATATAAAGGAAGGCACTCTGGTCAGATGAGACTAAAATTGCGTTTTTTGGCCATTAAGGAAAACGCTATGTCTGGCACAAACCCAACACCTCTTATCACCCTGAGACCACCATCCCCACAGTGAAGCATGGTGGTGGCAGCATCATGCTGTGTTTTTCATCGGCAGGGACTGGGAAACTGGTCAAAATTGAAGGAATGATGGATGGCGCCAAATACAGGGAAATTCTTGAGGGAAACCTGTTTCAGTCTTCCAGAGATTTGAGACTGGGACAGAGGTTCACCTTCCAGCAGGACAATGACTCTAAGCATACTGCTAAAGCAACACTTAGAGTGGTTTAAGGGGATGGCCAAGTCAAAGCCCAGACTTCAATCCAATTGAGAATCTGTGTTATGACTTAAAGATTGCTGTACACCAGCGAACCCATCCAACTTGAAGGAGCTGGAGCAGTTTTGCCTTGAATAATGTTTTTTTGTCATATTTCTGGCTTGTTTCACAATAAACATATTTTGCATCTTCAAAGTGGTAGGCATGTTGTGTAAATCAAATGATACAAACCCCCACAGAAATCAATTTTACTTCCAAGGTTGTAAGGCAACAAAATAGTTAAGATGCCAAGTGGGTGAATAATTTCACAAAGCACTATACAGTGCCTTCGGGAAAGTATTCAGACCCCTTGACTGTTTCCACATTTTGTTCGTTATTTTTTTAATTGATTGTCTTGTTTGTTTTTTCATCAATCTACACATAACACAGGTTTTTAGACACTTTTGCTGATTTATAAAATAAAAAAACTGAAAAATTACATTTGCATAAGTGTCATACCCTGTTCTTTGTTGACACATTTGGCACATTTGGCAGCGATTACATCCTTGAGTCTTCTTGGGTATGACGCTACATGCCTGGCACACCTGTATTTGGGGATTTTCTCCCATTCTTCTCTGCAGATCCTCTCAAGCACTGTAGGGTTGGATGGGGAGTGTTGCTGCCCAGCTATTTTCAGGTCTCTTCAGCAATGTAGAATCAGGTTTAAGTCCGGGCTCTACTGTAGCTGGGACACTCAAGGACATTCAGAGACTTGTCCCGGAGCCAGTCCTGCATTTTCTTGACTGTGTTCTTTGGGTTGTTGTCCTGTTAGAAGGTGAACCATCGCCCCAGTCTGAGGTCCTGAGTGCTCTGGACCAGGTTTTCATCAAGGATCTCTCTATACTTAGCTCCATTCATATTTACCCTTGATCCTGACTAGTCTCCCAGTCCCTGCTGCTGAAAAACATCCCCACAGCAGGATTCTGCCACCACCATGCTTCACCGTAGGAATGGTGTCAGGTTTCCTCCAGGTGTGACACTTGGCATTCAGGCCAAATAGTTCAATCTTGGTTTTATCAGACCAGAGAATATTGTTTCTCGGTGGCTTTTGGGAAATTCCAAGCGGGCTGTCAAGTGCCTTTTACTGAGGAATGGCTTCCATCTGGACACTCTACCATAAAGGCATGATTGTTGCAGAGATGGTTGTCCTTCTGGAAGATTCTCCCATCTCCACAGACAAACTCTAGAGCTCTGACAGAGTAACCATCAGGTTCTTGATCACCTACCTGAACAAGGCCCTTCTCCCCCGATTGCTTAGTTTGGCCGGGCAGCAAGCTCTAGGAAGAGTCTTGGCGTCTTCCAATGCTGCAGAAATGTTGTGGTACCCTTCCCCAGATCTGTGCCTCAACACAATCCTGTCTCAGAGCTCTCCGGACAAATCCTTCAGCCTCAAGGCTTGGTTTTTGCTCTGACATGTATTGTAAACTATGGGACCTTGTATAGACAAGTTAGTGCCTTTCCAAATCATGTCCAATCAATTACATTGACAACAGGTGGACTCCAATCAAGTCATAGAAACATCTCAAGGATGATCCTTGGAAACAAAATCCACCTGAGCTCAATTTCAAGACTCATAGCAAAAGGTCTGAATACTTACGTAATTAAGGTATTTCTGTTTAACAAATATTTCAAATGTACTGTATTTAAAAAAGAATACAATACTTTTCTCGCTTTGACATTACGGGGCATTGTGTGTAGATTGCTGAGGATTTTTTTTTAAATGTAATCAATTTTAGCATAAATCTAACAAAATGTGGAAAAGTCAAGGGATCTGAATAGTTTCCGAATACACTGCATATATACTGTGTATATAGTACTATATATGTGTGCTACATTGCATTTGAGAAAATGGGTTGCCATATACAGTAAGAAAATTTGACGTCCTTTAATAAATCCTGTTTGGGACAGGGGTCAGCATTTTCACGTTCAGATGAAAAGCGTGCCCAGAGTAAACTACCTCCTACTCAGGCACAGAAGCTAATATATGCATATTATTAGTAGATTTGGATAGAAAACACTCGGAAGTTTCTAAAACTGTTTGGATGATGTCTGTGAGTATAACAGAATTCATATGGCATGTGAAAACCTGAGAAAAATCCAACCAGGAAGTGGGAAATTTGAGGTTTGTAGTTTTTCAACTCATTGCCTATCGAATATACAGTGTCTATGGGGTCATATTGCACTTCCTAAGGCTTCCACTAGATGTCAACAGTCTTTAGAAGCTTTTTTCAGGCTTCTACTCTGAAGGGGGAGAGAATGAGAGCTGTTTCAACCAGGTGTCTGGCAGAGTGCCATGAGCTGGTCACACGCATGGCCGTGAGAGCGACCTCTGTTTCATTGCATTTCTAAAGACAAAGGGTATTGTCCAGTTGAAACATTATTGAAGATTTATGATAAAAAACATCCTAAAGATTGATTCTATACATCGTTTGACATGTTTCTATGAAATGTAATATAACTTTTTGAACTTTTCATCTGAACTTTCGCCTGGACTTGCCTGCGCCTCGTGAGTTTGGATTTGTGAACTAAACGCGCTAACAAAAGTTAGGTTAGTGATACATTTTTATCTCTATTTCTGCTTTTTGTGACTCCTCTCTTTGGCTGGAAAATGGCTGTATGTTTTTTGTGACTAGGCTCTGACCTAACATAATCATATGGTGTGCTTCTGCTTTATAGCACTTTTGAAATCGGACACAATGGGCTAAGCTTTAATTTGGTGTATTGCACAAAAATATTTTTGAATTTTGCGCTCTGCCTTTTCAGCGCATGTTGTCGAGGGGTTAAGGACACACCAACACATACAAGGAACCATTTCATTTTCTAATCGGGCAACCATTCAGAATCATGTTAATTTAATTTTGCTTCCCATTTCATATAAACACAGTTTTGGACTGCAGCTGCTGAAATAATTTAAGGTCAGCATCTAATGAAACTCCAAAATGGATATGGACTAATACACACGAACACAGACGAAAAGGTTTAGTGTGTTTCCGAAGACAAATGCAGAGCATTACAGTTCCAATCAAGCACCAGGATAGGCAACTCGGTGTTGTGAAATTTTGGAAAAAGTAAACATTTGTCCTCCTAATTGGGCGGCACTGTGAATTGCATTTTAATTGTTCCATGGCAAAAGAGGCAGGTTTGTATATTAGAACTGTTCAATCACTCCTTGTACAGAGCGGTATGATAAGTCACCACAGATATTATGTCCAGTCATCATATCTGGAGATCTGTACCTCCCAGTGTTGTACATTAGGCCTGTTCAGTCTGGTGTGAAGACATAGAAGACACATTCTCTGATCTGGTATCATTAGAGACATATGCCACAGAGGTAGACTTCCACAGTTTGCTTCCCTCTTACTAATCGCCTGTCAAACTTGGCTCTCAGGTGACAATGGCAGATAGGATATAGGCTCACCCAAGTGGTCCCATGCCTAATTTTGCTCAAACCCTGACACCCTCACATGAACTGAGATAAATGTGTTTGAATACTACTATTTTGCGTTTCGATACACCTTTTCTCTATGGCTAATGATTGCGTTTTCTAAGAAAAGGCATGGGGAAAGGTTTACTGTCAAAGGCCCCATCAAAGGGACAAGAATTAAAGAGCAAAGGATAAAATAAAAGACATCTTCACCATTTGTGACTGGCAACACTTGAGTGAGTTTCCACTTCCACATCTTCTCCGTGTTGCTATGTTTGTCGCTACTTGGCTACCTACCAAACTTTGATTTTTTAATCATTGAACAAATTTACCAACGTCTTAGTTCTACAGGACCTCCACCAGTAACATTAACGCCATGCCATCTAGTAATTGCAGTCGCTGTACTCATAATATGCAGAAGAACTATTGCCTTATGGTGAGGATAGCCGAGTTGCAAGTCCAGTTTCAGACGCAATCGTTGAGCAAGTGCAATTTTAGTGTAGGAAAGAATGAAACCGCGTCTGTGCCACCTATAAGTACAGATAGTAGTATAAATCCCCTTGCACAGTCCTCGCAGCAGGACACTTTTCTCAAGGGCCCTGGAAAGAAATGCTGTCTGCATGCTCAACCAGTGTCACTCATTCAGCCGACAAACTTTCAACCGGTTCTCCCCATTAAGCAACCAGTCGTAGTCAGAGGCCGAGCTTTCTCAGGTCTCTCCTCCACCTGTTACAGAGTCTGAGGTGTCGAGACCTCCCACCATTAGCTCTGACAAATTTAACACCCCAGTCATTGGTGACTCCTTTACCAGCAATATTAGACTTAAAAATAATCATACAGCGATCATACACTGTTTACCAGGGGGCAGGGCTGCCGACATTAAAATCTGATCTGAGGCTAAAACTGGCAGGTGTAGAGAGTATAGGGATATTGTTATCCACGTCGGCAGCAACAATGTTAGGATAAAACAGTCAAAGTCACCAAGAGCAACATAGCTTCAGCGTGTAAATTAGCTAGAAAGATGTGACAGCATCAAGTAATTGTCTCTGGCCCCCTCCCAGTTAGGGGGAGTGATGAGCTCTACAGTAGTCTCGCAACTCACTCGCTGGTTGAAAACTGTTTTCTTCCCCTACCAAAAAATTGAATTTATAGATAATTGGCCTTCTTTCTAGGACTCACCCTCAAAGAGGACCAAGCCTGTCCTGCTGAGGAGTGACAGACTCCATCCTAGCTGGAGAGGTGCTCTCATCTTATCTATCAACTTAGACAGGGCTCCATCTCCTCTATCTCCAAAGTGAAAAGGGTGCAGGCCAGGCAGCAGGCTGTTAGCCAGCCTGACCAGCTTACTGAAGTCTGCCGCTAGCATAGTCAGTGTAGTCAGCTTTGTTTTCCCCATGGAGACCATGTCTGTGCCTCGATCTAGGTCGGGAAAGTCTAAACATGGCGGTGTCCGCTTTAGCAATCTCACTGGAATAAAGACCTCCTCCATCACTGTCATTCTGTAAAGAGACTGTGACAATACATCACAACTCAAAATATAACAATTTAATGTTAGATCCCTCACTTCCAAGGCAGTCATACTCAATGAACTAATCACTGATCATAACCTTGTTGTAATTGGCTTGACTGAAACATGGCTTAAGCCTGGTTAATTTACTGAGATAAATGAGGCCTCTCCTCAAGGTTACACTAGTGACCATATCTCCCGCAAAGGTGGAGGTGATGCAAACGTTTTTGACAGCAAATGTTAATTTATATATATACAGTTGAAGTCGGAAGTTTACATACACTTTAGGTTGGAGTCATTAAAACTTGTTTCTCAACCACTCCACAAATTTCTTGTTAACAAACTATAGTTTTGTCAAGTCGGTTAGGACATCTACTTTGTGCATGACACAAGTAATAGTTCCAACAATTGTTTACAGACAGATTATTTAACTTATAATTCAATGTATCGCAATTCCAGTGGGTCAGAAGTTTACATAGACTATGTTGACTGTGCCTTTAAACAGCTTGGAAAATTCCAGAAAATTATGTCATGGCTTTAGAAGCTTCCGTTAGGCTAATTTACATAATTTGAATCAATTGGAGGTGTACCTGTGGATGTATCTCAAGGCCTACCTTCAAACTAAGTGGCTCTTAGCTTGACATCAATGGAAAATCTAAATAAATCAGCCAAGACCTCAAAAAAAATTGTAGACCTCCACAAGTCTGGTTCATCCTTGGGATCAATTTCCAACTGCCTGAAGGTACCACGTTCATCTGTATAAACAATAGTACGCCAGTATAAACACCATGGGATCATGCAGCTGTCATACCGCTCAGGAAGGAGACGCGTTCTGTCTCCTAGAGATGAACGTACTTTGGTGCGAAAAGTGCAAATCAATCCCAAAGGACCTTGTGAAGATGCTGGAGGAAACAGGTACAAAAGTATCTATATCCACAGTAAAAACGAGTCCTATATCAACATAACCTGAAAGGCTTCTTCACAACAGTATCTCGGACCTGCCTGGTGTGTTCCTTGTTCTTCATGATGCTCTCTGCGCTTTTAACGGACCTCTGAGACTATCACAGTGCAGGTGCATTTATACGGAGACTTGATTACACACAGGTGGATTGTATTTATCATCATTAGTCATTTAGGTCAACATTGGATCATTCAGAGATCCTCACTGAACTTCTGGAGAGAGTTTGCTGCACTGAAAGTAAAGGGGCTGAATAATTTTGCACGCCCAATTTTTCAGTTTTTGATTTGTTAAAAAAGTTTGAAATATCCAATAAATGTCGTTCCACTTCATGATTGTGTCCCACTTGTTGTTGATTCTTCACAAAAAAATACAGTTTTATATCTTTATGTTTGAAGCCTGAAATGTGGCAAAAGGTCGCAAAGTTCAAGGGGGCCGAATACTTTCGCAAGGCACTGTATCTGAAAATGTAGCTAGACTCTTATCCGTAAACATAGATGAATGCTTCTGCCTTTCTATCATGGATGCCATGGTTGCCATTAGTTTGAAGATTTCATCTGGAGACGGTGTTTTATACAACAGCCTTCTGTGTTCTCTTTTCGACTCTCTCTGCATTTGGCAATCATCTCTCTGTTTCCACTGATTTCAAAACGCGGTCAACTTCTTGATCACCGTTTATTCTCCATCACTGTCATCAGAAGACTCTACAATGTATACAATGTATGGTTCAATGAAAACCTTTTTACCTAAATCAGGGATTTCCTCATCGTCTGGTTCATTTTTAGAGTCAGTGAGAGTCAACATGGTACGATTGTCCTCCAGAAAATAGTCCATCATAACTTTTTCCCACTGATCTTTGTCAATAGCTCCTGTTAACTTTAGGGCAGCAATGTTGAGAGCAGTAGCAACACTTTATCAGTTCTTCATGATATATGATATATGATAAATGTCGTTCCACTTCATGATTGTGTCCCACTTGTTGTTGATTCTTCACAAAGAAATACAGTTTTATATCTTTATGTTTGAAGCCTGAAATGTGGCAAAAGGTCGCAAAGTTCAAGGGGGCCGAATACTTTCGCAAGGCACTGTATAAAAAAGCTTTTTTTCTTTTTATGGCTACTGTTTACTGGCCTCCTGGGCCATATACAGCATTCCTCACTGAGTTCCCTGAATTCCTATTGGACCTTGTAGTCATGTCAGATAATATTCACATTTTTGGTGACTTCAATATTCACATGGAGAAGTTCACAGACTCACTCCAAAAGGCTTTTGGAGTCATCATCGATGGGTTTTGTCCAACATGTACCTAAGCATTGCCACAGTCATAACCTGGATCTATTTCTGTCCCGTGGAATACATTTTGTGGATCTAAATGTTTTTCCACATCATCCTGGTGTCACGCACTTATCTGTTTCACCTATTCTTGTGATTGTCTCCACCTCATCCAGGTGTCGCTTATTTTCCCCAGTGTATTTATCCCTGTGCTTCCTGTCTGTCTGTGCCAGTTCGTCTTGTATGTTTTCAAGTCAACCAGCATGTTTTCCTTCCCGGTTTTGACCCTTGCCTGATTTTTCTGGACTCAGTATCCGCCTGCCTGACCCTTCTGCCTACCCTAACATCAAGTCTGTCTGTCACTCTTTACCTCTTAGACTCAGAATCTGGTTTTGACCTTTTGCCTGTTCACAACCATTCTCATGACTACTCCTTTTGGATTATAAATAAACTACGAAGACTCTAACCATCTGCCTCCTGTATCTGGGTCTCGCCTTGTGCCCTTATACCTGGACTATCGGACCACAATTGTATTACTTTTGCAGTCACATCAAATAATCTGCTCAAACCCCAATTTAGGATTATCGGTGTTCCTTAAAGTTCCTTAAGGTTCCGTTTTAGGGCCAGTATTGTTTTCACTATATAGTCTACCTCTTGGTGATGTCGTTCAGAAACACAATGTCAACTTTCACTGCTATGCAGACAACACACAGCTATACATTTGGATGAAACATGGTGAATCCACAAAATTGCCTACCCTGGAAGCCTGTGTTTCAGACATAATGAAGTGGGTGGTGGCAAACTCGTTACTTTTAAAATCGGACAAAACAGAGATGCTAGTTCTATGTCCCAAGAAACAAAGAGATCTGCTGTTGCTCTGACAATTAATCTGGATGGTTGTACAGTCATCTCAAATAAATCTGTGATGGGCCTCTGCAATACTCTGAACCCTGATCTGTCTTTTGATGAGCATATCAAGACTATTTCAAGGGCAGTTTTTTTCCATCTTTGAAACATTGCAAAAATTGGAAACTTTTTGCTGCTAGAATCTTGACTAGAACCCCCAGAAAGTATCATATTACTCCAGTGCTAGCCTCTCTACACTGGCTTCCTGTTAAGGCAAGGGCTGATTTCAAGATTTTACTGCTAACCTACAAAGCATTACATGGACTTGTTCCTACCTACAGTATCTCACCGATTTGGTCCTGCCGTACACACATGTACCTACACGTACACTACGGTTACAAGACGCAGGCCTCCTTATTGTCCCTAGAATTTCTAAGCAAGCATATATAGACCTATGGAATGGTCTGCCTATCCATGTAAGAGATGCAGACTCGGTCTCGACCTTTAAGTCTTTACTGAAGACTCATCTCTTCCGTAGGTCCTATGATTTAGTGTAGTCTGGCCCAGGGCTGCAAAGGTGAACGGCAAGGCACTTGCCTGGCCAGCTCCCCTCTCTCCACTGGGATTCTCTGCCTCCACTGGCTTACTAGTGCCCTTAGGAGTGGGGCATCACTTGAGTGGGTTGAGTCACTGACATGAACTTTCTGTCCGGTTTTGCGCCCCCTCATGCTCGTGCGGAGGAGATCTTCTTGGGGGGCTATACTCAGCCTCGTCTCAGGGTAGTAAGTTGGTTATCTGTTGATATCCCTCCCTCCACCTAGTGGTGTGGGGGCTGTGCTTTGGCAAACTGGGTGGGATCATCTCCTGCCTAGTTGGGCCTGTCCTGTTGGCCCTGTCCAGGGGTACTGTTGGACGGGGCCACAGTTCCCCGACCCCCCCCTGTCTCAGCCTCCACTATCTATGCTGCAATAGGCTATGTGCCGTGGGGCTAAGGTCAGTGTGTCCTATCCGGTGAAATTCTCCTCTTATCTTGTGTGCTGTGTGAACTTCAGTATGCTCCCTCTAATCCCCCCCCCCCCCTCCTCTCTCTGAGGACCTGAGCCCTAGGACCATGCCTCAGGACTACCTGTCCTGATGACTCCTGGCTGTCCCCAGTCCACCTGGTCATGATGCTGCTCCAGTTTCAACTGTTCTGCCTGTGGTTATGGAACCCTGAACTGTTCACCGAACATGCTGTTTTCGACCCCCTCTCTCCCTCCCTCCCTCCCTCTACCGCACCTGCTGTCTCAACCTGTTACGGTTTTCTTCTGGTGAAAGAGAGGAGGACCAAAATGCAGCGTGGTTATTCATAAACATCTTTAATGAAAGATGAAAATACGAACAATTTACAAAAAAACAATAAACGTAACGTGAAAACCGACAACAGTCCTAACTGGTGCAAAACACAGAGACAGGAACAATCACACACAAGAGACCTAAAGAATATTGCTGCCTAAATATGGTTCCCAATCAGAGACAACGATAACCACCTGCCTCTGTTTGAGAACCACTCTAGGCAACCATAGACTTACCTAGGCTACTATACTAAACACAACCCCATCAATCTACAAAACCCCTAGACAAGACAAATACATAATTCACCCATGTCACACCTGGCCTAATCAAAATAATAAAGAGAAGACAGAATACTAAGACCAGGGCGTGACACAACCTCTGAATGCTCGGCTATAAAAAGCCAACTGACGTTTACTCTTGAGTGTGCTGACTGGTTGCACCCTCTACAACCACCGTGATTATTATTTGACCCTGCTGGTCATCTATTTTGAAGAACGATCTGGTCTTAATGGCCATGTACTCTTATAATCTCCACCCGGCACAGTCAGAAGAGGCCTGACCACACCTAAGAGCCTGGTTCCTCTATAGGTTTCTTCCTTGGTTCCAGCCTTTCTAGGGAGTTTTTCCAAGCTACTGTGCTTCTTCAACTGCATTGCTTGCTGTTTGGGGTTTTAGGCTGGGTTTCGGGTATGTGCACTTTGTCACATCTGCTGATGTAGAAAGGGCTTTAAAATACATTTGATTTAATTTGATCATCATCATCAAAAGCTTATTTTCCTGACTTCCTGGTATTGTTTGGAGGGAAATAAGGATATACTCAAAATGTGAAGGAAATGGTTTTAAGTGCATTATATGTTAGATTTCCAGTACAGAAGACTGATCAATTCAAAGGGACAATAGTGAAACATAATACATAATTGATTGGCCATATCAATAGAAATACCCAGTATTTAAAGCTAAATAATTCAAGAGCTCTGCCACAGATGCAATCAAGAATGGATTCCTGGAACAATTGAGGTTGAGATTAAAGTAACCAATGGAGTTGTATCGAAAAATGTTAATATTGGATCACATTGATATGTTGTGTATGTCAGTTTTCTTGGTGTACATGTCAGTGTTCTAAGTTTTCCAAGTTTCTTGAACCATACATTTTTATGTCTGCTGTCTCTAGAAGCAAAGGATGACCTAAAATACTGACATCTCCAAAGGTTGAATGCTGTATTGTCACGACATCTCTTGTCAAGTCTGCCAAGCAGTGTCAAACCTGTTCCGAGTTCAAGCACCCCTTTATGAAGTTTTAACACCACCAACACCTCAACTAGTTGATTTGGCTGAAAAGTACATTTCCTCGGCAAAGCCCTCACTTCTTGTTAACTGTTATAGATAGACTGAAGTTCTACATCTGGACCCTCTGGATGTTTGCTGTTCTCGGCGATATACTCTTTAAAATGAAATAGATCACACAAAGTGCAGGATAAAGTGTTTGATATTATTAAACTAAAGTGAGGTTAATGACTGGCTGTATGTTAGAATATGAAGTTGTAAGCCACCATATTTGAGCATTGAACCAATGTATGATTAGTAATATTCAATAAAAGAACAATCAGATTAGACATATCGATGATATGTCAAGCCGGAGTGTATAGGGAAAACGGCTTGATAATTGACACTTCAGACACTGTGCTGCAGTGACATCAGGCCGTTCTCGTACGGAATATGACTCCTGGGTGCATAAGTGCAAGCGCCATTGCTATTTTCATGGCCATTTTTAAAACCGCGAACTACGGCGCCGATGATCGCGGGTTCAATCTCAATTTTTTTAACCCTCGGAATGAATGTCAAGTTTTTCTGTAATTAAAACGGCTACACAGTGCAGTACATATCTCTATTGCTGCAGTTATGCACGGGGATTGCATTCTCTTTGGTGATTGAGTTTCGTGAAATCCACTATAGACCTAGAACATTATTCCAAGAAAATGAATATGTTCTGGGATTCATCTGTGCTCAAGGTTTTGATAAAGATGACTCAACATTGGATTAACACTGCATAATGTGTTACTTATTAGTAAAATCGGGATTTACCACAAGAAAATGCACTTATTGCTCGCAAAAATGCACTCCATCATCAATCCTGAGTTATAATGGAAAATCCCCAGTATCATAGCATTCCTTGATTTGTTTCTTCATATGAACATCTTGTAATCAAGAGTCTCTTAATCAAAATAGTTGAACATAAAACCGTGTTGGAATCAGTTACTCTGGCTTGAAAAGCCGCAGCTTAAATCTCATGTAAAGAGACTGGACGTCTACCGCTACCCATCAATATGAATTCATAGCTCTGTGCACTTGAATATGAGACTTGAGTAAATATAGAAACTCAAGGACACTAAAGAAAGTTTAGCGTTGAATAGGTGATATACACACTACGTACAAGGCTGGACATTTGATTGATTATATGCAAAATATTCCCTTTTGACACAAGGAATACACAGAGGTCATGTTTTGTACATATTACACAGGACGCTGTATTAATTTAACCCTAAAAGCGCCAACATAGTTTTAGCTTACGTGTAAAAGCACCAACAAGGGGGCATATTCTGATCCCAACTTGAAAAATATCGTGAAGTAAATGGTTTAAATTCCCCAAAATAAGCGTATCATTTCAAATTGTTCATACATTTCTAGTAAAATTTGATGTTTCAAAATATGTTTTTCATGTTTTTCAAACATATTTGGATAATTTGCATCCATAGCCACTTGTTTTAAACATTTGTCTGTTATTCATTCAAAATGTTATGTTTCTGTGATACTCGAGACTGGGTTTCAAAAATTATTGAATTTTTGACCCCTTGGGGTCAAACTTGACCCCTGTTTACTCCACACATAGAGACGCGTACAAAGCTCTCCCTCGCCCTCCATTTGGAAAATCTGACCATACATATATCCTCCTGATTCCTGATTACAAGGAAAAACTCAAGCAGGAAGTACCAGAGACTAGCTCAATGCAGAAGAGGTCTGATGAAACGGATGCTAAGCTACAGGACTGTTTTGCTAGCACAGAATGGAATATGTTCTGGGATTCATCCAATAGCTTTGAGGAGTATACCACATTAGTCACCGGCTTCATCAATAAGTGCATCGACGACGTCATCCCCACAGTGACCGTACGTGCATACCCCAACCAGAAGCCATGTATTAAAGGAAACATCCACACTGAGCTAAAGGCTAGAGCTGCAGCTTTCAAGGAGCGGGACACTAATTCGGGCACTTATAAGAAATCCCGCTATTCCCTCAGACAAACCATCAAACAGGCTAAGCATCAATACAGGACTAAGTTTGAATCCTACTACTACACTGAGGATTGTCGGATGTGGCGGGGCTTGAAAACCATTATGGATTACGGCAGGTAGCCTAGTGGTTAGAGCGTTTGGCCAGTAGCCGAAAGGTTGCTGGATCAAATCCTCGAGCTGACAAGGTAAAAATCTGTCATTCTGCCCCTGAACAAAGCAGTTAACCCACTGTTCCCCGGTAGGCTGTCATTGTAAATAAGAATTTGTTCTTAACTGACTTGCCTAGTTAAATAAGGGTTCAATTAAAAAAACAAAGGGAAAGCCTGCCACAAGCTGCCCAGTGACATGAGCCTACCAGATGAGCTAAATGCTTTCTATGCTTACTTTGAGGCAAGCAACATTGAACCATGAACTACGCTCTCCATAGCCTATGTGAGTAAACAGGTCAACAGTAAACAAGGCAACATTCACAGATGGATTACCAGCACGCGTACTCTGAGCATGTGCTGACCAACTTGCAAGCGTCTTAAATGACATTTTCAACCTCTCCCTGGCTGAATCTGTAATACATACATGTTTCAAGCAGACCACCATAGTCCCTGTGCCCAAGAATGCCATGGTATCCTTCCTAAATGACTACCGCCCTATAGCACTCACGTCTGTGTCCATGAAGAGCTTTGAAAGGCTGGTCATGGCTAACATCAACAACATCATCCCAGAAACCCTAGAGCCACTCCAATTCACATACCGCCGCAACAGATCCACAGATGATGCAATGTCCATTGCATTCCACACTGCCCTTTCACACCTGAACAAAAGGAACACCTACGTGAGAATGCTGTTCGTTGACTACAGCTCAGCGTTCAATACCAGAGTGCCCAAAACTCATCACTATGCTAAGGACCCTGGGAGTAAACACCTCCCTCTGCAATTGGATCCTGGACTTCCTGACGGTCCAACCCCAGGTGTTAAGGGTAGGCAACAACACATCTGACACGCTAATTCTCAACACGGTGGATGCTTAGTCCCCTCCTATACTCCCTGTTCACCCACAACTGCGTGGCCATGCACGACTCCAACACCATCCTTCAGTTTGCTGAAAACACAACGGTGCTAGGCCAGATCACCAACAACGATGAGACAGTCTACAGGGAGGAGGTCAGAGACCTGGTAGTGTGGTGCCAGGAAAACAACCTCTCCCTCAATGTGAGCAAGACAAAAGACTGTGGACTACAGGAAAAGGGGGGCCGAGCATACCCCCTTTCATTTGGCAGGGTTGTAGTGTAGTGGGTTCAGAGCTTGGCATCCACATCACAATTAAACTATCATGGTCCAAATACACCAACACAGTCGTGAAGAGGGCAAGACAACACATATTCCCCCTCAGGAGACTGAAAAGATTTGGCATGGGTCCTCAGATCCTCAAAAAGTATTACAGCTGCGCCATCGAGAGCATCACCAGTTGGTATAGCAACTGCTTGGCATCTGACCTACAAGGCGCTAGAGAGGGTAGTGAGCACAGCTCAGTTCATCACTGGGGCCAAGCTTCCTGCCATCCAGGACCTCTATACCAGACGGTATCAGAGGAAGGCCCTAAACATCGTCAAGGACTCCAGCCATCCTAGTCATAGACTGATCTCTCTGCTACCGCTTGGCAAGCGGTACTGGAGCGGCAACTCTAGGTCCAAAAAACTTCTTAACACCTCCTGCCCCAAGCCATTAGACTGCTAAACAGTTAATCAAAATTGCTACCTGGACTATTTGCATTGACACCCTTTTTTACGCTGCTGCTTTTTATTTTCTATGTATTTAACTAGGCAAGCCAGTTAAGAACAAATTCTTATTTACAATGACAGCCTACACAGGCCCAACGTGGATGATGCAAGGCCAATTGTGCACTGCCCTATGGGACTCCCAATCACGGCTAGTTGTGTTACAGTCTGGATTCGAACCAGGTTGCCTGTAGCAACACCTCTAGCACTGAGATGCAGTGTCCAAACTTGTTTGTCTCCCGAGTTATATAAAATATTTTTTTACTTACAAAAAAAAAAAAATGCATTGTTGTTTAAGAGCTTGCAAGTAATCATTTCACGATAAGGTCTACTGCTTAATAACGGAAAAATTGATGTAAAAAATGTATCGCTAGCCACTTTAAACAATGCCACTTAATATAATGTTTACATACTCTACATTACTCGTCTCATATGTATATACTGTACTCTATACCTTGTACTGCATCCACCATCTTTATGTAATACATGTATCACTAACCACTTTAAACAATGCCACTTTTATATGTTTACATACCCTACATTACTCATCTCATATGTATATACTGTACTCGATACCATCTACTGCATTTTGCCTATGCCGTTCTGTACCATCACTCATTCATATATCTTTATGTACATATTCTTCATCCCTTTACACTTGTGTGTAGAAGGTAGTTGTTGTGAAATTGTTAGGTTAGGTTTCTCGTTGGTTATTACTGCATTGTCGGAACTAGAAGTACAAGCATTTCGCTACACTTGCGTTAACATTAGCGAACCATGTGTATGTGACAAATAACATTTGATTTGATTTGTTGTATTTGGCACATGTGACAAATACAATTTGTTTTGTTGGCTCTTTTAGGGTTAAACACACTAATAATCCCTACTCTTTGCTCCACCAGTTTTGTGTGGCACCAATGTTGGTGTCTTGACTTTTTCACTTTTATTTTTAGACATGTCTTGTTAAAAACGTGGCTTCGGAGAGAAACTATTCTCTGCTGGTATGGAGAAATATTCCCAACACCCCTCACATAATTTGCTGCCTCCTGTTTTGACTTGAGTCAGAGTATGACAGGAGTAAAAGCCGTCTGTCACCCAGTTGAGAAGATGGTGGAAAAGATCCTGTTATGTTGACAGGTTCTCCATCGAAATTAGGAAAGGCTGTAGAAATGATGCAATGCAGATATTACCAGGATTCATGTAATTGTATCCACTGCGCGGTTGGTACTAGATGATTGTATTCAATTGAAAATGATTATGACTGTGTTTTTATGACTGAAGTAATGCCACTATTTTTGGAAAATATGATCATTACTGAAACCATTGAAGGAAAGCTTGCAGGTATACAGTTGTAACCATTCCATCTGTTGCACATACCATACACTGTACATGTACATAACATTAAGACATTAGAACTAAAAACGATGAATTTCAATATAGTCAGATAACTCAAATTAAATATTACAATACAATGTAAACATATTACAGCAGATTAGGTACTCACAGAGTTTAGGTGATGATGAGTAAGACACAATGACATACCGATGATTGACACGTACTGTGAGAGCTCTGGCCGAGCACAGTAGTGAGTCAAACTCAGAAAACCGATAGCCATCTATCCTCGTTTGCGCCTGTCTCTGGCCCTTGATCCATTACTCCGTGAACTGCCGTGTACATAAAATGACTTCACTCCAGTCGGGAAGCTGAGATATATTTTCTATCGGTACAGGGCCCACATCTATCCAACCAAGGTCAGATGTGCTATACCTCAAAAACACCCCATGATTGCCTTAATATTGATCCCCGTCCAACCCCCCTCTTCCCCAAGGGACCCCCACTCACAGTATCAGTCTATTTCAGAGATGAACAACCAAGAATCTAATTTACAGTATAACATGTTGGAAACAATAATCTTTACTAACTTGATGCTGAAATAGGCAATGGAGCGTTTTCCCAGCGTTTTTCTAGTTTTAATTGTTTTCTGCAGGGAAAATCACAGTGCCTGAGCAGAACAAAACACCTACAGTCTGTTTAAATACATCTCCCCAAAAATCACAGCAGCCATGTTTTTGCTTGTTTTATCTGTTAACATCCAAGGTAATAGTCCTACCGTTTCTTTCCGTTTAGTTTATTCTTCTTCAAAGGGAGCGGTTTTCCCAGGTGTAATATCTGTTCATATCTGCCGTAGTGTTCTCAGCGAACACTCAAGTAATATTGGAGTGAAAAATTCAATAACTTCCAAGTAACTTGGAACATTGAGGAGACAATTTCGACTGGCAGAATCCTGAGCAAAAACCATTTGAAGTGGGAGGTTTATTCTATTTCTTATAATTGATGGTATCAAAGGATTGTGTCAAATATGTTGGAGTATTAACCAGATACAGTTGAATCTGCTTTGGGCACTAAAAACTTTTCTAAATGCCTTCACTGCAGCAAATGATCTACATCTAAGAATATAATGCAAAAGTTCATTTTGATTGTTTATTTAGTACTTCCAATTAATTCATTCCACATCCATATAACAGAGACATGTGAAAACCAAAAACCAACCAAAACCAACAAAGCCTGTTTATTATTCATGTACAGTACATTCATGCATGCTTTTGTTGTTTGATACTTTTCCAAGCCACTAGCGTTTTGATCAACCAAGACAGGAGAGGGATTACATAGTCGTGTCCCTCTCTCTCCCCTGCCAAACATTGACTTGGCTCAGCATTTTCCCGAAGTGTGAACTAAATTATAGATGTCTAATTTTATCTGAACTTAAGGCCAATAGGGCCTTTGGTGAAGACCATGGATATTTTATCACAAATGAAAAAATAAATACACAATGGCCCGGAGTGCCTGGGGAAAGCACAGTGTATGGAGAGAAAAATGAAGGGAATTTGACAGTGACAAAGCTCCAGCTTTATCCTCTGGGTCAAAACGAAAGTCAGCTAGGGTGATGGAAACTGAAAATGATACACTTGATCTTATGCACAAACAACATGTAGTACCGAACGCTAAAACGTGTCACAATATATCTCTGTCACTATGTACCTTCATCGTAAATAGTTCTGGCGAAAAAAATAGACACAGTTGAACTTTTCTCTCTTGTCAAACCAGGGGTATAGTTAGACCAGCGAGGGAAAAGGGTGATATATGAAGCACTAACATGACGATAGACTATTCTTCCCTATCCCTTGGCAGGGGGGTTGATCGGCTGTTGCAAACATAAGAACAGCCGAGCAGCTAAAGCCTTGTGTTACGAAAGCTTGTGTCGGAAAAGGTTAGAGCATTTACACGCTGTGTAGCGTGGTGGATACGAGTTCTGCTCATCTCTCTGCCTACCGAGAGCACTGCATGGGTTATTAGCTATTGTATAATGTCACATGCACAGCCCCTAATTAGGGCGCCATGTGAAAACAGCCAATTAGCATACAAATATTGTCGATGATAGGGCAGAGTGTGTATAATAATGACAATTGGCAGGGGTGTCTGAAAGAGGGGGAGTCGATGAGAGAGAGACAGAGAGCTAGAGAGAAAGAAAGAAGGGGTAGAGAGAGAGGGATAAAGAAAGATAGAGAAAGAGAGAGCGAGAGGGGGGGGGGGGGGGGGGGGCGCACACAGCCAACAAAGAACTGATGGCGTGTGAGACTGATGGCGGTCAGTACTCATTCCCTCATTGATGGGCTATGGAGACTGTAAGAGGTCATTAGCATTCTCAAGTCTTTGCAGGAAATGACAAATTATCAACAATATTGCTGGCTAGCGAGGCAACAGGAGGATGATGCCTGTGCGTTTCTGTTTGCAGAGGCCCTAAACATTGGAAATTGACATGACAGACGTAGAGAATGGAGAGAAAATGCCACACTTTTGTTATGATTGTTTTGCCATGTTGATGGATAGTCATGCCCTGATCAGAGTGGATGTCCTGGTCCAGGAAATAGGAATCATCTTATAATTTTGTCACTGGGTGAGAGGGGCTCACATGCTAGATATATATTATCATGCATAAACAAACTAGATAAATGTTTGTTCAATGTTTGGATGGGTCTTCAAAACATTGGAGAAGGTTGTAGTATCCATTAGAGGTTTGGTTTTGTATTGACTTTATGTGGAGGTTCTTCTATTGTCAGTGTCATGAAAAATGAAATATGAATCATTGTACAACGGGTGTGATCTAATCCTGAATGCTGATTGGTTAAAGGTGCATTCCAGCCGGTGCTAAATCTATGACGCTAAAATGCCTATTTACTCTGTTCCATCTGACTGCGCAATCCACTGTCTCATCAGCCCAGCCAGGCAAAATATAACTTGATCTCCACTATAAAAAGCATCTAGACATTATGTCACATTTCTTTTAGACTAACATTTCGTTTTCAACAGTAGAGATTTGTATAAACTTTACTGTCTGTCTCTCCGACATTTCCAACGTTGTTTCAATATTTAAATTTGATCTCCAACTGTCTCCAACGAAACGAAGTGCAGCTAGTTTGCAGTCTTTCCAGCTTCAGTTTGAAGATACTGTGTTAGCTGTGTTGTTGGCTAGCTCCTCTGAACAACGAGAGAGCACATTTTCTATGCCAGGGGAAATCGTGCTTCATTAGCTCAATGTTATGGATGTATCCAAAAAATGTCACTAGAAAACAGCTTAAACAAATGAAGCTACTGTTGTTATTCTGTCTGCACTGTTTAACGTGACTAAGTTAGCCATAGTTGGCCAGCTAGGAAGCAAGGGATAAGAACATTGCCAGCCAGTATGGCAATCAAACATTTAGAACGATTGACTGGGCCGCGTCCATAGATACAGAACAAAAAGGCAGAATGACTGGGTCGCTTCTCTGGCAACCAAACCAATAAAGCAAATGACCAACCGGCTTGGGTAGCAACCCTAGATTTGTTTCGGGACTATATCTTGTGGAAGGAAGAAATAGTAGGAATAAATTAATCAAAATAAAAAATGTTATTAAAATATGTAAATCGTTATTTGCATATGTTGGTAACCGTTGTATAAAAGTGATAATGCCCTCGAAGCCAGTGTTTGGAGGACATATTGGCATGGTTTGACTTCGTCTCGGGCCTAACAACATCCGTGCCAATATATCCTCCAAACACTGGCTTCTCTGGCATTATCACTTAAATAGGGAACCCCTCTTGACTTAATCATTGATATTTATGGGACTATATAATTGTTGATCTCTTGGTTATTACTGACAGATATGTTGTGTATATATACATCCTAAATGTATAATGAAACCCTCCACTGTGAGTGCTTTATGAATGGCCTTCACCCGTGTAATAGAATGTCCTTTGGATTCCCACCGAGCTTGTAATTTTCAACACTGGGAAACAGCGGTGGATAAATGTACTGTACATTTGAAAGCATTTTCCCTCCCCCATATCATGTCTAGATAGATCTCAACAAACATACATCAGTCATGGGACCATTAAAACTGGTTTGTACAAATCTATTCAACTGCATGCTTAAGTGGTTTTATTGCCTTTAATATAAAGTACCTACTGATTCTTAAAGTTGTATTATCCCTTTCACTCCTGACTCCATTCTCAACAGACCCCAGCCTCGTAAGGCCTTTATTTTGTCCACTTGGCAATGAAATGTAATTGCTAAATACAAACACAACATAGCGGGACTATCATTGATACTGCTTGTATTAGACTTTGCAATAAGACTTGGCTTTCTGACAAAGTATTGTGGCAAAAAGCAAGCAATTGTTTGATTTTTCTTGGTATTGTGGCAAGAAACACGCTTTTCTCACAGAATTCTTCAAAAATGAATGTGTCGTGAAGAACCAAGTAATTGTCAATGCTTTCTTGGTAAGTATTGGGTGGAGGACCAAGACAAAAATAACCAAGAAATCGTCAATGCTTTCTTGGTAAGTATTGGGTGGAGGACCAAGACAAAAATAACCAAGAAATCATCAATGCTTTCTTAGTAAGTATTGGGTGTAAAACCAAGCTCATACCTTCAGGGACCTTCTCCGAAAAGAGTAGGTCTGTCTTCCACAGCAATTAGATTAACAGTGGATTTAAAACTAAGAGACTAAGTGTCACACTTGCTATCCTCAAACTCCCTGTCATAAATCGACCAAGGCGCAGCGTGCATGTGGGTCCACATCTTTGAATGAAAGTGAACCAAAAAACAAACAGGTAAACAGCAAAGACCGTGACGCAACCGAGGTGCACACAAACACAAATGGAAAAATAATTACCCACAAAACACAGGTGGGAAAAGGCTACCTATGTATGGTTCTCAATCAGAGACAACGACAGACAGCTGTCACAGATTGAGAACCATACCCGACCAAAAACAAAGAAATACAAAACATAGAAAAAATAACATAGAATGCCCACCCTAGTCACACCCTGGCCTAACCAGGGCGTGACACTAAGGCAAAAATCAAATCAAAATCAAATCAAATGTGTTTATATAGCCCTTCGTACATCAGCTGATATCTCAAAGTGCTGTACAGAAACCCAGCCTAAAACCCCAAACAGCAAGCAATGCAGGTATAGAAGCACGGTGGCTAGGAAAAACTCCCTAGAAAGGCCAAAACCTAGGAAGAAACCTAGAGAGGAACCAGGCTATGTTGGGTGGCCAGTCCTCTTCTGGCTGTGCCGGGTGGAGATTATAACAGAACCTGGCCAAGATGTTCAAATGTTCATAAATGACCAGCATGGTCAAATAATAATAAGGCAGAACAGTTGAAACTGGAGCAGCAGCACGGCCAGGTGGACTGGGGACAGCATGAGTCATCATGTCAGGTAGTCCTGAGGCATGGGCTCAGGTCCTCCGAGAGAGAGAAAGAAAGAGAGAATTAGAGAGAGCACACGTAAATTCACACAGGACACTGAATAGGACAGGAGAAGTACTCCAGATATAACAAACTGACCCTAGCCCGCCGAAAACATAAACTACTGCAGCATAAATACTGGAGGCTGAGACAGGAGGGGTCAGGAGACACTGTGGCCCCATCCGAGGACACCCCCGGAAAGGGCCAAACAGGAAGAATATAACCCCACCCACTTTGCCAAAGCACAGTCCCCACACCACTAGAGGGATATCTTCAACCACCAACTTACCATCCTGAGACAAGGCCGAGTATAGCCCACAAAGATCTCCGCCACGGTACAGCCCAAGGGGGGGCGCCAACCCAGACAGGAAGATCACATCAGTGACTCAACTCACTCAAGTGACACACCCCTCCTAGGTATGAAAGAGCACCAGTAAGCCAGTGACTCAGCCCCTGTAATAGGGTTAGAGGCAGAGAATCCCAGTGGAAAGAGGGGAACCGGCCAGGCAGAGACAGCAAGGGCGGTTCGTTGCTCCAGAGCCTTTCCGTTCACCTTCCCACTCCTGGGCCAGACTACACTCAATCATATGACCCACTGAAGAGATGAGTCTTGAGTAAAGACTTAAAGGTTGAGACCGAGTTTGCGTCTCTTACATGGGTAGGCAGACCATTCCATAAAAATGGAGCTCTATAGGAGAAAGCCCTGCCTCCAGCTGTTTGCTTAGAAATTCTAGGGACAATTAGGAGGCCTGCGTCTTGTGACCGTAGCGTACGTGTAGGTATGTACGGCAGGACCAAATCAGAGAGATAGGTAGGAGCAAGCCCATGTAATGCTTTGTAGGTTAGCAGTAAAACCTTGAAATCAGCCCTTGCCTTGACAGGAAGCCAGTGTAGGGAGGCCAGCACTGGAGTAATATGATCACATTTTTGGTTCTAGTCAGGATTCTAGCAGCTGTATTTAGCACTAACTGAAGTTTATTTAGTGCTTTATCCGGGTAGCCGGAGAGTAGAGCATTGCAGTAGTCTAACCTAGTTTTTCTGCATCATTTTTGGACAGAAAGTTTCTGATTTTTGCAATGTTACGTAGATGGAAAAAAGCTGTCCTTGAAATGGTCTTGATATGTTCTTCAAAAGAGAGATCGGGGTCCAGAGTAACGCCGAGGTCCTTCACAGTTTTATTTGAGACGACGGTACAACCATTAAGATTAATTGTCAGATTCAAAAGAAGATCTTTTTGTTTCTTGGGACCTAGAACAAGCATCTCTGTTTTGTCTGAGTTTAAAAGTAGAACGTTTGCAGCCATCTACTTCCTTATGTCTGAAACACATGCTTCTAGCGAGGGCAATTTTGGGGCTTCACCATGTTTCATTGAAATGTACAGCTGTGTCATCCGCATAGCAGTGAAAGTTAACATTATGTTTTCGAATGACATCCCCAAGAGGTAAAATATATAGTGAAAACAATAGTGGTCCTAAAACAGAACCTTGAGGAACACCGAAATTTACAGTTGATTTGTCAGAGGACAAACCATTCACAGAGACAAACTGATATCTTTCCGGCAGATAAGATCTAAACCAGGCCAGAACTTGTCCGTGTAGACCAATTTGGGTTTCCAATCTCTCCAAAAGAATGTGGTGATCGATGGAATCAAAGGCAGCACTAAGGTCTAGGAGCACGAGGGCAGATGCAGAGCCTCGGTCTGATGTCATTAAAAGAAACACTACAGTCCAGCTTAAATATTAACATGGTATGTGAGCTCAGTTGTGCAAGGATGCAGCAAAGCCACATGATATTAAGGTTACTTGTTTGTCCCTATGTGACTATGAAAGTATCATTTGCATAAAGACAATAAGAATATAATCTAGGGTCATTTTCACCTGAAACCAACCATAATATTAGAACGTTATGGTAATGAGAAGGCACTCGGTCTGGGTACATATATGCACACATGGACAAATACTGACATGCTCAAGCAGACACACACACACACACACACACACACACACACACACACACACACACACACACACACACACACACACACACACACACACACACACACACACACACACACACACACACACACACACACACACCACCACTTCAGACCTTTGGAGCAGATGTTTTAAAAGACAGTGTATCAAAGCCATTTATCCATTTGAAACAACAATTAATCATCAAGGGTCCAGATTACATTTGAAAATCCTTAGAGACACTAAGTAACTTCAGCTAAGCTTTGTCTAATACAGGAGCTTACTGAGTGATTCCTCATGAAACCATGATTTTGGGGATTTTCATGAAATGCAATCCATAGATTAGTCCTTTGGCGGAAGGATTGCTGACATACAATGAGTGTACAAAACATTAAGTACACCTTCCTAATATTTAGTTGCACCCCCTCCCCTTTTGACCTCAGAACAGCCTCAATTCATTGGGGGCATGGACTCTATAATTTGGTTATTTATTAGGATCCCCATTAGCCGCTGCAAAAGCATCAGCTACTCTTCAAGGGGACCACACAAAATATGACATAATACATGGTACAGAACATTATTAGTCAAGGACTGAAATATATACATTTAAAACATCATACACAGCCTACATATCAGTACATACACAATATCTAGGTCTAATACACAGTACAGTGCAAATTACATTACTCAATATATAAAATGTCTGTGTCTCTTCACAGTCCCCTTTGTGCAGTAAGGTGTTCTATTATCTGTTTTTTTTCAACAGATTTTATTGCTAGCTTGAGTTACCTGGGGTGGCAGGGAGTTCCATGTTGTCATGGCTCTATTTAATACTGTGCATTTCCCCACCTCTGTTCTGGACCTGGAGACTGTGAAGAGACCTCTGCTTGTATGTCGTGTGTGGGTACCGATGAGTGTCCGAACTGTGTGCCAACTGCTTGAACAGACAGTTTGGTACCTTCCACACATCAATACCTCTCACAAAGACCAATAGTGGTGCAGTCAATCTCTCCTCAACTTTGAGCCAGAAGAGACTGACATGCATGTTACTGAAAATTTCATCTAAGCGCGATACGTGCTGCTTTGTTCTGGACTAACGGCAAGTTACCTATGTTCTTCTTTGCCGCACATGACCACACAGCTGGGAAGTAGTCCAGGTACAACAAAACTGGGGCCTGTAAGACCTGTCTGGTTGACTGCGATGTCAAAAAGGCATATCAACACCATATCATGGACAGACCTCTTCCCATTTTAGAAACAATTGAGTCTATATGTTTTGACCATGGCAGCTTGATATCTAGGGTTACACCCAGCAGTTTCGTATCCTCAACTTGCTCAATAGCCACATTATTCAATCAAATAAAATCAAAATCAATCAAATAAAATCTTATTGGTCACATACACGTGTTTAGCAGATGTTATTGTGGGTGTAGCGAAATGCTTGTGTTTCTAGCTCCAACAGTGCAGTAAAACTAACAACAAATCAAACAATTTCTTAATGACACAATACACACAAATCTAAAGTAAAGGAATGGAATTAAGAATATATAAATATTTGGACGAGCAATGTCAGATCTAAACGGGGTTTAGTGTTGAGTGAGTGATTTGTCACAAAGATTATGCTTTTAGTTTAAGATATTTAGCACCTACTGCTAGTTACCCAATCTAAAACTGAGTTCTATGTTAAGTGTCTCAGTTATTTTACTGTTGTAGCCGACGTGTATACTGTTGAGTTGTGAGCGTACGTAAATACTCAAGCTTTATTCAAGGTCAGTGGAAGGTAATTTGTAAAAACAGAAAACAATAATGGGCCTAGCCGGCTGCCCTGTGGTACACAACACTCAACTGAGTTTGCATGAGAGTGGCGTCCATTAACGAAAACCCTCTGTGTTCTATTAGATAGGTAACTCTCAATCCATGATAAGGCAGAGGATGCAAATCCATAACACCTCATTTTTTTTCAGCAATAGGTTATGATCAATGACATCAAAAGCTGCACTGAAGTCTAACAAAACAGCTCCCACAATCTTCTTACTATCAATTCCTTTCAGCCAATCATCAATCATTTGTGTCAGTGGTGAGCGTGTTGAGTGCCCTTCCCTATAAGCATGCTGAAAATCTGTTAAGTTATTTTCTGTAAAATAGCTATGTATTTGATCAAACACAATTTTGTAACGTGCTGATTGGTTGCGTGTGTAATGTGTACGCTAATAAACGGGAAGCAAGTACAGTGAGTGAATGTAATAAATAAACTAACTTGGTACAAAACAAGAAACACAAGTAGTGAACAGACATGAAACATATAAACAGAAACAATAACGCCTGAGGAAAGAACCAAAGGGAGTGACAGATATGGGGGAGGTAATCAGGAAGGTGGAGTCCATGTGAGTCTTATGAGGCGCAGGTGAGCGTAACGATGGTGACAGGTGTGCGTAGCAATGAGTAAACTGGCAACAACGAACACCAGAGAGGAGGAGCGGGAGTAGATGTGACAGGGTGTTTGAACCATTAAAGGGTGCTCTGCTATTCTTGGCTAGCGGAATGACCTTCACCTCCCTCCATGTCAAAAGGCACACAGCGTCTTCTAGGCTTAAATTGAAGATGTGGCAAACAGGAGTCACAACGTATTCAGCTATCAACCTCAGCAATTTATCATCCAGTTTGTCGGTACCAGGTGGTTTGTCCTTATTTATTGATAGCAATAATTTTCTCATCTCTTCAACATCCAGTTTGTGGAACTCAAAACTACGGTCCCTTAATTTTCATAATTTGGTCCATTAGACATGACATGTTGTTTGCATGTCATATCTAGTTTGCTAGTCTTGTCAACAAAAAAGTTATTAAAATGGTTGGCAATATCAAAGAGTTTTGGTATGAAGAAGCCATCTGTGTCAATGAAGGGCGGAGCCAAGTTAGCTTTTTTGTCAAGAATTTCATTTAAAGTACTCCAGAGCTTTTTACTATCATTCTTTGTATAATTTATCTTTGTACCATAGTATAGTTTCTTCTTTTTTTTGTTTAGTTTACTGTTTGTTTGTTTAGTTTACGTGATTTCTCAATTTACTGTGTGTATGCCAGTGTTTGTCACGCCCTGACCTTAGAGATCCTTTTTATGTCTCTATTTTGGTTTCGTCAGGGCGTGAGTTTTGTGTTTCTATGATTTTCTATTTTTATGTTCTCAATCAGGGACAGCTGTCTATCGTTGCCTCTGATTGGGAACCATACTTAGGTACCCTTTTTCACACCTGTGTTTGTGGGAAGTTAACTTTGTTTGATGGCACATAGTCTTAAGCTTCTCGGTTTGTTTTGGTATTGTTTTGTTGGCGACATCTATTTAAAGTATGTACGCTCACCACGCTGTACCTTGGTCCAGTTCTTCCTTCAACAGCCATGACAAGTCTGCTGTGTTGTCAGACTTATTTGCTATTCCCTTTACCTCATCCCTCTCAGCCATACAGTTTTTCAATTCATCATATATCCATGGAGATTTGGCAGTTCTAACAGTTTCTTGATGGGTACATGCCTATCAGTAACGCGAAGAAGCAGTTTCATAAATGCTTAAAGTGCAGCGTCCGGATATTCAGACAAACAAAATGTTTTACATCTTCGACACAGCAATCGTTGCAAAACCATTAATATGATTGTTTATACACAACTTTAGATCCAGTTTTTTCTATATATGGCTATTGTGTTATGATCACTACATCCGATGGGTGAGGATACTGCTTTAGAGCAGATTTCTGCAACATTCGTTTTTCTTATTTTACCTTTTGTTTAACTAGGCAAGTCAGTTAAGAACAAATTCTTATTTACAATGAGGCCCTAGGAACAGTGGGTTAACTGCCTTGTTCAGGGGCAGAACCACAGATTTTTACCTTATCAGCTCTGAGATTCGATCTAGCATTCGGCTACAGGCCCAATGCTCTAACCACTAGGGTACCTGCCACCCCATTTGTATTTATTATGGATCCCCATGGCAGCAGCTACTATTCCTGGGGTCCAACAAAATTAAGGCAGCTCATAACATTTTAAAAACATTACAATACCTTGACAGATTTCACAACACACTGTGTGCCCATAGTTGGGGTATGCATGGATGTCCGAGCTGTGTGCCAGTAGTTTAGACAGACAGCATTCAACATGTCAATATCTCAAATAAATAAAAGTAGTGAGGAAGTCAATCTCTCCTCCCCTTTCAGCCAGGAGAGATTGACATGCATATTGCTAATATTAGCTTTCTGTGTACATCCAAGGGCCAGCCGTGCTGCCCTGTTCTGATGTCCTTTTTTGTGGCACCTGACCATACAACTGAACAGTAGTCAAGGTGCGACAGAACTAGGGTCTGCAGGGCCTGCCTTGTTGATAGTGTTGTCAAAAAGGCAGAACATCCCTTTATTATAGACAGACTTCTCCCCATCTTAGCTACTACTGCATCAATAATTTTTGACCATGACAGTTTACAATATAGGGTTACTCTAAGCAGTTTAGTCATCTCAACTAGCTCAATTTCTACATTATTTATTATAAGGTTTAGTTGAGGTTTAGGATTTTGTGAGTGTTTCGTTCCAAATACAATGCTTTTAGTTTTAGAAATATTTAGGGCTAATTTATTCCTTGCCATCTACTCTGAAACTAACTGCAGCTCTTTGTTGAGTGTTGCAGTCATTTCAGTCGCTGTAGTAGCTGACGTGTATAGCGTTGAGTCATCCGCATACATAGACACTCTCGCTTTACTCAGTGGCATGTCGTTAGTAAAAATTGAAAAAAGCAAGGGGCCTAAACAGCTACCCTGGGGAATTCCTGATTCTAACTGGATTATATTTGAGAGGCTTCCAATAAAGAACACCCTCTGGGTTCTGTTAGACAAGTAAGTCTTTATCCAAATTATAGCAGGGTGTGTAAAGCCATAACACATACATTTTTCCAGCAGCAGACTATGATCGATAACGTTAAAAGCTGCACTGAAGTCTAACAAGACAGCCCCCACAATCATTTTATCATCAATTTCTCTCAGCCAATCATCAGTCATTTGTGTAGGTGCTGTGCTTGTTGAGTGTCCTTCTCTATAAGCATGCTGAAATTCTGTTGTTAATTTGTTTACTGTGAAATAGCATTGTATCTGGTCAAACACAATATTTTCCAGAAGTTTACTAAGGGTTAGTAACAGGCTGATTGGTCGGCTATTTGAGCCAGTAAAGGGGGCTTTACTATTCTTATGTAGCGGAATGACTTTAGCTACCCTCCAGGCCTGAGGGCACAAGCTCTCTAGTAGGCTTAAATTGAAGATGTGGCAATATCGTCTGCTATTATCCTCAGTAATTTTCCATCCAGATTGTCAGACCCCGGCTGCTTGTCATTGTTGATAGACAACAATAATTGTTTCACCTCTTCCACACTGACTTTACGGAATTCAAAAGAACAATTCTTGTCTTTCATAATTTGGTCCGATATACTTGGATGTGTAGTGTCAGCGTTTGTTGCTGGCATGTAATCCCTAAGTTTGCTTATCTTGCCAATGAAAAAGTAATTTAAGTAGTTTGCAATATCAGTGGGCTTTGTGATGAACGAGCCATCTGATTCAATGAATGAAGCAGCCGAGTTTGCTTTTTTCCCAAAAATGTAATTTAAGGTGCCTCAAAGCTTTTTACTATCATTCTTTCTATAATTTATCTTTCTTTCATAGTGTGGTTTCTTTTTCTTTACTTTAGTCACATGATTTCTTAATTTGCAGTACGTTTGCCAATCAATTGGACTGCCAGACTTAACTTCTTGGTGACAGGGGGCAGTATTTTCACGTTCGGATGAAATGCATGCCCAAATTCAACTGCCTGCTACTCATCCCCAGAAGATAAGATATGCATATTATTAGTAGATAGAAATAGAAAACACTAGGAATAGAAAACACTGGGATAGAAAACACTGAAGTTTCTAAAACTGTTTGAATCATGTCTGTGAGTATAACAGAACTTATGTAGCATTTGGAATCCAGATTTCTAAGGGACCTTCTTGCAGTTCCTACCGCTTCCACTGGATGTCACCAGTCTTTAGAAATTGGTTGAGGTTTATCCTTTGTGTAATGAAGAAGTAGCCCTGTTCAAAACGAGGGTCACTTCAAGTGTACTGTTTGTTAGAGGCGTGTGACCAGAAAGGTAGCGTCAGTTTGTTTTCTTCCTGAATTGAACACAGATCATTCCGTCTTCAATATTATTGATTATTTTCATTAAAAAATACCTAAAGTTGTATTACAAAAGTAGTTTGAAATGTTTTGGCAAAGTTTACAGGTAGGTTTTGAGATATTTTGTAGTCACGTTGCGCAAGTTGGAACCAGTGTTTGTCTGGATCAAACGTGCCAAATAAATTGACATTTTTTATATATATCGATGGAATTAATCGAACAAAACAAGTATTTGTGATGTTTATGGGAAATATTGGAGTGCCAACAGAAGAAGCTTGTCAAATGTAAGGCATGATTTATATTTTTATCTCTGCGTTTTGTGTCGCGCCTGCAGGGTTGAAATATGTTTTCTCTCTTTGTTTACGAAGGGGCTATCCTCAGATAATAGCATCGTTTGCTTTCGCTGAAAAGCCTTTTTGAAATCTGACATGTTGGCTGGATTCACAACACGTGTAGCTTTAATTTGGTATCTTACATGTGTGATTTCATGAAAGTTTGTTTTTATAGTAATTTATTTGAATTTGGCGCTCTGCTGAGCGTCCCACATATCCCAGAAAGTTTTTAATTGCCATACCTGTCACGCCATGACCTTAGAGAGCTTTTCATGTCTCTATTTTGGTTTGGTCAGGATGTGATTTGGGTGGGCATTCTATGTTCATTTGTCTATGTTTTGTATTTCTTTGATTTGGCCGGGTATGGTTCTCAATCAGGGACAGCTGTCTATCGTTGTCTCTGATTGGGAACCATACTTAGGTAGCCTTTTCCCACCTGTGTTTTGTGGGTAGTTGTTTTCTGTTTCGTTTCTCACTTTGTTATTTTGTTCTAGTATTCAGTGTTAATAAAAATAAAAATAAAAATAATGGGTTTGTGCTTATTAGTAACTGGAATAAGTAGTTTCATAATTCCGTCAAGTTCAGCGTCTGGTTGCTTCTCATTACCCACCACAGACCAGCAAATATTCTTTAAACATATGAATCACTACAAAACTTATTGTATGCACTATATTTGGCCCAGCCTTTGAAATTTCGGTTTTCCTAGATATGGCTACTATATTTGTTATCACTACATACTATGGATCTGGATACTGCTTTAAAGAACATATCTGCAGCATTCCTGAGTTTTTGTAAATACCCTGGTAGGTTGACTGAGTGGGCGGCTTGATGATAACCAGTCAATATTTAAATAACTTCTCTGTTTATATCACATACATTATCAAGCATTTCACACATATTATCCAGATACTGACTGTTATGACTTGGTGGTCTATAGCAGCTGTCATTCCTGTAGATTATCTTCTGTTTCCAGAAGGTGTCAAAGTTATCAATGAAAGTGATTCCAGCAGAGCTACAGTCTTTTAGTAGTCTTTTAAAAAGTAGTAGTCTTTTAGTAGTCTTTTAGCCAGATGTGTAATGCCAGCAGTCTGCTGAATCTTTCACACCCGTGGACCAATGATGGTACTGGGCCTGAAAGTATTGGCCTTTTTTTTGGAGTCTTTTAATGCTAAAATCAGCCATAAAATCAATTTTCAAATGTTCCGAGCTAGCCCTCCTGATGTCGTTTGACCCCACATGGACTACGACAGTGTCCGCTCCCGGTATCTGTGTTATTACAGTTGGGAGCAGCCTTGTTATGTCCTGTACTCGTGCTCCTGGGTGGCATAGGGTTTTTGCCTTGGGGACCTAGATGTTTCACACCATAGAGCTGCCTATGATGACAGCTGATGATGTTGAATGGGCCGGTCTCTCAGGGAGCTCCGAGGATCTGAACCTGAGGTAGAAGCCACCGGAGAGGGAGGCAGAACAGAGGATGAAGATGCAGGTACCCGGATCTAAACTTGATTGCGAAGTCACCAAAGTCGAAGGCGGCAGAACCTCTGGATCCAGGGTGGCAAAGGTGTTTCTGCTCTGTGTCAGTTCCGGGCTCAACATCTCAATGGAGACCCCCGTTGCCAGAGGACGCCTTCTTCGACTTCCACAGCGAGTGACGTACCTCCATGGCTGGTTGGTTGGGTCGAGAACAGCTCCGCTCTCCAGGGAAGGGGAAGACCCCTTCGGGGATGGAACCCTGCCTAGCACTGGCCAGTCGGCTGTGGAGAGCTGACACGGCGGCGAAACATCCACCAGACCAGAGCGGTGTCCGGCTACTGTGGTGGAAGATAAAGAAAAGGTAGGTGGTCGTGTGTTCCCCAGTAGCTTATGTAGGTTTGCTACTTGCTTGCTAAGAGTAGCTCCTTCTCTCCTGTAGTCCTCCGCAAGCAAGCATTTGCTTCATTGAAAGTCAGCGTCGTCCAAATTTTCCTGTAACAAAGCAAAGTAAACACAGCTCATGCAATGCTGGAGACGTTCAATAGCGGCCTCTATTTGAGACCGCCAAGCCAGCTAGCTGGGCTTTTGCGTCACTCCCGATATACAGAATCTGGCAGGATTCCGGGACAGATAGCAGCGCTCACAGCAATTTAGCCCAACAGAGCCGCAGAATTCAAAATAAAATACAAATATATAAAAACACACACCGAGGTCTTTATTTCAGGTTTCGGCGTTCAACAACAACAAACATACGTCACAATCTGATGATGTAGTGATTGACATACGCCCGTCAGAAAGATGTGATCAGTACATGAGGATCATTTAGTTCCTGTTCTGTTTGTAAATACCCTGGTAGGTTACAGCTTGGAGCTTATTTTTGAGTGGGCAGCTTGATAACAACCAGTCAATCTTTAGGTCACCCAGAAAACATACCTTTAAGGGAGGCAGATGAACCTGTTGTCATATTACTTCCACATCATCTGACAATAGATCATCTCTCAGTAAAATGACTCTGGACATACAGTCGTGGCCAAAAGTTTTGAGAATGACATTAATTTCCACAAAGTTTGTTGCTTCAGTGTCTTTAGATACAGTATGTTTGTCAGGTGTTACTATGGAATACTGAAGTATAATTACAAGCATTTCATAAGTGTCAAAGGCTTTAATTGACAATTACATGAAGTTGATGCAAAGAGTCAATATTTGCAGTATTGACCCTTCTTTTTCAAGACCTCTGCAATCCACCCTGGCATGCTGTCAATTAACTTCTGGGTCACTGATGGCAGCCAATTCTCGCATAATCAATGCTTGGAGTTTGTCAGAATTGGTAGCTTTTGCTTTGTCCACCCGCCTCTTGAGGATTGACCACATGTTCTCAATGGGATTAAGGTCTGGGGAGTTTCCTGGCCATGGACACAAAATCTCTATGTTTTGTTCCCCGAGCAACTTAGTTATCACTTTTGCCTTATGACAAGGTGCTCCATCATGCTGGAAAAGGCATTGTCCGTCACCAAACTGTTCCTGGACGGTTGGGAGAAGTTGGTACCATTCTTTATTCATGGCTGCGTTCTTAGGCAGCATTGTGAGTGAGCCCACTCCCTTGGCTGAGAAGCGACCCCACACATGAAGGGTCTCAGGATGCTTTACTGTTGGCATGACACAGGACTGATGGTAGCACTCAGCTTGTCTTCTCCGGGAAAGCTTTTTTCCGGATGCCCCAAACAATCGGAAAGGGGATTCATCAGAGAAAAGGACTTTACCCCAGTCCTCTGTAGTCCAATCCCTGTACCTTTTGCAGAATATCAGTCTGTCCCTGATGTTTTTCCTGGAGAGAAGTGACTTCTTTCCTGAGCAAGCTCTGTACTGGTGGTGCCCCGATCCCGCAGCTGAATCAACTTTAGGAGACGGTCCTGGTGCTTGCTGGACTTTCTTGGGCGCCCTGAAGACTTCTTCTTCTTCAACAATTGAACTCCTCTCCTTGAAGTTCTTGATGATCCGATAAATGGTTGATTTAGGTGCAATCTTACTGGCAGCAATATCCTTGCCTATGAAGCCCTTTTTGCGCAAAACAATGATGACGCCACGTGTTTCCTTGCAGGTAACCATGGTTGACAGAGGAAGAACAATGATTCCAAGCACCACCCTCCTTTTGAAGCTTCCAGTCTGTTATTCAAACTCAATCAGCATGACAGAGTGATCTCCAGCCTTGTCCTTGTCAACACTCACACCTGTGTTAACAAGAGAATCACTGACATGATGTCAGCTGGTCCTTTTGTGGCAGGGCTGAAATTCAGTGGAAATGTTTTGGGGGGATTCAGTTCATTTGCATGGCAATGAGGGACTTTGAAATTAATTTAAATTAATCTGATCACTCTTCGTAACATTCTGGAGTATATGCAAATTGCCATCATACAAACTGGCCATGACTGTATATGGCAACAACTCCTCCATTTGCATTTATATCTTTCATATATATCCTATAACCATGTATAGTTACTACTGCATCATCAAAGGAATTACCTAAGAGTGTTTCAGAGTTTTCCAGAACATGAATGTCTTCTGATGTTAATAAATTGTCAATTTCATGAACCTTGTTTCTCAGGCTACATGTTAAAATGGGCACTTTTTCTCATTTTCTGGGTTGCGTGTTTGTTTTTAGTGATATTCTGAGAGGCTGATCTGAGGTAGACATTTACATTTGACTCAATGGTACTGAATATCCTGCCAGTTTCAATGCAAACAGTGGAATAACGTTCTATGTGCATATGATTATTGCAGACAATACCCTTGGAGCTAACAGTTAAAAAAACCATAGATTAGGTTACTTCCATTTACTGCACTTCAATTTTTCTGGGATATAATACGATGTCCTCTGTTGCTTATTATGACAGGGAGGACTGATGCGCTACCGAGCCCAGACAAGGTGTCGAAAGCTTTTCACAGGCATGCTGGCCCATGTTTCCCACAGTTGTGTCAAGTTGACTAGATGTCCTTTGGGTGGGGGACCATTCTTAATTCACACGGGAAACTCTTACCCCGTTCAAATGCACTTACAATATTTTGTCTTGCTCATTCACCCTCTGAATGGCACACCTACACAATCCATGTCTCAATTGTCTCAAGGATTAAATATCCTTCCTCACCTGTATCCTCCCCTTAATTTACAATGTTTGAAGTGGATTTAACAAGTGATGGATAATGTCAATAATGGATCATAGCCTTCACCTGGATTCACCTGGTGAAGTCTATGTCATGGAAAGAGCAGGTGTCCTTAATGTTTTGTACACTCAGTGTATATTACACATTTGTGTTTAAAAGCATAATTGAGTTGGCATATTTATGACATTTTGGCCTTACCCAGGCCTCGTTTAAGAGTCATATGAGTAGTATTTTGATTTCAATAAAAAAAAATGTTTTACATTAATTTATGAATATTGAAAATGTAAACATGAATATATACATTGTTTTCCTATATATTGTTGAACATAATATACTCTATGTGCATGCAAAAGTTCCAGAGTGAGATCTCTGCTAGTGTTAAAGTTATGGCCCATTTTATTCAGAGAAATTGGCATAGTAGGCATTGTAACCAATCACAGCCATCCGTTTACTTGTATCATTGCACATCCTGCAAATCATCAGCAGAAAGTGACCGTTTTGAATACATTTTTACATTAATATTGTAAGGCTTACAAATTGGATCATAACTCAAAAAAATGGTATATTTAAAATGTTCATGTTGATATTTTTCAATATTCATAAATGAATGTAAACATTTTTTATTGAAGTAAAAAGACTTCTCGTTTTACAGAGCAAGAGTTACGTATAACACCAATGTTTGCTTTGGAGCACCTACAGATTAAACATAATGAAATGTTAAAGGAGGCCTGGCTAAGGCCACAATGTCATAAATATGCCAACGTTGATCAATTATTTCTCAATTTTGCTTTTAGATACAAATATATATCAACAATCTTTCCTCCAAAGAACCATTTTATGGATTATATTTTGTGAAAATCCCCCAAATCATGGTCTTTTTTGGTCTGGATTTCACAAGGACTCACTCTACCCTGCATGCTAAGCGGGTACAATACTTCACCACTGCCAAGAGTGTTGGTGTGTGTGAGTGTGTGACACAAAACGTTGCACACCCACAGGCCATCCAGATCAATACCCACGTGCCCCCCCCACCCCCCCACTAGCTGGCCTATATCAATGTATGAATGCATCTATTTCAATGCTTCCACATACTATTGACTAACTAATCCACTCAGAGACTTGCTCTTCTGCTCTTTCTCACAGAGGTCCATAACTTAATAGATCCCTTTGGGAATAGCGGGCGCTGAACTGTGAGACAAAATGCCAGCCTGTGATTGGCCTTGGCTAAAGCTAGTGTAATTGAGAGAAACATCAGTGCTCGGGAGAGAGAGAAAGAGCTAGAGAGGGAGAGACAGAGAGAGTGCGATAAAGAAAGAGAGAGGGAGAGGGAGGGAGAGAGAGAGAAAGAGGAAGCGAGAGAGAGAGAGAGAGAGAAAGAGAGAGAGAGAGAGAGAGAGAGAGAGAGAGAGAAAATAAAAAAAATACATGATGAGGTGAGCTGCGTGTGTGTTGTATATATTCCAACAGTTTCTCCATGTGGACACTGGCCTCTCCCTGGCTACCATTCTGGTTAATATTACCATGCTCGTTAATAAACCATTCACATCAAATCAAAGTTTATTGGTCACATACACATCTTTAGCAGATGTTTTTGCTGGTGTTGCGAAATGCTTGTGTTTCTAGCTCCGACAGTGTAGTAATATCTAACAAGTAACATCTAACAATTTCACAAGATATACCCAATACACACAAATCTAAGTAAAGGAATGATGAATTAAGAATATGTAAATATATGGTCGAGCAATGTCAGAGCGGCATAGACTAAGATACAGTAGAATAGAATAGAATATGTAAACATTATTAAAGTGACCCGTGTCTATGTACATAGGCAGCAGCCTCTTATGTGTTAGTGATGGCTATTTAACAGTCTGATGGCCTTGAGATAGAAGCTGGTTTTTAGTTTCTCGGTCCCAGCTTTGATGCACCTGTACTGACCTCGCCTTCCGGATGATATCGGGGTGAACAGGCAGTGGTTTGGGTGGTTGTTGTCCTTGATGATCTTTTTGTCCTTCCTGTGACATCGGGAGCTTTAGGTGTCCTGGAGTGTCCATTCTGGTTAATATGACCGTTCTGGTTAATTTGACCACATCGGTTGTTCCATGTAGTGAATATGTTATTCAATGTGTTTGTATGGGCTAATAGCAGTAAGGCCAAAATCAAATTTTCATCAAATATTTTTTGAATATATTTTTTGATACTTCAAGGGGTCACAAATTCCAAATCAAATAGCTAAAGGATCCTTGGTATGACCTTCTTAAAACAATTCCATATAGCTTAGTAGACCCCCCCCCGGCTTAGACAGGGCTTAGACTGTAATGGGTTAAAGTTATCACTCATCTGAGATACCTGTCACTTTGTGTAGCAGACACTGGCAGAGGCCTCATTTTACATTAGCTTGATTTATTCCCAATATCAATTCAATTGCATGACAGAAATGCAGCGTTGATGTACGGTGCGTGAATGTACAGTATACAGTACGTGCAGTATATCCATGAGGAACCAGCTCGAGATCATAGAGCAACACTTGACCCTCTCCCTTTTGCGCTCTGCCCCCCCCCCCCCAATCACTTGAGTGTGTTGTCCATTTTACGAATCAATATGTCCTCCATCAAAAGTCTGTCTGGTCTGCTACCGTCATCCCTCATACTAAATGGCTGTTGGGCTGCTCTCATTGAGTTTAAGCTTGTTGTTCTCTGACTTTTCCCATTGGCTAATGTACACATCTGTCAATATTGACAGCCCTCAGAAGATCTTGTGGGTCCCTACAGTTTACGTCAACTAAAAACGTATAACTGTCACTAGCCACTATATCTTCATATTGTCTAAATATTAGGATTCTCTACCAAAGGCTGTTGCTATGCATTTCGATTCAATCACAGGACACCGCTATCTAGCAGGCAGGACTCCCAGCTATTCTATTCTCCTAGCTATTCTATTATTCGCTATGAAGTACAATACATGATTGCATTTGATTGTATTTTATTGTACATTCTACTTCCACTTTAGTTGAATACACTTGGTTACTACATATGTGCATCACTGGCCAATCCATCAATATGAAAAATGTTCAATGTTCTTTTAATTGTGCCTTATACTCTTCAATACAACTCTCCAAGCTTTGCACTTGCACATGTGCTTCACTTCACAGGGAAAAAATAACAGCAGTTGGAAACTGCAGAGTTTATTATGCAGAAACATGAAAAAGGAAAGTGGTTTCTAACTACTTTAATGACCACATAAAAGCGGCCAAGTTAAGCCATATTTGAATTCTATGATGCTATTTATAGCTTTAGGAAATATTATGCCAAATGCATTATTGGACATGTCTCAACAAATATAGTAATTTAGTCCCATGCAATAATGAGGCTTTGGAGAGAGGCAAGTGGAAAATCCACTGTCTGTGGCTTTTTTTATATGCAAATGAGGGATGGTTTAAGTCCTTCCATGACTGACAGATATATTTATATATAGCATAACATATTCCCCATTCCTTTATGTTTGTATGCTATACAGTGCCTTCAGAAAGTCTTAATTCATACCCCTTGACTTATTCCACATTTTGTTGTGTTACATCCTGAATGCAAAATGTATATAAAAAAAACAAATGTATCTCCTCCATTGACAAATGACAAAGAAAAACATGTTTTTAGAAAGTTTTTCAACTGTATTTAAAATTAAATACAGAAATATCTCATTTACACACTGTAAGTATTCACACCCCTGAGTCAATACTTTGTAGAAGTACCTTTGGCAGCGATTAGAGCTGTGACTCTTTCTGGGTAAGTCTCTAAGAGCTTTCCAAACCTGGATTGTACAAAATGTATCTTATTCTTTTCAAAATTCTTCAAGCTCTGTCAAATTGGTTGCTGATCATTGCTAGACAACCATTTTCAGGTCTTGCAATAGATTTTCAAGTAGATTTTCAAACATTCACCTTCTTCTTGGTAAGCAACTTCAGCATAGATTTGACCTTGAATTCACCTTACAGCAGGATAATAACCTAAAATACATCTCACGGTGTCTGGTGGAAAGCAGACTGAACCAGGCTTTTCTCTAGGATTTTGCATGTGCTTAGCTACATTTAGTTTTTTTTATCCTGAAAAACCCCCAGTACTTAACGATTACAAGAATACCCATCACATGACGCAGCCACCGCTATGTTTGAAAATATGGAGAGTGGTACTGCGTAATGTGTTGTATTGGATTTGCCCCAAACAAAACAATTGTATTCTGGACAAAAGGTTAATTGCTTTGCCACATTTTTTTGCAGTATTATATTAGTACCTTGTTTCAAACAGAATGCTTGTTTTGGAATATTTTTATTCTGTACAGGCTTCCTTCTGTTCCCTCTGTGAATTAGGTTAGTATTGTAGAGTAAAACTGTGTTTTAAAGTCACCATTGGCATCATGGTGAAATCCCTGAGCTGTTTCTTTCCTCTCTGGCAACTGATTTAGGAAGGACAACTCTATCTTCATAGTGACTGGGTGTATTGATACACCATCCAAAGTGTAATTAATAACTTCACCGTGCTCAAAAGGATATTGTCTGCTTATTTACCCATCTACCAATAGGTGCCCTTCCTGAACTTATTTAGGCTTGCCATGAGAAAATGGGTTGAAAACATATTTACTCAAGACATTTCAGCTTACATTTATTAATTTGTAAGCATTTCGAAAAAACATAATTCTACTTTACATTATGGGGTATTGTGTGTAGGCCAGTGACAAACAACCTAAATGTAATCCATTTTAAATTCAGGCTGTAACACACCAAAATGTGGAAAACTTCAAAGGGGTGTGAATACTTTCTGAAGGCACTGTATTTCTTTACAGAAGAAGCTGATGGACCTTGCCTGTCATTGGGAGAGATCAACTCGACCTTGTGGTTGGAAGGTTTGGGGTTTCATCCCTGGTTGAGTCATACCAAAGACTTGATGCTTCTCTGCTTGTTACTCAGCATTAAGGGCCTGCGGTAGACTAAGCGTCCTGTCCAGGGGGATACATCAAGCTGCCTCAGGCTATAGAAGCTAGAGATGGGCCATTCTGGCTCGGACAAGGCTACATTTTTCATTACAAAGTAGTGCTTCACACAATGCTTATACGAATTCCTAGTTTAAGTATTGAATGGGGAGTGAACTGATATCCAAGGGTATACACTCTCTCTGTGTACAAGTCCATTGAAGACCGAGATAGACTAGGTAAAACCTGTTTCCAAGACAGCAGGATAACCTGCACACGGACACAGACACACACACCATCATAAGGGCTTGCATCAGTCTCTACATTTCACACAGACCACATGGGTCGTACTCCTGAGATGCTCTTTTATCCGTTGATGTTGTTGTTATCCCACTCAATGAGTATCGGTCATGGGCAGCTTTGTGTTTGAAGCACCCAACAGACCTATAGATACTGTATCCGGTGGATGGATTCCTTTTGCTTACTTTCCCGGAGGTCACACATTGGCTAAAGGTCGCCTTGGCTTGTTAGTGATCCATGAGAAGCTAATTGTTTGCAGTCGTATGGAGGTGACATGTACTCAATGGATGTGGCCCAAATAGCACTCTATGAGGTGCACTACTTTTGACCAGAGCCCTACGAAACCATGTCAAAAGTTGTATACTATAGGAAATAGGGTGCCATTTGGGACAAACCCAATGTTGTAGGTAAGGCCAAGGTGCCTTCTTAAACAGCGTGTGCAATGGCATGGCATGCAAATCAGAATAATTATTTGTGTAAGAGTATGTCGAGTTGTGTTTGTTTAAAAAGCTGATATTTCTGTTCTCTTTATTTCAGTGTGGGTTTGGTGAGAAATGGTGGAACTAGAGTTTTATTTCTATCTATCGTCCCTCTAAAACCTACGCAAGGCTGAGTATATTTTTAACACCAGGTTGCTGCCAACTCAGAGCTAAGGTGTAGGCAGGCTCTATATCTTTCTAAGCCACCCCTCCCCCACCCCCCGTCTAGCAGACAAGCGCACGCACGCACGCACACACGCACACACACACACACACAGAAACCCCACAGGGTTTTCTTGAAGTCATGGGCCTGTGGAGGAAGGAGAGAAGGGAGGTCATATTTACAGCTCGGTCTCTGCTGGGTTTGGCCTCACTCCTTCTAGATAGGTAGGCAACTCCCCCATAGTTTATTTATTCTACCTCTAACATAGGCAAAGACCTTGCAATGAGAGTGCATGATTGTTTACATCAAAGACGTCTATTGTTGGTGTACCGGACTAAAATACAATGTGTTGATGTGTAGTATAGTCCACTTGGAAACTATGCTTGTAAAATCCTGAGAATACTGGTGCACATTTTCTATTGTCCTCCTCATGAGCTACTGTGAATGTTGATGGGGGAAAGTCATGAGATAACATAGAGCACGTTACTGCTAAGATCTGTTAGCTTTGCGTTCACCATGATCTTACAGAATACTAAATTCACATTCGGTCCACCCCATGCAGGGGCAAGTAACAAAAGGAAAGCATTCTGACATTCTAGTCATAACTGCATTTTGTTCACTAACTTGTATAGTTATTTTCTCTTGGCTCATAGTCAAAGATTAAACATTTAAACAGAACTGAGTGTATACCCAGGAACGGTCATTCTATTGTACTGGTGGAAAATACAAGAAGGTATTCAATGAAATGTCAAATACAGCAAATAAATAATGCCACCAAACTAACTCGGCTGTGTATCCTCTACAATTCAATAGAATGATTCACTTTGAATGTATCAATAGATATGATACATTCCCTGGACACATCTCAATTAATTTGACCTTTCTGATCCTCTGGCTATAGGACGCTATCGACTTCAGGCTTCACAGTCTTAGATTCGGTTTGTTTTATTGTCTTTCGGTGACCCCCAGGTCTTAAGCCTGTTCTTTATGACTTGTGTCTTTCCCGCATTTGCCATTGTACATCATATTGTCCTTACTCCAGGTGTTGATTGTGTTTTTGTGACAGGTCTTCATACCACACTTTTGGACACAGATCTTACTGTACGTTTGACACAGTCTTTGAGGTAGCTAGTTTTCTGCAAAATAGAATGTGCATGTGTGCATTCTGTCAAGGGAATAACATGTACATGAATGGCTACAAACATAAACTTGGCAGCATTAGTTTTTGTCAGATTTGTATCTGGACATGGATCGTCATTAGATCCTCAGCTGCTCTGATGAAAGTCACTGTGTTCACATTCATAGAGATTACTTGAATTTCTAGTGTAAACCGCAGGCAAAAAGCAATATTACTCAGTATGATCAAGAATGACAGGGTTCCACGAAATAGCTTTGTAAATTGTGTGGTACAAAAGCTAGGGTGATGATGTCAGTGTTGGCTTAGATGCTGGCAGCTACGTGCTGTGGGCACCACTGCTTTGAAGCGTCAGAGTGCTTGGATGTCTTACGATATGTCCTTGAAAAGCAATAAATGTACATTATCTGGACTGGGAAGAAATAAAAACCACATCAACTACAGATGGCCTGCCTTGGATTGACCTTCAGTCACCCCTGACGGTTGACGTGGTGAATTTCTCAATAATGTTTTGTAGCGTGAGCTACAAGATGAGAGAGAGAAGTCATCAGATAGGTAATTTATTATTTTAATCCTATTCCGACTGTTAATTCAATTTGTTTCATGTTTTCCATTGATATGCCCGACTTTGATTATGTTACCAACCCATTTTCATACAGTATGTAAATCCCATGTAGCATGTCAGATGACAACTGTGAAATAGTTTTTTTCTTCATATCGATACGCTAAGCTAATAGGGTGGGAAAATAATTGACTGTACATACTTGATTTCCCAAGTTCCTGTAAGGAAATATGCAGGTTTCTGCTGCAATTACTTCAGGTCAGAGCTTCACAACAGTGGTCTCCCCAAACCTCTGTGCTAATGTTTGGGTTTATCCACAATTGACGCAAGAATCTAAAATTATGTTGAACCACTCTAGCATACGCTCCTTCTCCTCTTATCACATTTTTGGGGATTATCAAAGTCGGCTTAACAACTTCAGCCTTGTCGACCTTGTGAATTATTCCTCTACAGTCCGTGAGCATGCACTTTTTTCTCTCCCCTTCGTATGACTGTCCATCTGACACACCTCAGGTTCCTCTCCTTTCAGAGCTTCAGAACTCGCTGGACAAGTTTTCCTTTTAGTGTAATAAGTTTGGATTTGCCTTTAAGTTGTCCAGCGAGAACATCATCTGCCTTGACTGCCTCGCTTTACATTAGTGTCACACTCTCGCCTGTCCGTCTCCTCGAGGCATGTCAATTAAATCATTGTATTTAATATTCTGAATTGTAAAATATGTCTGCCTGTGCCCGAAGCCCTGCTTCTTAGATCTTCAGAATGGCTCAGTGTGCCTGATAAGACTGAAATATGGGGGGAGGCATTGACCACATCCCAGAATCAATTTCTCAGGGTTAACAGGAATGTGAAACTCGTTTTCCATTAGGATGCTTGCTGCCTTCTCTTTCCTTGACATGAAAGTTATACACTTCTTTCCCATTTTCACGTATCTTCTGACAATGTGTGGATTTCTGTGCATCACATGACGTGTACATGAGAGGCAAACTCCAGCAAAACATGAGACTTTGATCTAAATGAACGGTATTCATTTCTTAATAACACAGTTGTATGGATGAAAAGAAATAGGGTTGGAGGGACCATTTACTGGAGAATATATGTATATGGTAAGTCAAATGTGCCAATGATCAGAACATGCAATAACTCAGTTTGTCTTGTGTGAGGTAAGAACATTCACTAATTTCCACATGCCTTCATGACTATATTAGTGGATTGAAAAAAAAAAGTGTCAAATAGTGTTCAAATAATGATTGTTTTCTTAGAAATACTTTTGGAGTTTGATTGAGAGTGTCTGAAGTGCAAGATGGGTGGGGGGGTTGCACTTTTACTATTCTTTTGATTCCATTGCGCCAGACAAGCTCAAGTGAACCCAGGTCTGAAGATCAGTCCCAAATGTATTGAGAAGAAGACGGCTATTCAAAATTCCAAAAGACACTTCTGAGTCATCTCATTGCAGGTGTGTGAACAATGAGAAACCCGCACACTGCTTTTGGTTATCAAAACTCACGTGATACGTAAGCTTTAGTAAACAATGGATGTCAACAAGATATCCATTCTCTTTCCTTTAATAAGAAGACGAGTAACCATTCTGTTAGCTTCAGAAGCAACTTAACTAATAGCAAAGCCAGATATTGTGCACAGGACAAGGATGTTACACAGAACATTATTGGTACTGTATTGTAGTACATTCTAGACCATATGCTTCTGCATCCCCATACTGGCTATTTCATGAAGCTAAGCAAGGCTGGCCCCAGTTGATACAGGAATGGGAAACCGTCTGGGTAAATCAGGTTGCTGCTGGAGGTTGTGGTAAAGGACTAGTTGGTGGCACTTCCCCATTTCATCAAGGAGGTCCCAAAGCACCAGAACGTTGACTGGGACACTGCCCTGCAAAGGGTGTCATTATTCATAGGTGATGATAGTGGTGGCTAAATAGCATAAATATTGCTCCACTAGACTGTTAAGGATGTAAACTATCAAACGTCATAAGTCATTTATTCAAGAACTGAAATGTAATTACCTCACTACAGAACACATTATGCAGATCTTAACCCTTTCACTGACTTTTGAACACAATCCATAACATGGTGGGATTTTTCATGTAGCCTACCCTGGTTCTGCCCATAGAATGGGTGAGATGTGTATGCCTGAGATTGGTTGAGAGGTTAAGGTGATCCCCCTACCTGTTTGGGATCGAAACTCGGCCTCCATTGGCCTTCACACTATCTTGCCTCTGTCAGTCTCCCTGCTCATTTCTATCAATCCCAGTCAATAAACCTGGACAAAGACTTTAGGTGAGATGTTTCTGTAGTCGGACAAAGGACAATTTGTCAATAGCAACAACTCAGTGAAGCATGTTGAGACACTGAGTGTTCCGAGAAAAACACATGACCCATAGACCATTTGGTTACCTCAGTAATGGCTTTTTCTACAACATGGAATTAACCCACCGACACATTTCCTCTCTTCCTCATGTCAATATGACTGCTTTTGACAGGTGAAATGTGTTACCCGGCCTGCACCTTGTCAACCCCAACCATTGTGATGCAGGGGGTACACAACTAAAATTCACACCATAATGTGTGTCTCTTTTCCCTTGACAAATGACAGATTTACAGAAAGCATGCATCCCATCCAGGCCCATATTGCATGCTGGTATCCCTGATAAGGCCAACTATGGCGCTCCTCTTGGGAAAAGTAGAAATTGGAACAGGGAAGGAGAGTGGGGGAAGAGAGGAGAATGTCAGAAATAGGAAAGACAACAACTCTCCATTTGAAGCTCCTGGGATGCCTGTCATTTTGTTCATTTTCGCCAGCCACACAGTGAAGTTGGAGGGCAAATGGCAGCAGACACACAGGAGCCAGAAGTGCTAGTATAGAGAGTACTGTGCATTTGTACACAGAAAAACAAGCACCATATGTGTAAGTATTGTAGTACGCTGCTAACCAAAGCAGGTTCCCATGGAAAGACTACTTAGACAAGAGGATGCTAAATACATATTCCCAATGAAGGAGGAATGATCAGGATGTCCCTCAAAGTGTGACTCAGAATATGATGGGAGGATAAAGAAATGCACAGTTGATGTAACAATTGATTGACTCTTGACGATAATTCAGCAGAGTTGCACACAAAATATTAACATGGCTAATATGATGTAAGTTGAGAGATCTAACTGGAATTCGACAGGTATTTAGTGTAACACCACAAAGCACATTTCATCCATCAATACACTCGTCTTGGTTGGCATATCAATTAAGCTCAGTTCACCTTTAAAGTCAAACTTGTTGCCCCCAAGGTGTGGTTATTTCAACATCATAGACTAATGATGACTTGGCTGTTGAGCTCAAAACAAAGGGAGGATAACGTATCAGAAGGCAATGCTTCTCAATTATACTCTATCCACAATGATTAGTGTGGGCTTCTATACCAAATACAAAACATTAAGGACACTTGCTGTTTCCACGACATAGACTGACCAGGTGAAAGCTATGATCCCTTATTGATGTCACTAGTTAAATCCACTTCAAATCAGTATAGATGAAGGAGAGGAGACAGGTTAAAGAAGGATTGTTAAGCCTTGAGACAATTGAGACATGGATTGTGCATGTGTGCCATTCTGAGGGGGTGAATGGGCAAGACAAAATATTTAAGTGCCTTTGAACAGGGTATGATAGTACGTGGTGGGTTCTTCACGCTCAACAGTTTCCTGTGTGTATTAAGACTGGTCCACCACCCAAAGGACATCCAGCCAACTTGACACAACTGTGGAAAGCATTGGAGTCAACATGGGCCAGCATCCCTGTGGAACGCTTTTGACACCTTATAGAGTCCACGCCCCAACGAATTGAGGCTGTTATGAGTATAAAGGGGGGGCAGGGGAACAAAACTCAAGACACTCATCTTCATAACTAACACGGTGGGACAGCTGTGAGTGGAAAAATAATCCCGCAAGTTAAAAAAAAAAGACATGAAAAGCCTTATGCACCTTGGTACCCTACTCTGGCATCCTACTCAGGCCTACACCCCAACATATAGACCTTAAGGATAATTATGAACATGGTTTCCCTTGGAAATAAATATCTTTATTTGTTCAGGTTGACTTTCCCACTGAATATTAAAGCAGGGTACATAAGAGCCTGGTGAGGCTGAATTTGAGTTGTGCTGCTTTTAAAACAATTGGTAACGAATCAGGTGAATCTCCTGAAGGACAAAGCCTGTGGTTTTGGGTCATCAGTTGGATTCCATCCCCTGCCAGGCACATTCCTCAATAATTAAATACACAGAACACAAATCAATGTGAGGGCTTGACTGTTTTCAAAGACAAACAAGACAGACATCTCATGAGTAAGCCCTTTAAAAATACACCCAAACAACGTTTTTTTTTTAAACTGATGGAACCAAATTCGTACACGCACACGCACACACATGCACACACGCGCACGTGCGCACACACATGCACACACGCGCACGTGCGCACACACACACACACATGCACACACAGAGAAACGCACACACACACCCACACACTTGCACACACAAGAGGCACACATGCACACACACACACACACACACACACACACACACACACACACACACACACACACACACACACACACACAGTCTGAATCAGGAGTAATTATACTAATTATGCTATAAACATGGTACTGTAGAATGCAGAGTAAGCAGAAGGGGGATGTGTGTGCTGTGTCATGCTCAATGGTAATGCACAATAGTCCATAATTACTGCTATATTACAGTTTTTTACAATCACTTTGGCACTAATTTCAAAACCTTGTGGTCATTTTTCAGAACTCTAGACACAAAACTCAAAACCTTCATCACTTGTAACACAGGCTGTCCAATGTTCAAAACATTGCATTGTGCATTCACATCTTTAAAGAAACCTTGCATTTGCAGAATCTTTGGTTCAAATAACTAATTTATCATGAAATACCATAGGAACATTCATTTAGATCACCCACACACAAGATACCAATAGTTTCACTGTGCAGTTGTTTGTTCAATCATTAAATATTGTAGTTCAAAATATGTGATACATGTTTCATTATGCTACTACATGTAAATACATCACTGTAAAAGGACTAGGAGAGAGAATACTACAGACACCGTGGAATCATTGAACAAAATCTGAAATGTATTGATGAAATAAAATGAAATCACAACATAGGTTTCTTTGAATCAAAGCAAAAATAATTAGCATCCTAACAAAAAAAAATACAGTAAAAAGTCAACTGCAGTGTTCCTCGCCTGGCTTACTGTAAAAAGCAGAACAACGGATTGATTACTGTACTTCTATATTTCCATCAACCCTGTCTTGTGGATTTGACCTGGACCTGAAACCATGCTTGCACCATTTGAGCATGGTGGAACCTGACATTATCCCACACAATGACATAGGTCATACCATCAGCTATACAGACCTGATTTAGCTCATCAAGGAAGGTTACATTCAAACAGCTAATCATGTGGCTGCCTGCAACTCAATATATAGAGTATATAGAGTAGAGAGCTTTAGAAGTTGTTCGACCAAACATTAGAACAGGCAAGATGAGTTTTCTAAGCAACTTTGACCTTGGTATGATTGTTGATGCCACACATTGTGATTCCAGCATCTCAGAAACAGCTGCCCTCCTGGGATTCTTACGCACTACAGTCTCTAGAGTTTACAGAGAATGGTGCGATAAACAAAACACATTCTGTGAGCGGCATTTCTGTAGGCAAAAACCCCATGTTAATGAGAGAGGTCAGAGGAGAATGTCCAGACTCATTCAAGCTAACAGAAAGGCCACAAATGCTCAAATAACAGCTGTTTAAAACAGTGGTGTACAGAATGGCATCTCTTAATGTACAACACCATGAATAATTCAGGCTGTTGTGGAGGCAAAAGGGGTCCTACCCAGTCTAGATAGGTGTACCTAATAAAGTGTCTGAGTGTACAGTAATGTCAAATCTGAAAACATGGTCTGGAAAAGTGGTACATGGGACCATAGAAACAGTGTCTGATAAAGAATGATGATGAAATCGTACAGCCATAGATAATGTTGTCCAATTGGTTCATGTTCCACGGTAATTGATTTAAATGGATTTCGTTATCCTGAAACTTTCATTTCATCTAAACATGGAATATTGTTAGTCAGTTTCCATAAAAACTATGCATTAAGAGTAATACAACAGTTACTTATCATTTTGAGCAGTTGTATCAATTGATAGTTAGATCATTGTAATGAAATGAATAGACAGTCATTTCAGATGTAATGTGTGAATTGCATTTTGAAATGATAATACTTAGATGATAAGTTGTGTCATTTTGAACAAGTGATTTTAGTTCAATGAACAAATGATCTTAGCTTTATGTGTATTGTATCCAAGCAATTGGAAAAAGTGTTGTAGTTTTGAAAAATTTGCATTTTGATCATTGGTTGTGAGTTTTGTGTCTAGAGTTTTGAAAAATGACATCATGGTCCCGAAATTAGTGCCAAAGTGATTGTAAAAAACTGTAAGCTTCTAAAAAGTGGTTATCTAACCATGACATGACCACTGCAGATGAGAGATACAAGTTACTTGTTGAACAACTCTTTAGGAAGTGGCATATTCACCTAAACAGGGACTACTGCCAGTACTGTTTTCACATGTACTGTAGCTATTTTAGTCCCATAAGGGCTTGTGGTGTGGTGGAGGGGAGACAGACTAGAGCCAAGTAATCACTTCCAGAAGCGTAGAGGAAACCGGGGCTCCTTCGATGTCAGTGATCCAGGGATGTGAGGAGCGCTTGGGGTCATTATATCCCACTGGAAAGTTAATCTCGGACCAATTAGTTCCAGCCCAGGAGGTATCACCGGGCACCGCTGTATGAAATGGCGGCACTCCATTGGGAGGACCCACACACTTCCCTCCTCCACTCTCTCCTTTACTCTCCCCAGATCAAGTGATACACACTGAAACATGGTCTAGCTTTTACACGTCCAGAGACACTCTCCGGGTTGTTGTATTGATTTAGCCTTTTTTTCGCTATTTTTTAAGGCAAATATGCATAGTGTTATTTGATTCGGGTATAGATGTAGAGCCTAATTAGATTGCACTTTGGTTTCTTGAAATGACGTCGGAAATATCCGCATTTGTGTAATGGCTGGAGTCTGTCAAAATACTTCGAAATTGGGATGAAATTGTTAGTTGTGCCAGAATGGTTGAGCTGGCGTCTATTGTGGACAAGGCTTTTAGGCTTTCTTTCTGTACCAGTGTGTGACCAGTGATTACACATCCATTTATCCTTTGACGTCAAGATGTTATAGAGCACTCTGACTATGACAACAGGGTTTTCTGTCACCATAACAACGCCTATTCTGTCGAGTCGTGGCATGGTTGAAGCTTTATGTGAGCTGTTCAAGTCACTTCATCACGAGACACCCTGACAACATGTCACAGTTATAAAAAATATAAAAAACGTACTTCTTCAGAGAAACGTTTCCTGAAATATAAAGGCCCTGACAACACAACTATTTGAAATTATTATTACATTGTTTCATATGCAATCATTATTATTATTTTATAATGATGAAGGAGTTTTAGATACATTTGAAATAATACAATTATTATCATAGTGGCAAATGGGAAAAGGTCACTAACACATACGCTTTTAATACTAATATTATTATCATAGTGGGAAATTGGAAAAGGTCACAAGCACATATGCTTTTAATATTAATATTATTATCATAGTGGCAAATGGAAAAAGGTCACAAGCACATATGCTTTCTGTCAACTTGAATGTGTTGAAATAAAGTTGTTTGGGAGGCAAGCGTATACGCTGCCAAGGAAACCTGTCAAGGAACCGTCAATTGTCCCTGTCAAGGTGCTTTGATGATTGAGCTCGGTCGCCTCAGATGCAGCCTCACTTTCCACCATTTTGGCTCAACTAAATGGCGTGACTCAAGGGCTGAAAAAAATAAGCTCTGACAAGAGGCAGATGGTTGTGTGACAGGAGCAGCTCAGGATTGCTCCCTTGGACGTAGCAAGCAACAACCGCATTTGTCACACTTTTGTCATTGATATTACTAAGCGAGCTGAGCGTTTTGACATGCTGGCATGAGCCCGTTTTGGGATATTTCGGAAGAAGAAATGCTTCCCAAAATCTTGTCGATAAGATTACTGTAGAAAAGAAAACTACTGTAATAAAGTTGTCAGCCCTTAAATGATGTGACTATTTTACTATTTTCCTGTCATTGCAATGAAAGACATGAGATAGCAACACTACATGGAATATCCTTTCCTCTAGCAGTTCTGGTACACTCTATAAGAGATATACCACATGACACGCACCAGGCCTACAGTGCGCTTCGCCTGTCCAGCGCTGCCAGAGCATTCCTCCTGTCATGAGCCACCAGAGTGTCCCGCCTGTCATGAGCCGCCAGAGTCTCCGGCCTGTCATGAGCCGCCAGAGTCTCCCGCCTGTCATGAGCCGCCAGAGTCTCCCGTCTGTCATGAGCCGCCAGAGTCTCCCGCCTGTCCAGCGCTGCCGAAGTCTCCCGCCTGTCATGAGCCGCCAGAGTCTCCCGCCTGTCATGAGCCGCCAGAGTCTCCCGCCTGTCATGAGCCGCCAGGGTCTCCTGCCTGTCATGAGCCGCCAGAGTCTCCCGCCTGTCATGAGCCGCCAGAGTCTCCCGCCTGTCATGAGCCGCCAGAGTCTCCCGCCTGTCATGAGCCGCCAGAGTCTCCGCCTGTCATGAGCCGCCAGAGTCTCCCGCCTGTCATGAACCGCCAGAGTGTCCCGTCTGTCATGAGCCGCCAGAGTCTCCCGTCTGTCATGAGCCGCCAGAGTCTCCCGTCTGTCATGAGACGCCAGAGTGTCCCGTCTGTCATGAGCCGCCAGAGTCTCCCGTCTGTCATGAGCTGCCAGAGTCTCCCGTCTGTCATGAGCCGCCAGAGTCTCCCGTCTGTCATGAGCCGCCAGAGTCTCCCGTCTGTCATGAGCCGCCAGAGTCTCCCGTCTGTCATGAGCCGCCAGAGCCGCCAGTCTGAATGGAGCAGCCAGAGCCGCCAGTCAGCATGGAGCAGCCAGAGCCACCAGTCTGCCAAGAGCCCCCAGTAAGCCAGGATCTGCCAGAGCCGCCAGTCAGCCAGGATCCGCCAGTCAGCCAGGATCCGCCAGAGCCGCCATTCGGCCAGGATCCGCCATTCGGCCAGGATCCGCCATTCGGCCAGGATCCGCCAGTCGGACAGGATCTGCCGGAGCCGCCAGTCGGCCAGGATCTGCCAGAACCGCCAGTCAGCCAGGATCTGCCAGAGCCATCAACCTGCCTGAGCTTCCTCTCAGTCCTGAGCTTCCTCTCAGTCCTGAACTTCCTCTCAGTCCTGAGCTACCCCTCAGTCCTGAGCTACCTCAGTCCCGAGCTAACCTTCAGTCCGGAGCTGCCCCTCAGCCCAGTGGGGCCCTCTGTTAGGGTTCTTAGGCCAAGGTCGGTGGTGCGGGTCGCCACTCTAAGGACGCTAAGTAGGCAGACTAAGACTATGTTGGAGTGGGGTCCACGTCCCGCGCCAGAGCCGACACCGTGGACAGATGCCCACCCAGACCCTCCCCTATGGGTTTATTGTTCAAGTTATCATCTTTATTAAAGATGTTTATAAATAACCACGCTGCGTTTTGGTCCGCCTCTCTTTCAGAAGAAAACCGTAACAGCCTGGTATGGTTCCCAAACAGTTCCCAAGCTGTCAATCGTTGTCTCTGATTGAGAACCATACTTAGGTAGCCTGTGTTCCCACTATGATTTGTGGGTAGTTGTTTTCTGTTTTGTGTATTCACCTGACAGAACTGTTTAGTTTCTTCCATTCACTTTGTTATTTCGTTTTGTGTGTTCAGTCTAATAAATTAACATGGACACTTACCACGCTGCATATTGGTCCGATCCTTCCTACTCCTCCTCAGACGACGAAGAGATTCGTTACATTAATCCTCTTTCCCCCCCAATCGGCCTAGTTGTATGCCGCGGGACATTGTAACAAATATAGGTTCTTTAATAAGAAACACTTACAGAAAAAATTCACTGGGACTACGCCACTATGCCCAGAAACAAATGTTTGATGTATGAACTGAAATATGGGCTTGAACTTATTACCCGGCCCATTTCCCATAACTTTAGCCTCAGCGTCACTTCCACTGCTGCATCTCAACCGTTCCGTTTACTGCTTAGCTGGGAGATATTGGATTGTCGTCTGGAACCCCCTCCAGACACCGAGATGTGCTTATGTATTGCCATGCTCTTATGGGAATTGGCTGTCATCTTCACAGCCAAGTTCTTCATGGCAGATTTGTCTACTCGTTTATTGTCTCTAATTCCTTTTGCTGGCGAAGCAGCAGAGTTGCTTAGCCTGCATTGAGACCTCCCGAAGAGCTTCCTTTGACATCTAAATGGGACTTCCCTCGAAATTAAGACGCTGCAGTTGAAGACTTAAACGACAGAGTCATGTTATCTGAAAAGACAGGGTTCTAAGTAAGTCCTCTTTGTTTATATATAAAGCCATGACATCTTTTTCAGAGCAGACTGACACCTGAATGACACGTAGACTCTGCGATATGACGACATTATACACAGTGGGGCTACGTCCTGCTGACTTAAATCAACAGGAACAAATTCAAATCTGCCAAGACTGCCACTTTTGGATCTTCTGAATGTAGGCAAGCCTCAAAACCTTTGCAGGTTAGAATTGTGCTGTTTGTTTGGTTGATGACGTCTTTAAGATGGAGGTCGTCTTGCTGTGTATGATGATGTCATATTGCAGAGCTACATTAAAGGTTTCTTTTTTGATACAACTAAAATATATTTTAATGCATGACCATACTGTTTGTGACATGACTTTTAAGGGCACTGTTTGGGAAAGTGCTTTTGAATGCACAGAAGAATATTTTTGACTCATAAAGAACTTAGAATAATTTTTATTCACATTAAGCGGAGATGGAATATGTTAATTTCACCATGGTTCGACATAAAAGAGTAATGTACCGCATCTCATTTCAGACACACAGAATGTAGAATTGGTCTATCCAGTTTGATCTTCTAATTTCAGTCTCTCATCTTCCGACCTCCCACAGTCACGTCGCCCTAGCTCCATTACTCCCCAGCCTCCCTTCATACATACTGACAAGGAACTACAGCAATAGTGGATGAATTAGTAACCAAGTTCATAACTCCCAAAACGAGTCGGATAAAAGCCATGTATCTCTTGACGTTGAACTCTTGTTCAACTTGCTTCCCCTGGACATATCCATCAATTGAAACATAGACAGTGTCCTGACCCAAAAAACATCTCTGCATCCCCATTTTCACATGGATTGTTAAACGGGAGGCCAGCAAATGTTTTTCGTTGATTTCAGACACCTCATTTGTCAATGGGCACATTTGTCAACCAAAGTATTGATTTAGCAATATCGCTGAGATTGGCTTGGGGTTAGGGAACTGTAAATCAAACTCCAAATCAAGGGTCCTGGGACATTCTGGAAATGGCAGTGTTTCTCTTCAAACAATCTTCACGACATGGTGGAAGGGCTTAGTCACTGGCTAGTAAGAGTTTGAAAGTTCTCTTACAATTATCTTAGTATTCAACAAGGGCTGAGTTAAGTGACTGTCAGAATAAGAGTGACAATGGATATTTTCCTTTCAGTTAGCTAATACATATCTCATCGTGTTCACGTTCAAATCAAATCAAGTTTGATTGGTCGCATACACATTTTTGTAGCAGATGTTGTTGCGGGTGTAGTGAAACGCTTGTGTTCCTGGTATTCACCTTTCCCTTCCAGTAGGTTATGGAATTATAGACCATTCCGATTACACCCTTTTCCCATAGTTCCATAGTTTTAAAATGCATTTTCCTTAGATAGGATACAAAGAGACCGATATTAGGGACATGAGGGACAGAACTGCATGTTGTTTGATGTTTCTTTTTTCATCAGACACCCAACTATCACTTATCTAATGGCACATTCTGGAAGTATTCAAGATCAAATTCATTCAAAGCTTGTGAATTACGCTCATCATGGAATCATGGAGCCAAATGATGATGCTCTTTAATGTTTCAAAATTGGGACGTCTTTGAACACATTAGTGACTCTGTCGCGAAAGGCAATAACCTATTTATCTCTCCCTCGCTTTCAAAATGAAAGGAGACACCTACAAAGAGCCGAGCACACCCACCCGGTCGGGGCTCATCTGAGGATTTTGACTTTTTGAGATCGACGGCCTCCGTCACTGAGACACATCAACATCACAGCAGCCCCCCGGTGACAGACGGCGCCTCTGCAACCCCTTACGTTTTAATTCCCCCTCTCCGTTTCTTTCTACCACCTCACAGTACCGATGCAAATGGATCCTGGTTTGCAGGTTGCGGAACACAAGCGTTCCCGACAGTAATCGTGCTCTCCTGCACCTAAGACTAGCAACAGTGGTCGAGGAAATTTGAGGTTCAAGTTTAACAAGCTGGCCTCTCAAATATAACACAGCTTACAAAAGTCCATTCAGCTACTCCACTTACTTTTCTATTTAGGTACAATCGTCACATGTAATCTGGGTGGACATGTGAACAGAGCTGGGTTCATATAGTATTTGAAATATTTGAGCGTTTGCTTGAGCCTGCGAGCTTGTTCAAGCACAGCTGATTAAATAACAAAAAAAAATGCATATTTCAAATACTATTTGAACCAAGATCTGCATGTCACTGGTAATACAGTAGGTGAAATCTTTTTAATTATACAGTATATGCCTCAACACAAGTAAAATACTACCTCACTATACAGACATGATTATCAGCCCAAATCAACCCTGCTGACGATGACCTTGTCTCGATAGCCATTAGTTTGTCTCCTCATTAGTTAAAGTGATTGACCTCATTGGATTGTGGTTGTGCATAAATGAGGACTTAATGAACCACTTGGACCAGTTCTGTAGCTAACAGTGCAACAGGCATAGAATTACTGCCTGCGTGTGTTACCTAACATTATAAGAGCTGCATATATAATAGGCTACGCTGCTTGTTTTCTTTCTGGGAAGATATTGTTTTTGATATTGTGGAGGAAAACGTATATGTTTTTCCCTTCTCTAATTATATTTCCATCTTCCTGAGGCACCTGCCTTTTCAGAGTTAGAGCAACATGCTGTGCAGCACTCGACACACACACACACCGCTATGCACAGACTCACACAATTGCAGACATGAAGAGAAAGTGAAAAGCTACCAGTGACAATATCCTTATATAATGTGGAGCAGGCATTCCGAATCAGAACTTCCCATTCTGCCTCGTTCCCACACTTTGAAGTGTTTAACGTGACAGAGGCAGCCAATAGATGCTGTTCACATTTTGAAGATGAGAAAGAGATATTTCACGAGGGTGTAAGGAATGAGGAAATAAACCCAAGGCGGAAATGATGTTAAATTATTTGGATGAAACAGGGAAATGAGGATGAAGCCTAATATAGTTAGGCCTTTGGGTTGGTGCTTGCCACCACATTTCCATATAGAATGTTTGTCCTTGCATATTTCAACCCGAAACAATACTTTCCCACTCCCTTAACTGTGTATTGAACATTTTAAATATAACTGACCAGAACAGAGAATTTAATTCACCTAGCCTAGTGTTTGAACAGTTCGCAATGAATGCTACAACATGTGCACTGTCGTCAAGAGTCAGGGCAACCTACCATAACACGTCACAACATCCAATACCATTAATCACAACCTAGTATTGATTGACGTCGAAAGCTCGATACATCTACTTATTTTGACCTCTGAGACTTAAACAAGAGAATCCACAATCCATTTATCTGTGTCCTTACATTCACAAGGTGGTGACCTTGTGGGAACTTCATCACATGATCTGGGACAGGTGAACCGTAAACCCAAGAGGAAGTGATAGTCTTCAGCAAGTCTCCTTGCTGCTTTCTCCTTAGTCAAGGCAATGCTATCATACTGTCCAAATGAATGACAGATGACCCCATTCAGACGTAATTATGATGATGTTTAGGCAGCAATTGTTGTCTCATAATTCTCATTACAGTTTTGACCAGTTTGATGGCCATTACTTGGCCTAGGTTAGTGCAAAGGAAATTGTTTGTTTCGTCTTCCTCCAGCAGTGGCTGAAAAATTATTATCTAACCGAGAGCAATCAATGTCAAATTATACTTTCATTTGGAGTTAATGTCTGAAAGTAATCCCCATTTCCCAATGAAGTACAATATATACCCAATGCATGACCTTTTGTCCTACAACGTGAGGGTTCTATTCTTGTCAAGGTACTGTACAGACTGTTCTCTGGAGGGACAGAAATGTGTCATTGATTTTTCTTTGGATCTGTAGACCTGTGGTATGGTGTTGGTTGGTTGGTAGACTATCTAGAATGTGAAGGTTACTGCCATGGCCTATTTGAGAAGGAATTGAACCACTGAGGCATACCAGTTTTATTCCCGAGAGGAGCACACATACTGCTGGTGGGGCCTTGAGCGTGGCACCCAGTCAAAGATGATCTAGTATATTGACCAGATAGTTGAGTGACTGCTTTTACAATGGAAATACAGATCCTCAAAGATGGAACGCAGGCGAGAAGAGGCAAGATCAGATTCTAGCCAATGAGAGGGCAGATAAGCGTGTGAACAACAGGCACATCTAACTTATATCAGTACATTTATAACAGCCTAACCATTACAAAACTTATTTTAGATTAAATAAGCCTCACGTAATTTGACACTCTCTCATAGACCTCCATACAAAAAATCCCCACTTGGTCTGCTTAAAACATCTGGTCTAAGATGACTTTTCAGCCTTTGGTAGATACAGTAAAGCCCCCATGGGGAGTAGAGCCCTACACGGGCATGCATTTTAACCCAGAGCCCTACCCATGGCCATGTCGTTCAGACCCAACCCTACTCCAATTTAAGGGCCAGCCCTGCTCGAAACCCGAAATCAGAAATAACTTCCTCCGTTAGTAAATCCCTTAGCTGCTCCTCAGTCTGTCACTCACTCCCCGTGCACTGCTCGCTTTGCATGCGCTCTGCTCATGGCGGCTCTGAGTCTATGAGTATCCATCGCAACGGCTCCTCTTGGGCTGCTCTGCTCAATGAGGAGATATGAGAGAGCAATTAGCTGTTAGCTACTTTTCGTCACTCTAAACTCAGACAAAACTCAAGCAACATTAGCTGCTCCTCTGTCTGTTATCGTTATTTTCTGTGAAATAATCTCTCCTGTTTTATATTTGACATAGTTGAAGCGTTTCTGACACCATGTTATGATCTTAGTCAGATTTGACTGTACTGAGCAGGAGAGCACGAGCAACTGGCTCAGCTTCAAAATGTTTGTGATCAATTTAGTGATACCCGAGCCCTACCCGTATCCTAGTTATTTCTAAAATAAAACAGGCCTTACCCGACTGTAACCCGATGTATAATGTCGGGGGCCTTTGGGCTCTGGTTGGGTAGCAGAGCTCTAATGGGGAGTGATTCTTCTTGATCAGTTGATTTATGTAACAGATAGACTGCATGCATCAGTGCTGAGGGCCAGTGTTAAGGCCTAGCTGTGTGCTATTATCATGCACTGCATGAAGATGGATTGTCAAATGACAGGATGAACAAAGTTGAACATCTATCTCTTCATGAGTCAGAAATTGGTGTGAACTCATGACAGGGGGCAGACTGGGACGAAAATTCAGCCCAGGCATTTTAGCCACACCAGCCCACATCACCGTGTGTGCACCCACCCCCACACTACTTACAGACACAGGCGGAAAAACTACTCACACATAACATAGGCAGTACACTGTAGTATTGCTTTTCTAAACTTTACCAGTACCAGTGAAACAAAGTCATCCTCATGTCTAACCAGCTCTTTTTAACCAGCTAATGTTTAAGACAAATACAACATCTAAAAACACTACTGGAGATACAACTCACCAGTATAACTGCGCTTCTCTGCATCGTCTGTGCAGTCACTTGGCTGCCTGTCTGTCTGTCTGTCTGTCACTCCGTCTGTCTGTGCTTCTCCTTGTTCTCCTCTGTTGTCACTCTGTCTCTCTACCTGTCTGTCTGCCTGCCTGTCTGTCTATCACAATTAAGTGACAGACAGTGACACACATTTTGTTACAGTCTTAATTCAAAATGGATAAAATATGTTTGTCTTCTCACCCATCTACACACAATACCAAATAATGACAAAGTGAAAACATGTTTTTAGAATTTTTTTTCAAATTCATTGAAAATTAAATACAGAGATTACTTTATTTTAAGAGTCAATAATAAACCATTTACAAGGCCTTTATAAGGCATTTAAAAACAGTATTCACACATATTAGCTTGTAAATTCTATTGTGTGATTTATTATGACGGTAAGAGAAGAGCAACGGTTCCTAAGTGTTTTGCTGGCTGTCTCCAGCAAAACCATTCAAAGTTTTAAATGTGTTTACTATATATATATATATATATATATATATATATATATATATATATATAGTTTTAAATGTGTTTACTATATATATATATATATATATACACATTTAAAACTTTGAATGGTTTTGCTGGAGACAGCCAGTAAAGTAATGGACTGTCGATTCGCAATTCAATACGCAATCCCATCTGGTTTGCGCTTAGTGGGACTATCATTAGTTTATCAAAAGGACATTGACCCAAACACATTTGACCAAGAAGGAGAGTGCTGCATCAGATCACTTGGCCTCCACATTTATCTGACCTCAACCCAGTTGAGATGGTTTGGGATGAGTTGGAGTGAAGGAAAAGCAGCCAGCAAGTGCTCAGTATATGTGGGAACTCCTTCAAGACGGTTGTTAAAGCATTCCAGGTGAAGCTGGTTGAATGAATGCCAAGAGTGTGCATAGATGTCATCAAGACAATGGGTGGCTAATATATTTAGATTTGTTTAATACTTTTTTGGTTACTACATGATTCCATATGTGTTATTTCTTAGTTTTGATGTCTTCACTATTATTCTACAATGTAGAAAATTGTCAAAATAAAGAAAAACCCTTGAATGAGTAGGTGTGTCCAAACTTTTGACTGGTAATCTATATATTTTCCTAAACACCCTGTGTTGTGCACTTATTCTTTTACCACATATTGCAGGAATGTCTACCAATGGCACGCCCACGTTTTTGTAAGAAATTATGCTGGTCACTCAGACAATAAAGCATTTATAAAGTATAAATAGCACTCACTTTAGATTAGCGACTGCAAATTAATTTAGCAATGATTGTAAATTGTTTATTTATGTGGGAGGAATTATTGATAAATGTTGAACACAATTTATGAATGCCTTATTAAATGGTTTATTACGGATCCTTAAAATAAAGTGTTTCCCATCCTAGTTGTGATTAAAAAAACATATATTGGGCAAAGAAGAAAACCCTGAATAAATGCCTTATTGATGACCATTGACTTCATAACAACCAAACTACATATTTTAAAATTAATACCTGTCATGGCTACCTGCCAAACCTTTTGGTTTTTACTTTTAATAACAGTTTAATCCAAATCTGTATTTAACACGTTTAAAATCGTTTTCGTTTTTTCCTCGCTCTTCTTTTTTCATTCAACTTTCTCACCCTTTCTCACAACTTTCTTTATCTGGACTTGGTTCTACAGGACCTCCACCAGCCGAAAAATCTAAGTAGTAACATTAACACTCTGCCACCTATTAGCCGTTGCTGTACTCATAATATACTGGAGAATTATCGCTTTATGTTGAGGATAGCCGTATTGCAAGCTTCAGATGCAATCGTTAGGAAAGGGCCATTTAAGTGTCGGAAAGGATGAAACACCGTCTGTGCCACCAGTAAGTAAAGATAGAAGAATAAATCGCATCGCACAGTCCCCGCAGCCAGACAATTTGATCAAGGCTTCTGGAAAGAAATGCTGAAATGGTCAACCGGTGTCGCTCATTCAGCCGACAGTGCCTTTCAACCGGTTCTCCCCGTTAAAAAGAATCGTCCAGCAATCATACACTGTTTACCAGGGGGCAGGGCTACTGACGTAAAGGCTCATCTGAAAAAGGGTCTGGCTAAGGATAAAACTGGCAAGTTTAGAGAGTATCGGTGTCACGCCCTGGTCTTAGTATTTTGTGTTTTCTTTATTATTTTAGTCAGGCCAGGGTGTGACATGGGTTATTTATGTGGTGTGTTTTGTCTTGGGGATTTTTTAGGTCATGGAATTGTGGTTAGTAGGGTTGTCTAGAAAAGTCTATGGTTGCCTGAAGTGGTTCTCAATCAGAGGCAGGTGTTTATCGTTGTCTCTGATTGGGAACCATATTTAGGCAGCCATATTCTTTGAGTGTTTCGTGGGTGATTGTTCCTGTCGCAGTGTTTGTTTGCGCCAGATAAGGCTGTTTAGGTTGTCACGTTTCTTGTTTTGTTAGTTTGTTCATGTGTAGTTTCTTTATTAAAGAACCATGAATCAAAAATATTTGGTCCGCCTCTCTTTCGATAGAAGAAAACCGAAACAATAGGGATATTGTTATCCACGTCAACACCAATGATGTTAGGATGAAACAGTCAGAGGTCACCAAGTGCAACATAGCTTCAGCATGTAAATTAGCTAGAAAGATGTGACAGCATCGAGTAATAGTTTCTGGCCCCCTCCCAATTAGGGGGAGTGATGAGCTCTACAGCATTCTCACATCTCAATCGCTGGTCAAAAAAGGTTTTCTGCCCCTCCCAAACGATAGAATTTGTTTATAATTGGCCCTCTTTCTGGGACTCAGTCACTAACAGGACCAAGCCTGGCCTGCTGAGGAGTGACTGACTGCATCCTAGCTTTAGGGGTGCTCTCATCTTATCTATCAACATAGACAGGGCTCTAACTCCTCCAGCTACACAATGAGATTATCTTCGGTTATAGTCACAGCCATGTATATTCCCCCTCAAGCCGATACAACGACGGCACTCAAAGAACTACACTGGACTTTATGCAAACTGGATACCACATATCCTGAGGCCAAATTTATTGTCGCAGGGGATTTTAACAAGGCAAATTTGAGAAAAACGCTACCTAAGTTCTACCAACACATTGACTGTAGTACTCGCTCTGGAAAAACCTTGGACCGCTACTCATTTTTTCAAAATGCCAAAAAGGCCCTCCCCCGCCCTCTCTATGGCAAATCTGATCACAACTCCATTTTGCTCCTCCCTTCCTATAGGTAGAAACTCAAACAGGAAGTACCCGTGCTAAGGTCTATTCAATGCTGGTCTGACCAAGAATGCTGTTCATTAACTATAGCTCAGCATTCAACAACATAATACCCTCCAAGCTCATCATTAAGCTCGGAGCCATGGGTCCAAAGCTCACCCTGTGCAACTGGGTCCTAGACAAACTAATGGGCCGCCCCCAGGTGATGAAGGTAGGAAACAACACCTCCACTTCGCTGATCTTAAGCACAGGGGCCCCACAAAGGTGCGTGCTCAGCCCCCTCCTGTACTCCCTGTTTGCCCATGACTGCGTGGCCACGCACGCCTCCAACTCAATCAGCAAGTTTTCAGACGACACAACATTACCATTACCTGATTACCAACAATAATGAGACAGCCTACAGGGAGGAGGTGAGGCACCTGGGAGAGTGGTGTCAGGAAAATAAACTTTCACTCAACATCAACAAAAAGTAAGTAGCTGATCGTGGACAGCAGAGGAAGCACGCCCCTATCCACATCGACAGGACCGCAGTGGAGAAGGTGGAAAGCTTCAAGTTCCTCTGCTTACACATCACTGATGATTTGAAATGGTCCACCCACACAGACAGTGTGATGAAGAAGGCGCAACAGCATCTCTTCAACCTCAGGAGGCTGAAGAAATTTTGCTTGGCCAATAAAACCCTCACAAACTTTTACAGATGCTCAATTGAGAACATCCTGTCGGGCTGTATCCCTGCCTGGTACAGCAACTGCACTGCCCACAACCGCAAGGCTCTCCCGAGGGTGGTGTGGTCTGCCCAACACATCACCGGGGGTAAACTACCTGCCGTCCAGGACACCTACTGCACCCGATGTCACAGGAAGGCCAAAAAGATCATCAAGGACATCAACCACACGAGCCATGGCCTGTTCACCCCATTATCATCCAGAAGGTGAGGTCAGTACAGGTGCATCATGGCTGGGACCGACAGACTGAAAAACAGCTTCTATCTCAAGGCGATCAGATTGATAAATAGCCATCAGTAGCCGGCTTCCAACCGGTTACGCAGTCCTGCACCTAAGAGGCTGCTGCCTTGTATACATACACTTGGAATCACTGGCCACTTTAATGGAACACTAGTCACTTTAATAATGTTTACATACTAATTTACTCATCTCATATGTATATACTGTATTTTATTATACTGTATTTTAGTCAATGCCACTCCGGCTTTGTTCAATCTAATATTTACATATTTCTTAATTTAAAAAAAATACTTTTAGATTTGTGTGTATTGTTGGGAATTGTTAGATACTACTGCACGGTTGGAGCTAAGAACACAAGTATTTTGCTTTACCCGCAATAACATCTGATAAATATGTGCATGTGACCAATAAAAATACATTTGATTGATTTGAGATAGGTTGCAGGCCAGGCAGCATTCTGTTAGCCAGCCTGCTAGCTTAGTGGAGTCTGCTACTAGCACAGTCAGTGTAGTCAGTTCAGCTATCCCCATTGAGACCATGTATGTGCCTTGATCTAGGTTGAGCAAAACTAAACATGCCGATGTTCGCCTCAGCAATCTCGATGGAATAAAGACCTCCTCCATTACTGTCATTATTGAAAGAGATTGTGATCTCTCACATCTCAAAATAAGACTTCTTAATGTAAGATCCCTCACTTCCAAGGCAGTCATAGTCAATGAACTAATCACTGATTATAATCTTGATGTGATATTCTTGACTGAAACATGGCTCAAGCCTGATGAATTTACTGTGTTAAATTAGGCTTCTCCTTCTGGTTACTCTACTGACCATGTCTCCACGCATCCCACAAAGGCGGAGGTGTTGCTCAAATTTAAGCCGGCAAACAATTCAAATGACTGTGTTTTCATCTTTTGAGCTTCTAGTAATGAAATCTATGCAGCCCACTTTTTATATCTACTGTTTACAGGCCTCCTGGGCCATATACAGTGTTCCTCACTGAGTTCCCTGAATTTCTATCGGACCTTGTTGTCATGGCAGATAATAGTCACATTTTTGGTGACTTTAGTATTCACATGGAAAAGTCCCCAGACCCACTCCAAAACTATTTCGGAGCCATCATCGACTCAGTGGGTTTTGTCTAACATTTCTCCGGACTTACTGATTGCCACAGTCATAACCTGGATCTAGTTTTGTCCCATGGAATAAATATTGTGGATCTAACTGTTTTTCCTCATAATCGGACCACCATTGTATTGCTTTTGCAATCGTAACAAATAATCTGCTCAGACCCCAACCAAGGATCATCAAAAGCTGTGCTATAAATTCTGACAACCCAAAGATTCCTAGATGCCCTTCCAGACTCCCACCATCTACCAAAGGATATCGGAGTACAAAAATCGGTTAACCACCTAACTGAGGATCTAAATGTAACCTTGCAAAATATCCTAAATGCAGTCACACCCCTAAAAATAAAAACATTTGTCACAAGAAATGTACTCTTTGGTATACAGAAAATACCAGAGCCCTGAAGCAAGCTTCCAGAAAATTGGAACAAAAATGGCGCTCCATCAAACTGGACGTTTCCAACTAGCTTGGAAAGACAGTACTATGCTGTATTGGAGAGCCCTCACTTCTGTTCGATCATCCTATTTTTCCAACCTAATTGAGGAGAATAATTTATATTTGATACTGTCGCAAAGCTCACTAAAAAGCAGCATTCCCCAAGAGAGGATGGCTTTCAATTCAGCAGTGATGAATTCATGAACTTCGTTGATGAAAAGATCATGATCATTAGAAAGCAAATGACGAACTCCTCTTTGAATCTGTGTATTCGTCCAAAACTCATTTGTCCTGAGTCTGCACAGAACTGCCAGGACCGAGGATCAACGGAGACACACATTCATGGAAATAGTCATTGCCTCTAATCCTTCAAGCTGCATACTGGACCTATTCCAACTAAACTACTGAAAGAGAAACTCCCTGTGCTTGGCCCTCCTATGTTGAACATCTCCCTATCCACCTAATGTTTACCAAACTCACTAAAAGTGACAGTAATAAAGCCTCTATTGAAAAAGCAAAAAAGTAATTACCTGGAAAATGTAAAAAACTATTGTCTCAAATAAAACTTTTCCTCTGGACCCTGATGTGTCTTTTGACAAACATTTTAATTTTACGTGATTTTCCTGTCCAGTTTTGCATCCCCTTGGGCTCATGCGTTGGAGGAGATCATCGTGGGCTATACTCAGCCTTGTCTCAGGGTATTAAGTTGGTGGTCTGTTGATATCCCTCTAGTGGTGTGGAGGCTGCGCTTTGGCATAGTGGGTGGGGTTATATCCTGCCTGGTTGGCCCTGTCCGGGGGTATCGTCGGACAGGGCCACAGTGTCTCCCGACCCCCGATCCCCCCCATCTCAGCCTCCAGTATCTATGCAGTAATAGTCTATGTGCAGGGGCCTAGGGTCAGTCTGTCATATTTTGTTTAATTCTCCTTTCTTATCTGGTGTCCTGTGAATTTAAGCATGCTCCCTCTAATTATTTCTCTCTCCCTCTTTCCATCACCTACCGGAGGATCTGAGCCCTAGAACGATGCCTCAGGACTACCTGGCCTGATGATTCCTGGCTGTCCCCAGTCCATCTGGTCATACTACTTCTCCAGTTTCAACTCTTCTGCCTGCGGCTATGAAACCCTGACCTGTTCACCGGACATGCTACCTTGTCCCGGACCTTCTGTTTTTGAGCCTCTCTCTCTCTCTCTCTACCACACCTGCTTTCTCGACCTCCGATTGACCCTGCTGGTCATCTATGAACGTTTGAACATCTTGAAGAACAATCTGTCTTTAATGGCCATGTGCTATCTCCACCTGGCACAGCCAGAAGAGGACTAGCCACCCCTTAAAGCCTGGTTCCTCTCTACAGTAGGTTTCTTCATATGTTCCTGCCTTTCTAGGGAGTTTTTCCTAGCCACCGTGCTTCTACATCTGCATTGCTTGCTGTTTGGTGTTTAAGGCTAGGTTTCTGTAGAGCACTTTGTGACATCTGCTGATTTAAAAAGGGCTTTATAAATACATTTTATTGATTGATTGAAAGAGAAGGCGAGAGAGTGAGAGAGACTGCCAGTTCCTTAATGTTTTGGCTACATCAAGGAACTCATTCTCTCTCTCTCTCTCTGTTTTCAATATAAATCCTTCTGCTTATTTTTCTGCCAAGAAGTGACGAGCTAAGACCAACAAAGACCAACTTGCTGGCGGAAGCGACTGAGATTCAGAAGCCAATAAACATTGATAAAACAATTAAAATACACTATATAGATATAGACTATTATTATGTATTAATTCAGTGTTTCATTATAATACATGATGACTATCTTTAATGTCTAGTAGATGGCTATTGGCTTATGTGTTATAAAAGCCAATATAATGACTTTTTTGGACTATTGCAAGTTCCCCCAAATCCTTCCTTCCGTAATTAGGCATATGTGTTTATTAGACTGCTAATTCATAATATAAACAGCCAAAATATTAACTGGCAGTAATAGGCTAAATCTGTGTCACTCTGTTTTCGCTAAACCTATTCTGCAGCAGCAGCTGATATGTTAATGCTAAGACTAGCATCATTCCTCGGCCCATCTGGCATTTGCCAGAATTGCCAGATGGCCAATCCGCCCATGAATCATGATCCCGGTGGGGAAGTGTGTAACTGGGCCAGTGAGTGTGTGTTTGTTTCTCCATACATGTGCTTGTTCCTTGAACACCGGGGTCCTTGTCTACAGAAAGAGGCATGTGGCCCGACAATCGCACAGACAGACAAAGAAAAATGTGTTACCTTAGCAATAACCATGAAATGTAATATCCAAGAAAAGTTCCTCTACAACTACATTTTGTGTATGGAGACTGTGGAGAGTTCACCACTAAGTACAATCAAATAGACAGCAGTGGGTTGACCTCTACATGCAGAGTACATTCATCAGACGCTGCGTTTCCAGAAAACTACTCAAAACACCATTGGGTCTTTCTCCCTCATAGGCATTAGCTGCAATTCAGACTAGCACTCGACTGCGCAATCCCACAATGAATATACAACTCACTCCCGCACTCACTCCGTTCAGAGCAGAAGGCTACCTGTAGCATTACCATGCCTCAACTAACAAGTTCAAATGAACCACCATCCTACTCTCCCGTATAGCGGCATAACAAGCAATACGTAAATAAGATTATGGGGACGATTACAAAGACATTGGCTGGGATCTCTAGCAGCAGAGTGCCGCATTGACTATGTTGGTTTTCTGTTTACTAATCTCGAGAGGTAACCCTGAGGGTATTGAGTGAAGCCAATCCCCTATAGCCTAACGGATCACTGTGTAATCTCTTAATTACTCCACAGGTCAATTCAGTACTTTTATGAGCAGTGTGTACACACACACACGCGCACTCTCTCTCTCTCTCTCTCTCTCTCTCTCTCTCTCTCTCTCTCTCTCTCTCTCTCTCTCTCTCTCTCTCTCTCTCTCTCTCTCTCTCTCTCTCTCTCTCTCTCTCTCTCTCTCTCTCTCTCTCTCTCTCTCTCTCTCTCTCTCTCTCTCTCTCTCTCTCTCTCTCTCTCACTCACTCACTCACTCACTCACTCACTCACTCACTCACTCACTCACTCACTCACTCACTCACTCACTCACTCACTCACTCACTCACTCACTCACTCACTCACTCACTCACTCACACACACACACACACACACACACACAGGTCATGCAAAGCATACAAAATAAGCTATGCTTATATGCAATGTGTACTTTTTCTGTACCTATTTGTTGCTGTTTCAAATGCATTTCTCAGCAGCACGGGATATGGGTGTAGAATATGAATTGTACTTTAAATTAGAAAACAATGTATTGCCCTGCACATTGACCTTCAGTATATATGCTAACCGCAGGTAATTCTACAAGTTTATTATCAGAAAGCAATTGATGGGTAACTCCATTTAGCAGAAAGACAGTCATTTAATCAAGTAGCTCTCTAGTCAGGTAGGTTTGTCTTCAGCACATTTAGCTGACAGAATAGATAAGGGTCACTAAGGGAAATGACAAATGGGCCATGTTAAATATCTCACATGCACTTTTCAGCTTACGTTCATGAATAGTATGTGTTCATCCATTACAATGTTTCCAGGAAACACATCGTTAAAACTTTAACAGGTCTGAAAACCTGTTAAAACCAACACATTGACCTTGTTGTCTGGCAGATTGAGCGCAACATGAGACACATGAAAAAGTTCATGTTGGTAGTTAGTAGGCTGCTTTCCACTGACCCTGGTTTATTCGACAAAAGCAATATTTCAAAACAAAAACAATTTAACATGCGTGATGGAAATAGTAGCTACAGGAGAAATGTTCTTAAGATGTTTAACCGTTCATCAGGGGTGGAATGTATCTTTTGTCTAACTTTATTGCAACAAATGATAAATGATTTATTTATTGTGACAAACGATAAAGGATGACTGACTAATCGTTTGTCATCCCCTAACTGTAAAGCTCCATGCACTCCACAGGACAAAGACTGTCCGAACTTTCAAGAATGCCTGAATAGCTTCACCTTTATTTTCTGGTTGGCAGGATGTAAGTTTCACCTTCCAGTTATTTTCAGATCTACAGGGGGGCAGGTCTCACCATGGCACAGGCCGTGGTGATGCATTAACACATGAGAATTGTTAGATTATGGCAAAGAAATGATTGCATTCTATCCATGCTGGATTTTGTGGGCAACCTGCGACGTGAAACAGATAGGTGGGAGGGCATTCAGGCTGTCGCCAAAGTATTAATGAGCAATTTGCCTAAATGGTTCATGGAAACACTTCAACCACCTCATTTTAATTCAGGACTTGTTTAAAAAAAAAAGAAGAGGTGTGACGTCATTATGCCCAGCTGTTTTTAATCGACACAAAACAGTTCAATGGTAGGAACCGTATCAGACAATTGTCCCATCTATTTACAATGCAACATTTCTAAATGTCGCCAAAACATCACTGGACAAGTTAATGAAAACATAGCTATTACTGTATGCGTGTATCTACGCATTATCTCTGTTTGCTATCTCTGTGTAGTCCCTTCACCCTTACCTACATGTACATATTAACCTCAATTACCTCGACTAACCCATACCCCTTCACATTGACCCATTACCGTTACCCTTTGTACAGTATGTAGCCTTGTTATTATTATTCCATTGTATTACTATTTTTTCTTCATATTATTTAGCAAATGTTTCTTACTTACTTTCTAAAATCTCTGCAATTTTAGTTAAGGGCTCATAAGCAAGCATTTCAAAATAAGGTCTACGCCTGTATTTGGTCTATGTGACAAATAAAATTGGATTTCATTTTATGTGTGCTGACGATAACCCTTTCTATTAGGTTTGTATGAGTTTGATTAGGAATATGTAATTCAATACATTTTGCATCATCAGAATTAGGGTCAGAGTTTTGTTCATATTCCATTTCCTAGACAAATGGAGTGAGTAAAGACGCACAACTTCACCGTTACTTTGCCCAACGTCATAGAACCACCCACAGGCATGCATTACTTTTCCTCTGCACAGACATGCATTACTTTCCCTCTGCAGACATGCATTACTTTCCCTCTGCACAGACATGCATTACTTTTCCTCTGCACAGACATGCATTACTTTTCCTCTGCACAGACATGCATTACTTTCCCTCTGCACAGACATGCATTACTTTTCCTCTGCACAGACATGCATTACTTTCCCTCTGCACAGACATGCATTACTTTCCCTCTGCACAGACATGCATTACTTTTCCTCTGCACAGACATGCATTACTTTTCCTCTGCACAGACATGCATTACTTTTCCTCTGCACAGACATGCATTACTTTCCCTCTGCACAGACATGCATTACTTTTCCTCTGCACAGACATGCATTACTTTCCCTCTGCACAGACATGGTTTGCAGTGTTGTTTTACCAATTTGAACTCAAAATAGAGAGTGGTTGATTTACAGGGCAAAGCTTAATCTGTGCTGCCTTTGCATTGGGGCATATAGTGATCCACATTTTACTTTATGAAAGTTATCAATTACTCCTTCATATCAACTATCATATTGGATGTATTGTTGGATGAGAGTTGGAACCAGTAGCCTAGTACAATGCAGAGAATTTTGAATCAAGTAGGAAATAAAAAACACATTAAAGTAAGTAGATGTTGAAATAACTAATTGCGTTGCCATTCATCTTTCGTCAGTCTGTAATTAAAAGGATGAATTATGAAGAGAAAGCCTATCAGAGCTGGACTCTGGCGGTGGGAATCCTTGTTAATTCAATACGGTGTTGCTCCACAGACTGATAACCAGCTGTGCTTTGTAATCAATGAAGGACCGGACGATTCTGCTGATGCAGTGCTCACTTGGGGTCCTCCAGCTAATGAGTAATGGGGGTTGATGGACCCTTGCCAAACGTGCATTGTCATGGAAAGGGAGCGCTTTGTCACAGACTCAACTTCTGTCACAGCCACTGCTCCAAAAGCTGCCAATTAATTCAATAATGTTCCAAGTGCATAATTGCTAAATGCCTATATAATAGGGTGATTGTAATACTCTGCAATTGTTGTATCAACACAAAGCAGCATGATCACCACAATAAGTACATTAGATTAAAACCTGCATTGTTTTGAACATAAATGTCTAGAAAAGCCTTACTTACATATTATGTGGGTGTAAGCAAGCAGGCAAGATAAGCAAGTGAAAAGAAAGCAACTTCCCTGACAATACCATTCCCCCCCAAAATATTGTAGAAGAAATACAAACATACTGTTCTGTTCAATCAGTTCGGGATGTACCAAAACCTCAGACATGGCTGAAAACGTTTTACCCTTTTGCCTCATCAAAGCCCAACGTAGCTTTGACTCTAACCTTCCTAATACGTATTTTACTGAGTGGGGCATCTTCTGCCCTCCATCTTAAATGATTTTCACTTATTTACCACTTGCCCTTGTAAATTTGTCAGCACGCTTGTCCTCACCTCTATTGTCAGCCTCTGTTAAAAGGGAAGAATGGAAATCCATTTGGACTTTTTTTTCCATTTGGACATTTGGAGCTGTGAATAGACAAGGGGTGATTGAAGGGAAGATGTATGTAGCTCTGTGTGTCGTTCATCAATGGGATGATGTGTGTATGGCCAGCTCCTCGTGTCGCTGTGGTATGTCCATTCCATGTTCAGCTTTTTGAAAGCTTTGGTAATTTCAGCTTTTTGTCCAGAGATTGCCCTGAAAGTCCACCTTGTGTCACTGTGGTATGTCGGCAGTGCATTTAGGCCTACCAAAGCTCAGTAAAAAAGTTGTAATAGAAAATGTCAGCTTTTTGTCCAGAAATGCCCAAAAAGTATAATAGAATCTGACTCCATTTTAGTTTTTCGTCCCAAAATGTTAGGCTACCAGGTTTCAAGGCTACATTTATAAAGTACAACCTTTTCAGCTTTAGGTGAGCGAGATTCTCATAGAAGATCTTATACAATTGCCTCTGTAAGCCCCTGTTGTTGGCCACTGTAAGCCCCTGTTGTTGGCCTCTGTAAGCCCCTGTTGTTGGCCTCTGTAAGCCCCTGTTGTTGGCCTCTGTAAGCCCCAGTTGTTGGCCTCTGTAAGCCCCTGTTGTTGGCTTCTGTAAGCCCCAGTTGTTGGCCTCTGTAAGCCCCTGTTGTTGGCCTCTGTAAGCCCCTGTTGTTGGCCTCTGTATGCCCCAGTTGTTGGCCTCTGTAAGCCCCAGTTGTTGGCCTCTGTAAGCCCCTGTTGTTGGCCTCTGTAAGCCCCTGTTGCTGGCCTGTGTAAGCCCCAGTTGTTGGCCTCTGTAAGCCCCAGTTGTTGGCCTCTGTAAAGCCCCAGTTGTTGGCTTGAGAAATCCACTCTTAGAAAAAAGGGTTCTCCTTCCAAAGGATTCTTCGGTTCTCCCCATAGGAGAACCCTTTTTGGTCCCAATTAGTGCCCTTTATTGTTCCAGGCAGTACCCTATGTGAAATGAGTTATACCTAGAACCAAAAAAGGTTATTCAAAGGTCTCTCCTATGGGGACAGCTGAAGAACCCTTTTAGGTTTTAGACAGCACCTTTTTTTCTAAGAGTGTGCTGTGGGCTGACAGCAAGGTGAAGCGAGGTCTTAAATGGTCTTGAATGAGCACAGCGGTATTGACCAAATGATTATTCTTGCGGAAGCAACATGCCTTTCCGATGGGGACAATACATAAGTCATACTCCATACAAGAGAGGCTCTATAGGGGTTTATAACCACTGTTGGATCAACCAGAGGACCAGGTCATCCTGTAGGCTATGCTACATGTAGCCACTCTCCCCCTCGGCAGATCTCAATTTCACAGCTGACTGATGGAACATTCTCTGCAGGTCATGTGTTTGATATGTGTGAACTTTGTCTTATGCTCAGTACTCTAAACCTCAATTAGAGGGAGCTATAAAATGGATGCTGCAATGGTTTTGTTCACCCAGGGCTTTCAAAGCCCCATATATGCCCTAATAGCTTAACTCTATCCATATAAGTTCTTTCAAATATGTTTTGCCCAATATAAAAATACATATTTTCATGTAAATGTTTTATGTGTAAAATGAAATGCTAAATAAAGAGAACATATTTGCTGTAATGACATCTTCTTCTTCGTCTTACTCTTGATTTTTGCCCACTGTTCACTTCAAAGTCAATCATGCACCTCAAAGATTTGCAATCACCTTCACTTTAGCAGTGCATTTCTATCAGCTCGAACTGTGGGTTGAGGTAATTGATCCTTCATGGGTGGTAGCTGAACACCAAGGTCATCAGCTATGTAATCAATGTGTAAAGCCATTAGTTTAAACAGGGAAAGGTGCAACATTTGTACATCATCACTGGGTTTTCTTTTCCCCAAATTGATTTGAAATCAAGTATTTTCCCAGGGGCGTTTGATCGAAACATCCTGAAATCAATACCCTCTCAGGCATTTGTGAATCAAGCAGTGTTAGGACATTCGTGTTCCCTTATAAAATACAGTTGAAGTCGGAAGTTTACATACACTTAGGTTGGAATCATTAAAACTCGTTTTTCAACCACTCCGCAAATATCTTGTTAACAAACCATAGTTTTCGCATGTCGTTTAGGACATCTACTTTGTTCATGACACAAGTAGTTTTTCCAACAGTTGTTTACAGACAGATTATTTCACTTGTAATTCACTGTCACAATTCCAGTGGGTCAGAAGTTTGCATACATTTTCCAAGCTGTTTAAAGGCACAGTCAACGTACTGTTGACTGTGCCTTTAAACAGCTTGGAAAATTCCAGAAAGTCATTCTTTAGAAGCTTCTGATAGGCTAATTGACATCATTTGAGTCAATTGGAAGTGTACCTGTGGATGTATTTCGAGGCCTACCTTCAAACTCAGTGCCTCTTTGCTTGACATCCTGGGAAAATCAAAAGAAATCAGCCAAGACCTCAGAAGAAAAATTGTAGACCTCCACAAGTGTGGTTCATCCTTGGGAAAAATTTCCAAACACCTGAAGGTAACACGTTCATCTGTACAGACAATAGAACGCAAGAATAAACACCATGACCACGCAGCCGTCATACCGCTCAGGGAGGAGACGCGTTCTGTCTCCTAGAGATGAACGTACTTTGGTGCAAAAAGTGCAAATCAATCCCAGGACAACAGCAAAAGACCTTGTGAAGAAGCTGGAGGAAACAGCTACAGAAGTATCTATATCCACGGTAAAATGAGTCCTATATCGGCATAACCTGAAAGCCCACTCAGCAAGGAAGAAGCCACTGTTCCAAAACCCGCCATAAAAAAGCCAGACTGCGGTTTACAACTGCACATGGGGACAAAGATCATACTTTTTGGAGAAATGTGCTCTGGTCTGATGAAACAAAAATAGAACTGTTTGGCCATAATGACCATCATTATGTTTGGAGGAAAAAGAGGGACGCTGGGGCACTTCACAAAAGAGATGCCATCTTGACGCAGGAAAACGATGTGGATACATTGAAGCAACATCTCAAGACATCAGTCAGGAAGTTGAAGCTTGGTCGCAAATGGGTCTTCCAATTGGACAATGACCCCAAGCATACATCCAAAGTTGTGGCAAAATGGCTTAAGAACAACAAAGTCAAGGTATTGGAGTGACCATCACAAAGCACTGACCTCAATCCTATATAAAATGTGTGGAAAGAACTGAAAAAGCATGTGTGAGCAAGGAGGCCTACAAAGCTGACTCAGTTACACCAGCTCTGTCAGGAGGAATGGTCCAAAATTCACCCAACTTATTGTAGGAAGCTTATGGAAGGATACCTGAAACGTTTGACCCAACAATTTAAAGATAATGCTACCAAATACCAATTGAGTGTATGTCAACTTCTGACCCACTGGGAATGAGATGAAAGAAATCAAATCTGAAATAAATCATTCTCTCTACTATTATTCTGACATTTCACATTCTTAAAATAAAGTGGTGATCCTAACTGACATAAGACAGGGAATTTTTACTAGGATTAAATGTCAGGAATTGTGAAATCAATAGTTTAAATGTATTTGGCTAAGGTGTATGTAAACTTCCTTCTTCAACTGTAGGTGGGTGCTTATATTTGTTCTATTTCACAATCATGTATTGATACACGTGTGAATTGGAAATTCGTTTTTTAATTATCCGAGCTCCCCCTGAGAGTGGGGTCACAATCGTCCAGCACCCATGGAGCAATTCAAGTTAAGTGCCTTGCTCAGGGGCACATCAACAGATTGTTCACTGTGTCCACTTAGGGATTTGAACTACTGTAGGTACCTTTCAGTTACTGGCCAATACTCTAACACATAGGTTACTGGCCCAACAGTCTATCTACCAAGGTATCATCAACTATCAACTATAAAATGGTTCCGGAGAGGATGGCTGACGTTTAATGTGCTCCTAACCAACTGTGCTATTCTGTCTTGTCGTTGTCGGTGATCAGGCCTACTACCACTGTTGTGTCGTCTGCATACTTAATGATGGTGTTGGCGTCGTGCCTGGCCACGCAGTCATGGGTGAACAGGGAGTACAGGAAGGGACTGAGCACGCACCCCTGAGGGGCTCCAGTGTTGAGGATCAGTGTGGCGGATGTGTTGCTACCTACCCTCACCACCTGGGGGCAGCCCATCATGAAGTCCAGGATCCAGTTGCAGAGGGAGGTGTTTAGTCCTAGGATCCTTAGCTTAGTGATGAGCATTGAGAGTACTATGGTGTTGAATCATTTAGACAGGTCACCTTTGCATCCTTGAGCACAGGGACTATGGTGGTCTGCTTCAAACATGTTGGTATAACAGACTCAATCAGGGATATGACACCTGCCAGATGGTCAGCACATGCCCGGAGCACACGTTCTGGTAACCTGTCTGGCCCCGCAGCCTTGTGAATGTTGACCTGTTTAATGGTCTTACTCACGTCGGCTATGGAGAGCGTGATCACACAGTTGTCCAGAACAGCTGATGCTCTCATGCATGCCTCTGTGTTGCTTGCTTTGAAGGGAGCAGAGAAGTGATTTATTTCGTCTGGTAGGCTCGTGTCACTGGGCAGCTCGCGGCTGTGATTCCCTTTGTAGTCTGTGATAGTTGGCAAGCCCTGCCACATTAGACAAGAGACGGAGCCGGTGCAGTATGATTCAATCTTAGCCCTGTATTTGCGCTTTGTCTGTTTGATGGTTCATCGGAGGGCATAGCAGGATTTCTCATAAGCTTCTGGGTTAAAGTCCCGCACCTTGAAAGCGGCAGCTCAAGCCTTTAGCTCAGTGCGACTGTTGCCTGTAATCCATGGCTTCTGGTTGGGGTATGTATTTACAGTCACTGTGGGGACGACGTCCTCAATGCACTTATTGATAAAGCCAGTGACTGATGTGGTGTACTCCTCAATGCCATCGGAAGAATCCCGGAACATGTTCCAGTCTGTAATAGCAAAACAGTCCTGTAGTTTAGCACCTGCTTCATCTGACCACTTTTTATAGACTGAGTCACTGGTGCTTCCTGCTTTCATTTTTGCTTGTAAGCAGGAATCAAGAGGATAGAATTGTGGTTAGATTTTCCAAATGGAAGGTGAGGGAGAGCTTTTTATGTGTCTCTGTGTGTGGAGTACAGGTGATCAATAATTTTTTCCCCTCTGCTTGAGCATTTAACATGTTGATAGAAATGAGGTAAGACTGATTTAAGTTTCCCTGCATTAACGTTCCCGGCCACTAGGAGCGCCGCCTCTGGGTGAGCGGTTTCCTGTTGCTTATTTCCTTATACAGCTGACTGAGTGCGGTCTTTGCGCCAGCATCTGTCTCTGGTGGTAAATAAACAGCCACGAAAAGTATGGATTAAACTCACTTGGCAAATAGTGTGGTCTACAGTTTTCATAAGACACTACTTCAGGTGAGCAAAGTCTAGAGACTTCCTAAGATTTTGTGCACCAGCTGTTCTTTACAAATATGCTCAGACCGCTCCCCCTCGTGTGCTGTTCTATCTAGCCGGTGCAGCGTGTATCCCGCTAGCTGAATATCCATGTCATCATTCAGCCACGATTCCATGAAACATAGAATGTTACAGTTTCTGATGACCTGTTGGTAGAATATTCGTGTTCGTACCTTGTCTACTTTATTGTCCAAGGATTGCACGTTGGCAAGTAACATTGACGGTAACGGCAGCTTTCCCACTTCTGTGGATCCTTACGAGTCACGCTGTTCTGTGTCCTCTGTACCTGCGTCTCTTTTTGTATTTTTATTGATTTTTTTATTTAACCTTTATTTACCTAGGCAAGTCAGTTAAGAACAAATTCTTATTTTACAATGACGCCTACTAGGGAACAGTGGACAAATTTTTAAGTAAAAAAATAATAAATACTTTTAAGTACTATTTAAGCCTTTTTTTGGGGGTATCTGTATTTTACCATTTATATTTTTGACAACTTTTAATCTTGCTCCATCTACTTTCCTAAGGAAAATAATATACTTTTTACTTTTCACCCAAAAGTACTTAAAAAAAAAAGTTACATTTTGAATGCTTAGCAGGACACACAAATTGTCTAATTCACGCATTTGTCAAGAGAACATCCCCGGTCATCCCTACTGCCTCTGATCTTTGGCAGACTCACTAAACACAAACGCTTTGTTTGTGAATTTTTTCATGAGTTTTGAACTGTGCCTCTGGCTACCCATAATTTTAAAAAACAAGAAAATCGTGTTGTCTGTAAGACATTTTAAATTATTTATACTTTTACTTTTGATACTTAAGTACATTTAAAACCAAATACTTTTAGACTTTTACTCGAGTAGTATTTTACTGGATGACTTTCACTTTTACTTGAGTCATTTGCTTATGAAAATATGAAAATTGGGTACTTTTTCCACTGCTATTTACGTTGACACCACTCCATTTGTTTTGTACACTGCTGCTACTCGCTCTTATTATCTATGTATAGTCACTTTTTACCTTTATTTAACCAGGAAAAACCCATTGAGACCCAGAGTCTATTTTTCAAGGGAGACCTGACCAAGAAGGCAGCAACAATCAATACATTACATAACTAAAACATACAACAATACAACAACATGATCTAGCCTAAAAAAAGCATTTACACTCCTCTGTAACAGTCTCCTATCAATATTTTAAATTAATTCAGTGGCACTAACATATCTAGATGAAGCATGGATTGTAGATTATTCCATGCATCTGGGGCACTTCACCCCTACCTACATTTACAAATGACCTCGGCAAACCTGTACCCCCGCACAATGACTCGGTACCGGTACCCGCTGTACATAGGCTCTTTATTGGTATTTTATTGTGCTACTTTCATAATGTTTTACTTTAGTTTATTTGGTAAATATTTCCTTAACTTTCTTGAACTGCACTTGTGGTTAAGGGCTTGTAAGTAAACATTTCACAGTAAGATCTACTCTTGTTGCATTCGACGCATGTGACAAATAAAGTTTGATCTCCAGAAATACACTCGTAATTGTTTACACTACTACTGGAGCCTTAAAGTTTAGGAACCAGAGGTTGGACTCTGAGAGCTTTCTGGAAGAGCTGTTGAACTCCACAACAATATCGATATGCATCTCTGTGAGCCTTTAGCCAATGTGCAAACGTATTGAGAGGATTGGTGTCCACGTGATCCAATAGTATGGTATGGTTTTGCTTTTGCTGCACTCGAAATATAGAATGATAATGAGTCATAATTATTCTGCCAACTGCTTAAGAATTATACCATAACATGTCAGTGAATGATCAATTAAAAACTTCCCCGGGGGGAATGTTTACATCATTGCTGTGCCTACCAGGTGGAAAATGGTCAATTAACTGAATCGTCAAGGACACAACACCATAACAAAATGGTTATTGTTCAACTAACGGGTCAACTCACTTGTCATTACTTATTTTCCCCAGTATTGTGTGAGTGAAAGATCCCATTGGAGGGGAGAGGTTTGGAAACTGGGTTACATTGCCAATTCCCTTTGAGAACTGCTCTCTCAAACGTTCAAACTTTAATCTGTTTATATTTAGTTGCCTCGCATGACTGAATAATGAATGCATCTTCTCTTTTACATGAACAAAAAAACAACAACTGTGCAAAGTTAGCCATTTTGAAATACAGTTACATTGAACTTACCCTCTAACTTCTTGTCTGTGCCTTACTTACTTGCCTTAGTCTGCCTCTACTCCCCAGCCAGTGCCAATCAGTCATGAACAATGTTCATTCTATAAGGCGTTAGCCGAGCTGGATTGGGGGGGAAAAGTCGCCAAGGAAAGCTTACGATTAATTCCACCTCGGGCTAAATCTGTTTGTAAAGATTTATGGATTATTAATTAGCATAAACACGCAGGAGATCGATAACAATGACATTATCTAGGCTGAACTAATATGCTTATTCACGCACTAAAAACACAGTTTATCACACATGAATAAACGTGAAAACAATGCATGACAACTACTCTATGTCATACCATGGAGAGAGGCCACACAGACACATCATGTATGTTTGATTTAGGGATTACAAAGTGGGTAAAGTCAAAAGTATTGTGCATGATAAACACAGACATGCAGATACAAAATGTAATGTCAAATGCTGTTGTGAGTACATTGCTGTGCTGTAACCAACGGTGTACAGCACAGGAGGTTGGTGGCACCTTAATCTGGGAGAACGGGCTCACGGTAATGACTGGAGCAGAAGTGGTGGAATGGTATCAAATACATCAAACACATGGTTTCCAGCTGTTGGATGCCATTCCATTTGTTCCGTTCCGGACATTTCTATGAACTGTTGTCCCCTCGGCAGCCTCCTGTTTTGTACAGTAGAATACCTATGATGCAAAATATTGAACATGCTACTTGGTAATTCAGTATTTTCATCTCAGAATAAAGGGCATAAAGAATTTGGAGCAGATCTTCTGGAGAGGTACTGGGTATGTCGCCTTTTGTTACAGCCCTACACATACGTCTAATTCAGCTAATCAAGGTCCTTGATTAGCTGAGGGTAGAATCAAGGGTGTTGGATTAGGGCAAGATAAAAATCACAATTGAGGGTAAATGGAATGAATCTTCAACTTGACAGTAAGAAATAAAATCCCAAATGCTGACAATTGTACTGAAATATTTCATTATTAATAATGTCAATAAGTTACATAATGCCAAGAAAGTCACCATAACAACCAACTGGTATGAAACCAGAAAATGGTTTCAGCCGGTTCACTGTAACTTTTTGGCAAGACGATACCACTGTGTCACTATGCCATCATGTGGCGTGGACAGCTTTGCTGCAATTGCTTGAGCACTGAGCACCGTCTCACGACTGACAGTGTCATCCACTTATCAAGGGAGGAGAGACGCTCATGGGTCGTATTCCCTCTCGGTTCCAAGTCTGGCGAGAACGGCACTCCTGTTTTTAATAGAGTCAAAAAAAGATCTGTCAGATTCTCCTTCTCCCTTCTTGGGGAGACTGTTGTGTCATTAATTCTAACTTCTCCAGAGCCAGGCTTCCCAAAGTTTTAGAGGTGCAGTATTGACAGCACTCACGACACCTGCTTTGCATGACGCTTCATTTGGAGATGGCTATTCATTACATGAGGGGTTGACTTGCAAATCCTATGCAGGAGCAGCTGTCTGCATTTACATTTCACAGTTCCCAGTTCTCCAAATGTGTGTGTGTGTGTGTGTGTGTGTGTGTGTGTGTGTGTGTGTGTGTGTGTGTGTGTGTGTGTGTGTGTGTGTGTGTGTGTGTGTGTGTGTGTGTGTGTGTGTGTGTAAGAGATAGAGAGAGAGACACAGAGAGAGAGATAGCGAGAGCAAGAGAGAGAACAAGAGAGCGAGAGGGAGAGAGAGATAGCAAGAGAGAGAGCGAGAGGGAAAAAAGACAGAGAGAGCAAGAGAGAGAGAGTGAGAGATAGAAAGAAAGAGAGCTAGAAAGAGACAGAGGAAAGACACAGCGAGAGAGAAAGCGAGCAAGAGAGAGAAAAGAGAGAGTGAGTGAGAGAGAGAAAGTGAGAGCTAGAGAGAGAGAGGAAAAGAGACAGATAGGAAGAGAGAGAGAGCGAGAGAGAGAGAGTGAGAAAGAGAGCTAGAGAGAGAGGAAAAGAGAGAGAGAGAGCAAGAGGGAGAGAGCAAGAGCAAGAAAGAGAGCGAGAGTGAGAGCTAGAGAGAGAGAGGCGAGACAGAGAGGAAAAGAGAGAGAGGGGGAGGAAAATAGACATAGAGGAAAAGCGAGAGAGAGTGTACAAGAGAGAGGAAGAGAGAGAGAGAGCAAGAGAGAGTGCAAGAGAGAGAGGGGATATAGAAGAGACAGAGAAAAGAGAGACCGGCAGAAATAAAGAGAGAGTCCTCCCTGCAAATACTTGTTTTTTAATCTTCAAATGAAATATAACCTCTCTTTTTCCCAACACTAGATGAGAGATGAGACAATGTGCACTGGAAAATGTGCTCAATTAGAGCTTCGCTATGAATAATGGATAATTCATTAGTATGAGAGCTGACAACATTTATGTAGAACACACAGAGAGACTAGCCTAGTGTAAGGAGCTGCTATTACCAGATAAATGCTTCAGTGTGGTGAAACTATTGTATGTTTATCACTTAAAATATTGCCATAACTCATGATTAGTATTGTGTCGAACAAGATAGTTATTTTACAACACATTTCAGTATCATGTTCATCAATAATATTCATTACTAAGTGCAAAACTGAGAGGGAGCATGAAAGGAAAGGAAAGGGGGATACCTAGTCAGTTGTACAACTGAATGCATTCAACTGAAATGTGTATTCCGCATTTAACCCAACCTGAATCAGAGAGGTGCGGGGGGCTGCCTTAATCGACTTCCACGTCTTCGGTGCCCGGGGAACAGTGAAGCCTACTTGTCTCTCAATATTTTGTCCGTCCAATCCCTGTGTTATTATTATGACCTTAATACGTACAGTACCAGTCAAAGGTTTGGACACACCTACTCATTCAAGTTAAAAATAAATAAAAAATTACGATTTTCTACATTGTAGAATAATAGTGAAGACATCAAAACTATAAAATAACACATATGGAATCATGTAATAACAAAAAAGTGTATTAGATTCTTCAAAGTAGCCGCCTTGATGACAGCTTTGCACACTCTTGGCATTCTCTCAACCAGCTTCATGAGAAATGCTTTTCCAACAGTCTTGAAAGAGATCCCACATATGCTGAGCATTTATTGGCTGCTTTTCCTTCACGCTGCGATCCAACTCATCCCAAACCATCTCAAGTGTTTGAGGTCGGGTGATTGTGGAGGCCAGGTCATCTGCTGCAGCACTCCAACACTCTCCTTATTGGTCAAATAGCCCATACACAGCCTGGAGGTGTTTTTGTGGGTCATTGTCCCGTTGAAAAACAAATCATAGTGCCACTAAGCACAAACCAGATGGAATGGCTTATCGCTGCAGAATGCTGTGGTAGCCATGCTGGTTAAGTGGGCATTGAATTCTAAATAAATCACAGTGTCACCAGCCTAGCACCCCCACACCATCACACCTCCTCTTCCATGCTTCACGGTGGAACCAGAAATGTGGAGATCATCTGTTCACCTACTCTGCGTCTCACAAAGACACGGCAGTTGGAACCAAAAATCTCAAATTTGGAGAGGTAACTGAGTCTTCCTTTCCTGTGGCGGTCCTTATGAGAGCGAGTTTCATCATTGCGCTAGATGTTTTTTGCGACTGCACTTGAAGAAACTTTCAAAGTTCTTGAAATTTTCGGCAATGACTGACAATGTCTTATAGTAATGATGGACTGTTATTTCTCTTTGCTTATTTGAGCAGTTTTTGCCATGATATGGACTTGGTATTTTACCAAATAGGGCTATCTTCTGTATACCACCCTTACCTTGTCAAAACACAACATGTTGGCTCAAATGCATTAAGGAAAGAAATTCCACAAATGAACTTTTAACAAGACACACCTGTTAATTTAAATGCATTCCAGGTAACTAACTACCTCATGAAGCTGGTTGAGAGAATGCCAAGAGTGTGCAAAGCTGTCATCAAGGCAAAGGGTGGCTACTTTTAAGAAATATAAAATATTTTTTTATTTGTTCAACACTTTTTTGGTTACTGCATGATTCCATATATGTGTTATTTCATAGTTTCGATTTCTTCACTGTTATTCTACAATGTAGAAAATAGTAATAATTTCAAAAAAACTTGAATGAGTAGGTGTGTCCAAACTTTTGACTGGTACTGTATATTCAGTATGTTGTTTGTGTATGATTATAGGAATTATATGATAGAACATAACAAACATGAACACTAGTTTAAAACCAACAAGCTAATCTACAGAGATCTCCCCTACCCCATGTTACATCCTCGTAAAGTTAATTCTACTCCCTTTCATGCCTTTTGATGGAACCGCTTCTACCTCATACCTTGTCTACTGTTCAGTGTTTAAGTTTTGACATCATATGAGCTGTTTTATTTCCTATGGTCTGAGAGCTGGCCTCACTGACGAGACAGCTGGATTCCACGGAATTAGCACTCTGCTTCTCTTTTGCTGAGTTAAACGAGGACTTTAGCATACAGCTGCCTTTCCGTCTGTCTTCTAACAGGAAGTGCTAGTGTAGCTGCTACTCTACTTCTATGCTAATGCTACGCAAATGCTACACTAGTGCTATGCTAATGCTATGCTAGTGCTACGCTAATGCTACGCTAGTTCGACACTAGCTCGTATGGGTCACTGGGCAAATGCTAAACTTCCTCTGAGACATTTTCATAATGGCCTCAAGATGCCCCGGCAACTGATGATGTATGCCTTGATTAATCCGTTGGAAGTCTTGTATATGTGTTCACGCTTAGTGTGTAATGTGAAGATTTTAGTGTTTTGATGGAATTCTCACACATCAGTGCAACATTTCTATCTACAAACCTTTCCATTTTGACTAATTGTATATTCATAGAAACACCATGTATGGCCTGTTTTTTAAGGCCATAACTACTCAGCTTGACACTTGTTCACTTTGTACGGGTGCACTCTTGTTCCAAAAGCACTTGGAGAACCATCCTTTCACGACGTGTTCCATCAGCAGCTGAATCAGATTTCAGAGGACCGGGGAGACTGAGGCCGGGCAGACAGATTGTTTATCAGTCAGGATCACGGTGGACACCAACAGGTTGCTGATGCTGCTGGTTCGGCCTGTCGTTGCAGGGCCCCCAGTCATCAAATCTGCCCTGTCTCCGTTGATATATTGACAGCATTGCATTTGTCTCCCTTCCCCAACAAGCTGAATCGTGACCAATCTGTGGCCGCCTGTCAGGCCATCATAAAGAATGTATGACAGGTTCCCGGTGCTGTGAGGGATGGTTTCGGCGAGCCGGTGGTGGGCCCGTCTGGATGGAATGACGCAGGTGCCACAGCAGATGGCAGCTTGACTTACGGCCACCACTCCTTTCACGGCTACCTTGAAATCTGAGTTTGGATAGCAAGTGAGAAGTTGCTCAACTGGAAAAAAATCTGGGAATGATTGGGAAAATGTGTTCATTATGTTCCCACAAACAAGAAGTCCAGATGCCATGATTCCAAATAGAGGTTGGCGCTTGTATGGATTTCTATAAATCCCTCTCAAATTCTCTCAACTTTTGTAAGCCTATAGTTTTGAGAACATTGTTGTTTATCATCTCAGGGACATGGCAATTACAGCATCTGGATCCACCCACAATGCCTGTCAAAATAGCTTCTTTGTCACTTCATAACGTGGCAGTTATTGTGCACTGCAAGATATAAACATATCGCTATATAAATGGAATCAAAATAATCTACCAAACCCACAAGACAGGTAGTTCCATCCTAATCACAATTTCTGATTGACATGCAAGATGTCAACATTAAAAGTAAATTGGCTAAATCTCTGTATTCGGACTGTATTCATGCAAACCATTACAAAATGGTACCTTTCTGTTCAAAACGTGAATAAAATTCCCTAAAATTGTGTGATCTGATAGAACTTCAAACTGCAGGTTCCCCTCACATACAATAGTGATCCCTGGGTGGACAGACTGACAGAAGACCAGAATCAATCTGTTTGCCAGTTCCATGATGCCAAAACTAATTAATAGAGGTACCACGGCACAATGGAACTAGTCAGTGCTGGGTGGGCCTGGTGTCAATGATGGCTACCACTTTTCCCTCTATTGTTGGAGGCTTACAGACACATCCAGGGGGATCCCTGAAGCCAAGACACTATTATTGGTTCAGGTCTTGGGACAATCACACTGCTTCTCTTCTCTTTCTTGCACCTCTTCAATTAATCTGAGATCCAAATCTTTTTATTTTATTCTGTACAGAACCCAGACCCCATCTGGAAAAAACTTGAACAAAGGCGCCACAAACAGATTGATTCGCTGTGTCGAAGAGAAGAAAGACAGGTTACGTCATTTTTGAGTGAAAGGACAGAAACGTTTGAAATGGTGAAATGTCTCTGTTTGTTGGGTTGTGACAGAATGGTAGCAGCATATTCGAGGCTAGGTTGTGCAAGATACATAATTACTGAGAGGTTATTTACGGAAAGTCTGAGGTCATTATCATTACAGTAGGATAAGACAGACATAGAAACCTAAAAATAAAGATGTGACTGTCAATTGATATTGACATTATTCTAACACTTTTGACCAATCAGCAAGCAGTATTGAAGCTGTATATTTCTTGTGAACTTAATTAAGTATCTGAAAGTGTGATGGCCAACACTACACAAGAATACTACACAATGTTTGAAAAGGGCACAACAACAAAATAGCATGTGAATCTCTGTTATGGAAATCAAAATAAAACATGTCCTCCTTATCGCATTTCCACTCTACCCAGGTGGAATCTCCAAAATAACCTTGAAAAATAAATAGTTGCTTTTCTAAATTTCTGTGCCTGACTGCATACGGACCACAGTAAGATTCATTATGTGAATTTCTGTGTTTGGGCTAAGCGTGCAGGGAGTGCAAAGATGAATGTTTATTTGGGAGGAAGCAGCCAAGATAGTGTTACCCCATAACCTGTGCAACACACACACACACACACACACACACACACACACACACACACACACACACACAGTCAAAGTTGTTTTAAAGTCAAATGGATTGTAATAGGATTCCAAGATGCACTCTGCTCTTTACTCCAAGGAATAGGTACAGTGTAGAACAAAAAGAGATATGAATAATTTATTTGCCACTACGCATCGCGGTCATAGACTAACAAGTGTACGTTTCCAAATCAGTGTGTTAAAAAGTCTCTCAGCATGTTTATGAGAGCTGGCATTGATTCAAATAGGGCTCCTTCTGGGGTTATTAGCCTCACAGACAGTGCCAAGGTTTTACCACAGACAAACACACACACATTGAAAACCTACAAGACAAGAGCACAGGCATGTATGTACTATATGTGTGTGACTGTCATTTGTGCAACTCAAATACTGTTAGCCCGCTGATCTAAAGCCTAACGCAAGTCTTTAAAGGGATAGTTTGGGATTTTGGCAATGAAGCCTTTTATCTACCTCCCCAGAGCCAGATGAACTCGTAGATACCATTTTTATGTCTCTGAGTTCAGTTTGAAGGAAGTTTCTAACCAGGATTAGTACAATTGCTAACTAGTGTTAGCGCAATGACTGGAAGTCTATGGGAACAGCGCTAATGCTATTTTTATTTTTTTTATTTTAAGGGGTAGATCAGCTTTAATATTGCAGATAGAAGATACAATCTATCAATGTAATAGTCTGCATCATTTCCAATCCTCCATATATTTTTTTGTAAATATGGAAAGGGGGATACCTAGTCAGTTATACGACTGAATTCATTCTACTGAAATGTGTCTTCCTCATTTAAGGAGGTGTGATGGTGTGGGGGTGCTTTAGAAGCTTCTGATATGCTAATTGACATTGTTTGAGTCAATTGGAGGTGTACCTGTGGATGTATTTCAAGGCCTACCTTCAAACTCAGTGCCTCTTTGCTTGACATCATGGGAAAATCAAAAGAAATCAGCCAAGACCTCAGAAGAAAAATTGTAGACCTCCACAAGTGTGGTTCATCCTTTGGAGCAATTTTCAATCACCTGAAGGTACGTCGTTCATCTGTACAAACAATGGTACGCAAGAATAAACACCATGGGACCACGCAGCCGTCATACCGCTCAGGAAGGAGACGTGTTCTGTCTCCTAGAGATGAACGTACTTTGGTGCGAAAAGTGCAAATCAATCCCAGGACAACAGCAAAGGACCTTGTGAAGATGCTGGAGGAAACCGGTACAAAAGTATATATATCCAAAGTAAAACAAGTCCTATATAGACATAACTTGAAAGGCCACTCAGCAAGGAAGAAGCCACTGGAGTACGATCTTTGACCCACTAGGAATCTGACCTACTGGGAATGTGATGAAAGAAATAAAAGCTGAAATTAATCATTATCTCTACTATTATTCTGACATTTCACATTCTTATAATAAAGTGGTGATCCTAACTGACCTAAAACAGGGATTTTTTACTAGGATTAAATGTCAGGAATTGTGAAAACTGAGTTTAAATGTATCCGACTTCAACTGTACCTAAAATAAGTACAAATCCCATGGAGAATTTCTGAGGGTGAGCATAAATTCACACTGACCATGACTCAAAAAATGAACTATGAACCCAGAACATATCATCATTTTGAGGGCAATGGAACCTATGATTCATCAATAATTTTTTCCCAAATTCAACTTCATAAGAGATCAGACCAGGACTTCTAAATCAAACTCAAATGTAACCTTTATTAAACTAGGCAAGTCAGTTCAAAACAAATTCAAATGTTCAATGACTGCCAAACACTAACCCAGACAACGCTGGGCCAATTGTGCACCCCCCCTACAGGACTCCCAATCACTGCCGGTTGTGATACAGTCTGAAATCGAACCAGGGTCTGTAGTGATGCCTCTAGCACTGAGATGCAATGCCTTAGACAGCTGCGCCACTCTGGAGCCCATTGACAATTCTTCTAAACAAGGGACATGATGCACTGATCTAAGACATTTTCTTGACACCTCCATACTGTACAACAGTAAACAACTGCCCTGGCCATTGTGAGTTTGGGATGTTGAGTAATGAAAAATGCCGTTATTTTCCAAGATACATTTTTCATTCGATTCAACAAAACGTTTTGCAGTTTGCATAAAAGGTTACAACACATCAGCTTCTCGGCCACGGCGCCCATGTTGAGACCTACTTTTCGGTGAAGAGGAACCGTAATGGGGAGTTCATCTCTTTCTCTTTTGGGGCTGTTCTATAAAAAGGGGAAAGCAGACGAAGTCCCTTTGGTACCTATTACAGCAGGCTAGTAGTCATTAATCACAGACGAGTAAGCATTTCGGCACTGCCTCCACCTAGGGTTTCCAATACCCATTCATTAACAGTTTCCACCTCAATCTCTTTTCTTAGCGTCTGCCCCTTCATCACTCTCACCTGGACTCGAAGGAGTTGGTCCTTTGCTGCTGACATACCTGTTTTTACTACTGTGTACAGTATATTAGAACATTTTCCACTGTATCTTTTATAGCTTGGGTAACATCTTGAGCAATGGCAGTGCTGTCGTGTTTCATTGAGGTCTTGTTTTTATTGTTACTGTTTTTATTGTCATGTGCTGTATTGAAATACCAGAAGTAGTTATTTTTTATCAGTGTTATGAATGATTCTCCATTTCCACATTCTACGAAGGTGGCAGTTGTCAGTTGGGAGAGGCAAAATCAGGCTGTGAGGACATTCTTTTATATCTATGATTGTATCCATTTTTTTTTTACACTTTTCCCCTCACATGAAAGGAGCATGCAGTTTTAACTTTCATTACAATGACATTGGTGGATGTTGACATCAAGGGAGTAGGTATGTTTTAGTCCCCCAATTAAAACCCACACACATAAAGCAAAATCAAATAGCTTGAAGCTGTGATCACACATTGCCACCTCAAGTTCCAAACCGTCAACAACACAGTAAAACCAATATTGAAAAAGTCTTACCGTTTCAGTAATTAGCATACTCAATAATACACTACTTAGATGAAAATAAGACTGTGACTGTGACGTATCATTTCATCCCAGTTGTAGATAAATGTTGTTGTCCACACATTATCATTATTCACGGCTTCCAACTTCTTATTTCCTTCTGTCTGTGAGATATAAACAGCCATACATCATGTCGTGTCCAGTGGGGAAATTATCACGGTTGTTAATGATTTCAAAGACCACCGGGGGGTTTTCTATTATAATTATTGAGTTTTTGCTGTGTCTCATACATTTTTACATTAAAAGTGCAGGAATCTGTGTGGTCAGTATAGTCCAATACAGGCTACAGTATACAGTAATACAGATGGAAATGTAAGCTGAAACAACACATGCAGCAGTGACATTAACAAACAGCATCATTGGAAATAATAACTCATCTTTAGATTGCTTTTCATCCTGGAATGGCAATGTACAATTTTCAGAAGGGGCTTCTCAAAGTAGCCCGTTGTCGATGGTTCAGTAGCATTGTATGAATATTCAGTGCGTCTCACCTTGTGTGGTAGATTAAGATATTAATGTTTTGTAATATATTTTTAAAAAACATTTAATTCGATCTAATTTCTTTCCAAACCGTCATTGTGAGATGATCAGGAAATATCACATTCTCTCACGCTTTGTTATTACCAGATCAGTCTGATTTTCATCTCTACTGAAGAACTCAGTAGGTGAATGAATAATTGTCAAGTCATGTGACAATCAACATAGAGAAAGATAGCATCCTGGCCCTGATCCTTTCAACCACCAACTTAGTCACATGAATTAGTGCACACAAAAACAAGCATTTCTTAATGGACAAATTCAGGTCGGTCCCTCTTCGTTTCGATCCTAGTGAACATGACCAAGGTAAAGAATGTCAACCTCGTTAGCTGACTGATGAACTGCATCATGCCCTCCACTTGCCAATCTCCGCGGGACGGGAAGGAAAACTCCCATCATAATGTCATTTGGGTAAGATTACAGTGAACTACCTTCCCTCCCTCCCTCCCAATCCTCTGAAGAAGATGAAGAGGACTGCTGATCTGCAGATTCTCCGGGAGATCCCTTTTCTTCCCCTTAGTTTGTGTCACACAGGACATTAAACCTGAGAGTTAGATTTCCCCTGGTGGCAACCTAAACAAAATTATTGCTAATAATTTGTCGTCCTGGTGCCTCGGAATGCTTCGAGTGGAAGTCCATATTGATTAAGGGGAGGGAGAGGGAGAGCAGTCCTGCCTCCTAACCGATGCAAATGAGCAACAAGGCCCAGTGTTTGAAGGATGGAAGGGAGGGCCAATACCGGGTCAACCAGGGACAGTGGGTGTAGTCTTAGTCAGTTAAGGATGCTCTGATGATGTTACATAGTGATTGGGAAAGTTCATTCAAGCCTCCTCCTTAGTTATTTTTGATTTGTCCACATCAGGGATGGTGCAGGTGGGGGCAGCTTGTTGTTGCCTTTTTTGCTGTACTTGTTTTTTTGTCTCGTTTTCTTTTTTTCTTTTTACTTCAAACTGAATTTAGGACATCTTGACTTGCCACCTACCTTTTCTTTCAACTTCATTACGATACAACCAGTAATTAATAACCTAATAGAAAATTACAATTTTGCTCGATTCCTTTTGCATATTACTCCTTTATGAAAACAAACCCCTAAATTGATTTCAAATTTATCTGTGGGCCCTTTGGGTTTCACTGGTTTGGAGTTTGTCACAGCTGACGCATGATTAAGACATTTGGCTTCATTGAGAATAAGAAAATGGCACAGTCATTACTCATCCTTGGGATACAATTAGATGTACGTAATAGGCCAAAGTCTCTACAATACAGCGGGTGCATGAGTAATGCTCAGTCTTGGCTGCTTGTTGGTCTCAGAACAGAAGCTAATAGCACTTGCCGATTCCTCAATAAATATCAAATAGGTCTGCATCATATTTGGAAATTGGGCTACATGAAGAAGTCAAAGTGCCGCCGGAGTTGTTGCATAATGGGCAGGAACTGCCGGCAGCCATTTTGGAACACAGAACCAAGCATAATGTTTTGGATTAGTGCTGGTTTTCAACATGGCCGGGAAACCTTTGTTTTATTCATCTGGTCTCAATAAATTTTTCTAAAGCAATTTGCAGGAATTTTGTTGGACACTTTGTAGTATATACTTTATTGATTGTACACATACCACTTCAATAGAAACAAACTAGCATCCCATTATCATACAAACATCTACTACAGAGGGTTGATGCGTGGTCATATCTAAGCAGAGACTTGGGCAAAAATAAAATCCACAATAATGATGCATGTCTTCCTTCTGTTTGCCTGTGACTCGCCAAGTCAGCTGGTAGTGTCAGAAGGCCCACCCACTGGTGCAAACTCAATGCCCCCTCTAACTGGAGCCTAACGTTTTGGACCAATGAGTCAACAAGTTAATTAGAAAGTGATATTGAGCTGTATGGTCTCATTTCAATAAGATCATATGTGCATAGTACGTAAGAGTTGTGTCAAAGTCTAAATATAGGAAACTGTTTGTGCTGTGAACTTATTGTCATCCATTTGAGCACTGGGATGACAAAAAAAAGACCATGATTCTTGGGATTTTCAAAACAATTTTTACCATAGGATGTTCCTTTGTTTGAAAAGATTGTTTACATATATTTGAAATTTTTACCTAAAATCATAAATGAGAAATAATTGGTGGCATATTTATGACACTTTGGCCTTACCCATCTGTGATAAAACAAAGCAAACATTTGTGTCATATTAAACTTTACTGCTTGGTCTGTAATATGAGCAGTATTTAGATTATTTTTTTTTATTAAAGTTTTATGAATGTTGAAAATATGTCAACAATCCTACGTTTGCATAGAAATAGATGCAACAACTGCCTGCTACGGTGCGTTTCCATTGAACTGTCTTGTGTCGATAAAAACAGCTGGATGTAATGACAAAAACAAATAAATTACGTGGTTGAAGTGTTTCCATTACCCATTTAGACAATTTCCACAATAATAAATTGTCAACAGTCTGTATGCCCTCCGACCTAAAGGGTTTCATGTCTCAGGTATCCTGCGAAAGCCTGCATGGATAGAATGCAATATTTGCCATATTCTAATCAACTCATCACTCTTCAAGTCGTTACGGTCCGTGCCATGGTGCTATGGTCAAACTTGCGCAAATAATTGGATGTTGAAACCTGCATCCAGCCAACCAGAAGAGCAGGGCTAAGCAATTAAGGCATTCTTGAAAGTCAGGACAATCCTTGTCCTGCTAAGAAACATTAGTTTATAGTTTAAAAAAAACAACAGATTTTGTAAGCAGTAGGCATTTAGAATGAAATGTGGAGTGGAGCTTTATAGTCAAATCAAATCAAATTGTATTTGTCACATGCTCCGAATGCAACGGGTGTAGACATAACCGTGAAATGCTTGCTTGTGAGCCCTTCCCAAACAACGCAGAGTAAAACAAATGTAAGTAACATAAGAGGAATAAAATACACAAAAACTAAGCTGCACATGGAGTACCAGTACCAGATCAATGTGCAGGGGCACGAGATATTTGAGGTAGATGTGTACATAAAGGCAGGATAATGTGACTAGTTATGCTTACATGATGACAACACAGGCCGATGTGAGGGCCTCAAGGAAAAACAATTGCCAGTCATAATGTATTCGAAAACACGTTCCCATAATCATTTGTCGCAGTAAAGAAAATCCACCCCTGTCGAACAGATAGAAATGTTGTCGATCTTTAGGAAATGTCTTCTATATCTACAGTGATGTTGTTTGTGACTTGCTCTTGTCTATTAAACCTGGGTCAATGGAAACCTGCTTAGTGACACACAAAACACCTTGTGTTGATAAAAAAAAGGCTATTCTGAGTGAATCTGCCTCAGTGATGTGGTTTGAGTATACTATTTGAACTGATTTTTGTGTGTGTGGAGTAGGTTTCAAAAACCACTCCATCCTTCAAAGGAAAATTGGAAAAGGAAGACTGGTTTGCACACTGCTTTTGGCTCTGTCAGTGGTTGGTCTACAACTCTTACGCAAATCCACTTGTACGAAATGAGAAGTAATCTTTCAAGTGTGAATGTGTAAAGTGTATGCAGCAGCAGCACTCGGCGGGGTGGCAGATTAATTTCTCAAATGACTTTGCTGTTATTTATTTAATTCGGCAGACTCGAGTAGCAAAGTGTGAGCGCTAATTAAGAGTTCTGAAGCCGTGCGTTCAAACTCACCTGTTCTTACCACAGTAAAAGAGACTCGTACAAAATGGAGTCGATTCTGATCAAAACAGATCTGATATGACAGTTAGTGTTGACTTAACTCTCTATTGGACAGATATAGTGCATTAATAATATCAAGCTTCACACATACAAGTAAAGCAAGTACAATTTATGCACTACCTGACATGTTACAATTGCTGTCATACTACAGTTCCAGCTAGACTTGCTAGGAATTATTATCACGTTGCCTCATATTGACAGGTGCAAGCTATAGGAATAAAACATTGCCTTTAAGGAAAACGCTCGGTAATGCTAATGTTGACATTTACTTTAAATAGTGATAACTGAAAAATGAGCAAATAGTTCCTTGGTCCTTTAGCTTTTGGCTTATAGTAGGTCAACCACTATGTTCTATCAAGTCAGTGGATTATTTATGGCGCCGAACCAGGGGCAGACTGGCCATCTGGCATTTCAGGCAAATGCCAGATGGGCTATTCCATTTTTAGTCCAGTGAGCCTGTCTAACTTAATAATAATATTTATCTGGCTTGTAATGGGAGCTTCAAGGAAAAACATTTGTCGGTGTGGGGTCCTAAAGGGGAAAAAAATGTGTGTGTTAGAAATGCAATGGACGATTTCTGGTCCCAGTCCGCCCCTGCTCCGAATGCCCAATATTCCAATTCTAATGTTATTAACCTAAGAAATTAGGCTTCCTGTTGCAATTGATCAGCAAGACTAACCTCTACCTAATTCCTCACAATCACATTAGCTGCACTATCATGTGCCAGCTCCGATGTCCCTGCATGCACCAGTGTATCCATGCCGAAAACATGTAGGAGCTGCCTATATCTGTACAGCTAGCACTGAAAAATACATTTTCCCCCTGTAAAGATAAGGAGTGCATAATAAGCTTGTTGTGTCACTTCAGAAAACTACACGGGCTGGCCTATTTCTCTCCGGCAATGTCCGCTTCTTTGTGAGTAGTTCTCTGGATAGGGCTCAGTATCGTTCAGTCTAAAATACATCACACTGTGGTAGTGTGCTATCATTTTCCAGCCCCTACCACTTATCTGGACATTTTGTCTAATGTAGACGAAGGAATTACATTTCGTCCTTGTGACGCCCAGCGGTTGATACTGTGCATTGGAGATGCAGGGAAGGCTATTTGCTCCATCACAGACTAGATACTTGAGCTTTTCTCTTTGGTAGTGTAGTGTGGTCCTGGTGCTGCTTTTCAGCTTGTCAAGATATTGCATCGTACTGTGAATCATAATAGTATTATTATAGACATAGCACTACGTGTTCTACTTATAGCCAGCCGTCTTCAGTCCAGAAGATAATATAGGTGTGTGGGCATAAGTGTAGTTTAGTGGGTAAGGAAATACAAAGCCGTATATGTTGTGCTATTAGACCTCCTGTGTAGGAACATTAGTTAATTAAATACCTCTGAGAAAAGTGTGCCAAATCTGACATCCCCCAACTTGCTAATTGTGGTCATACAACTGCCACATAGGCTGTGTTTACACAGCCACCTTAAGAACCCAAATCTGATTTTTTTTCTATATCCTATATTTTTTCTGACTGTCCACATCCATATCAGATTTGTCCATTAACACTGATGTAGCCTCTGAAGTAGCACACAGATGATATGCTCATTTCCTGTCTCTGTTCCTTTACGTCTTGGGATGGTTGTCATGGTTACAGCAGGTCATGTGCAAAAAAAAAACACTATAGAGCAAAATAAATCTGATCTGAACACTAGACAGAGGTTGCATATGGAAGATCTGGATTGTATCAGGATGCAGATCCACATAGGCTGTGTTTACACAGGTAGCCAGTTCTGATAATTGTCCACTAATTGGTCTTTTGACCAATCAGATCAGATGTTCTGCCAATCATTTGGAAAAATATCAGAATTGTACTGCCTGTGTAAACTTAGCCATACAGAGGTGGTATAAATCGGAAGTCTAAAGATCAGATTCCATGTTGTGTTTTGCTGTTTACACATTAGGGAGAAGATCAGATAGGTATCAGATATGCAAATATTTGGCAAAAAATCTGAATTGGCCTGCCTGTGTAAATGCTGCCATAGACCCACAGACTATAGGTACAGCACACTACCCTGTCATGCATTGTAGAGAATGCATAGTACACACAATAAAGACCCCTTATTCAAAGGAAATCACTACATCCTCTGAAATATCCCATGACCTTTTGTCATTATGGCTCTAATCACTTGATATGACTCCCTAGCAAAAACTTTGGGATTATTTTCTTATTCCTGAGGATTTCAACATAATTTTGGGCAGTTGAATATTTTGGCATCCTCTGATATGTCAATTGCATAGATCATGTCAGTCAAACAAAACGAAACATTTTTTGAATGCTTAAACAAATACATTTGGACCATTAATTTGCACAACTTCCTGGCTTTGACCAATCAGAACAACAATTTTTTATTTAATGAAAAGTGAAACAGAACCAAAGCCAATTGGACATTTGAGATGAGTCTATTATGGCAATGCAATGACAGTATCAAATTATGCCCAGTTGCTGAAGACAACTAAAATACAAGGGGAGAATACCACAGGGAGACAAACAATGCTGTGTATCACTGAGCTGTAACATCTGATTACAGTATCAAGGAACTCTAAACTGTATTAAATTTGTCAGCTCTTCGGAATGTTTCTACCTTTCCCACAAATCAACACATAATATTCTTAACTCCAGTAGCGATGCCTGGGTAAAATCACTGGGTAAGTGTAGTCATATTACAACCAGTGGTAATTAAGTAAAAATACATTGTACTACTTAAGTCATTTTTGGGGGTATCTTTACTTTACTTTACTATTTTTGACAACTTTTACTTCACTACATTCCGAAAAAAAATAGTACTTTTCACCTGACACCCAATGTACTCATCACATTTTGAATGCTTAGCAGGACAGAAAAATGACATAATTCACAGACTCAAGAGAACCTCCCTGGTCATCCCTTCTGCCTCTGATCTGGTGGACTCACTAAACAGTGTGAGTGTTGGAGCATGCCCCTGGCTATCGGTAAATTAAAAAAATAAAAATAACAAGAATATGGTGCAGTCTGTTTTGCCAAATATAAGACCTTGACTTTTACTTTTGATACTTAAGTATATTTTAGAAATTAAATTTACTTTTTATACTTAAGTATATTTAAAACCAAAAACATTTACTCAAGTAGGATTTTACTGGGTGACTTTTACTGGAGTCATTTTCTATTATCTTTACTTTTACTCAAGTATGACAATTGGCTACTTTTTCCACCAATGATTACAACCTATGTGTTAATTGGGTTAATTTAGTTATTTTATTTGCTCTATAACCAGTTAGTTCATATGCCTTGCCACCGTGATATACAGGCCTAAGGCCAAGACAAAGAAGACACAGTGGCAGAATATATTCAACCACACAGAACCGGAGAGCAACATCTGTCCGGTGAAGTCCACAAAGCCTAACAGCATGGTCAAACAAGGTAATGTTTCCGACATTTTCGGACTACCAAACAAGTATTAATTTAGGCTACCTCAAGTCGCAAAGAAAACAGGAGCTGCCTCCAATATTCCAGCACTATTTAAACTTAAACTTTTCAACATAAAAAACTCACCTATGCTTAGTCTAATACAGTGGCAACTAAAAGATACCAAAAACGATTTAGTCCAATCAACGTAAGCTAAATATGATGTGGATGTCCATTGTACTGATTTCTTTGTGTGTGTGTATGTGTGTTACGTGTGTGAGTGCGTGTGCATGCTTTGAAGTATAAAAAACATGTTGACTCACACCACTTGTAGAGAAACACCAATGCCATCCTCGTCTCCTTCATGCTGTCGTAATAGTAATACACGCATTAACTTTTTGTTGTTCTAGGCTACCTGGATAAAATGCTTGCTTGTTAGCCTATTCCTTTTGTGGGCAACGATGAGCCAGCTAATTAAAGCTGCAATATGTAACTTTTTGGGCGACCCGGCCAAATTCACATAGAAATGTGCATTATAGATCTGTCATTCGCATTGAAAGCAAGTCTAAAATACGATAGATTGGTTCTGTGTGTGCTATTTCCTTGCTTCCCGTTCTTAAGTTTTGTTTTTGCAAATTTTACTGTCGGTTTTGTAACTACACCAGCTTCAAACAGCTGAAAATACAATCATTTTGGTTATGGAAAATATATTTTACAGCGGTTTAGATGGTACAATGATTCTCTACACAAAACTTGCTTGTTTTGTCACATGAACTGAAATTAGGCAAACTATTTAGGAAACCAGGAAATGGCGGAGTGATTTCTGAATGGTGCATCGCTCAGTTTAGCTCAACGCTGATTGGCTATTATTTTATACTTTTAAAAAAAGTAGGCCAAAGGCTCGTTGGCTTCCCTTGCATCCAATGCTACGGGCGGCAACAATATAATTCTATCTTTGGCCAGACAGCATCAGATGGGCACTATTTCGCTGACTCGGATTCTTTCTCTGGTGAGATACATTCAGCTTTTTGTGAATTGAAGAAAAATTATGAAACAGAGAGATGAAAGATCAATTATTTAATATGTTTTTCTCTTCTTTTCTTTGCAAGTGTTTTGGGGAAGCCTGGCTTCCCTTAGCATCCATGAATACACGCCACTGCTTACCTCTCTCAGGAAGAAAATACCTCCTCTGTTGTGAACGAAAGAGGAAATCTATATAATAGGGAATTATATGTATTAATGATTAATTAATTAACACAATCTTGCTCAATTCGCTTAGCACCAGTGATGTGGATGTCGATTAAGGCAGCCCCCTGCACTTTTCTGATTCAGATTGGGTTAAATGCAGAACACATATTTTGGTTGAATGCATTCAGTTGTGCAGTTGACTAGGTTTTCCCGTTCCCTACATGATATATTGTGTTAACTCTTGGGACATTTTCAGTTGTTGTATTTGAAATACTAGTATGTTCCCAATTTACCTTTCTTCCTTTTCTTAATTTATGCTATTTCTGTTTAGATCAAATAAGTCCAATGCATACACTAAAAACAAATCCAAACAGAAGAATTTGAGGTACTGGATAAGGCCATTTGCAAATGTTTTTCAAAGAGCAATCAAATTAAAAGCAAACTGTACAATTAAACAACACCAACAACTGCCTGACAGCAGCACAATACAAGTCACTTATGCCTTCTAATGTGAGCAGGGTGACATCTCATTTTGCTGCTCTGCTCTGTCAGGTAATAGTGTTAGCATGGTTCCATTAATCAACATCAGCAGTCTCCAGTTATCATTGGTGATTAAAATTCTACTTCACTGGGTTTCTAGCTTGGTTAACAAACACTGATCATTACAATATGTATGCCTTTTAATAAGGCCAATTGCATTGGATATGGCTCCTCTATAATATCCACTCAATCATTATGTCAATCTTCCTTTTTTGTTAGTACAATAAATATGTTGATGTATTTAAAAACTAGATTAACTAGAATGATTTAAAGTACCCTCTAATTGTGTTAATTAAAAGCATATCAATTCACATAATCAGCAGAAATTGAATGCCGTGCTCTACATCCCAATATATAATAGGGACTGGTGTACCACAAAGTTGAGTCCTTACCCCACCACTCATTTCATGTTCTCAAAAGTCTTTATTGTTGCAAGTAAAGCTCATATTCTCCTCAAATAGTAATACACCTATATACTGTATGTTTTGTTACTTATATACTATTTGTACTACATTGTCATCATGATGACAACCTCTCAATTAATAATAACCACATATGACAGATGAGTCCCTAAAATTCCCAACTGCTTCAGGCAATTTCCAGGGCTAGATATGTTTAGAATGTATTATTTAGAATTAGGGTTAGCTTTGGGTGCTGACAATTAATAATAACCACATATGACAGATGAGTCCCTAAAATTCCCAACTGCTTCAGGCAATTTCCAGGGCTAGATATGTTTAGAATGTATTATTTAGAATTAGGGTTAGCTTTGGGTGCTGACATGTAGAATGTGGAATTATCCGCATAAATAGGCATTATAGCTTCATGTTAGACCAGTGGCAAATAATTTGTAGAAATAGAGAAGAATAATGGCCCAAGGGAACTGCCCTGAGCTCTGTCAGGTTGGATGAGGAGCATCGCTCCACAAATATTTTCATGTCTCTCCAGAGATGTTAGATCGTGTTCAAGTCCGGGCTCTGGCTTTGCCATTCAAAGACATTCAGAAACTTGTCCCGAAGCCACTCCTGCGTTGTCTTAGCTCTATGCTTAGGGTCGTTGATCTGTTGGAAGGTGAACCTTCGCCCCAGTCTGAGGTCCATTCCTCCAGAATGGGTGAGTTAATGAGTGAGGGTAAGCGAACAATGGATAGTTATGTAATCACCAACTGCGTGTAATCTCAAAACGGTGTACCCTATATCAGTCCACCGAGGCCTACTATAGGCCTATTTGGATTAGGCTACACAGTGAGAGCGTGCCTCATTTACAATGGCAAAACCAAGACGAATAGATGCACATGCTGTGTCAGCGTTGCTACAAAATCTGAATGAAAAAACTCAAGATGGCAGGGAAGAAATTGATCATGACATCTCTGATGATTATTAATCTGATTCATGCTGAATGACTTTCCATATCTGGGAAAGCATCCATATCGGGCAGCAGGTGAGTGAGTGTGGGATAATGTTTCGGATCAGATGGCACGACTGTACTCTGTGAAAGGAGGAACTCGCCACAGCTGATTCAAATAATCAAAGCTTGATGATGAGTTGGTTACTTGAATTGTGTAGCGCTAGGGCAAAAACCAAAACATGCACCCGGGGGGACCCCAGGACTGAGTTTGGGAATCTATGCCGGAGGACAGATAGTTTCCATCCTCCTCTGGGTACATTGACTTCAATACAAAACCTAGGAGGCTTGTGGTTCTCACCCCCTTCCATAGACATCCTCCAACCTATCAGCGCTCTTGCAGCATGAACTGACATCTTGTCTACCCAATCAAAGGATCAGAGAATGAATATGGTACTGAAAGCATAAGCTACATCTAGCTAGCACTGCAGTGCATTAAATGCAGTGAGTAGTTGACTCAAAGACCATTTTTTTATTAACCTCTTGCCGCTCAGATCCCTTTAGCGGGATCATTTTTGTCAACATCCGGTGAATTGCAGAGCGCCAAATTCAAATTAAATTACTACAAATATTTAATTTATGAAATCACAAGTGCAATACACCAAAACACAGCTTAACCTGTTGTTTATCCAGCCGGCGTTTAAAAAAGGCTTTACGGTGAAAGCAATCCATGCGATTATCTGAGGACAACTCTCAGTAGACAAAACATTACAAACAGCTAGCAGCAAAGTAGATTGGTTACGAAAGTCAGAAAAGCAATAAAAGTAATCACTTACCTTTGATGATCTTCGTATGTTTGCACTCACGAGACTCCCAGTTACACAATGAAGGTTTGTTTGTTCAATAAATATTATCTTTATATCCAAAAACCTTGGTTGGCGCGTTTTGTTCAGTAATCCACAGGCTGGTGCGGTCACAACGGGCAGATGAAAATTCAAAATAGTATCCATAAAGTTCATAGAAACATGTCAAACGTTTTTTATAATCAATCCTCAGGTTGTTTTTACAATAAATAATCAATCATATTTCAACCGGACGGTAGCCTTTTCAATAGAAGAGAGAAAGAAAAGAGAAAGAAAAGCACCCGGTGCACGCGCATGCACAAATCTGAGGACATCTGGCTATTCACTGATGCGATGTGATCATTCTCGCTCATTTTTCAGAATAAAAGCCTGAAACTATGTCTAAAGACTGTTCACACCTTGTGGAAGCCATAGGGAAAGGAATCTGGTTGATATCCCTTTAAATGGAGGATAGGCTTGCAATGGAAAAGAGTAGTTTCAGAAAAACAGCACTTCCTGGATAGATTTTCCTCAGGTTTCTGCCTGCAATACCAGTTATGTTATACTCACAGACAATATTTTGACAGTTTTGGAAACTTTTCGTGTTTTCTATCCTAGTCTGCCAATTATATGCATATTCTAGTTTCTGGGCCTGAAAAATAGGCAGTTTACTTTGGGCACGTTTTTCATCCAAACATCAAAATACTGCTCCCTTGCCTAAAGAGGATTTATTAACAAATTAATTTATTCAAAAAAGAGAGAGCGAGAGAGAGCTAGCTACAGGTGAGCTTTTGGTTTTATTAATTTGTTTCCACCGGTTTAACTGCTAAACTGTCTGCTGACTGTATAATGTACTGCATGATTGTAGCGGGTTTACTAATGTGTTAGTTCTAGTAGCTATGTTGACTTTATGTTAGCTAGTATGGTGACAATGATGTAGGCTGTGTGTAGCGGTTAGCTCTTTTGATATGTGACTCACCACCTGGATTCGGTCTTATGCAGCACAATTTGAACCTCAGTTTTTTACATTGGATAAAAGTAGAGACTCAGAGCTTCAAAATTGTATATGATATATGGCATTTGAGAGGAACAATGGGAACGTAATTATACTTCTAATTTGAAAGTTGATACACTTGTAAACTCACTTCTGAGAAAAGGGTCTTTGAATGTTTTGGTACCTACTAGAGCTCTCCTTTGACTACACCCATTCAGCATTGTTCATAACCACTTAAGTCAGCCCAACCCATCTCTTTAAGGATTCACATGAGGTCATGTGCTAAAGCCTAAAGGTGGTAGTAGCCTACAATAATGAAAAATTCCAGGTAAACAGAGTGTCCAGAAACTTTTTTAATAAATAAAAATTAGATGACGCTTACCCAAATTGATGGGTAATGTGAAAGAAATGTTATAATCCCCAGCCACATCCAGTGGTGGAATAAAGTAAAACTATAAACCATTTCAACTTCCTTATATTAAGCAAACCAGACGGCACAATTGTATTTGATTTTTTATTGATGGATAGCCAGGGGCACACTAACACTCAAACATAATTTACAAACGAAGCATTTGTGTTTAGTGAGTCTGCCAGATCAGAAGCAATATGGATGACCAGGGATGTTCTCTTGATAAGTGTTTGAATCGGACAATACTTTTGGGTGTCAAGGAAAATGTATGGAATAAAAAGTACATTATTTTCATTAGGAATGCAGTGAAGTAAAAGTAAAAGTTGTCAAAATTATAAGTACTGAAGTAATGTATAGATACCACAAAAAAACTACTTAAGTAGTACTTTAAAGTATTTTTACATCACTGCCCAAATGCCTTCACACCAGTACATTAGCAAACTTTATATGCTGTTACACATGCAGTTATCACATAGTATTCCATACATAAGTTAAGGCCATGCGCAATATATTTAAGTGGTGGACACTTGATATGGTCACATATTGTTGTGGTATGTTACGACCACACATATCAATATTCATTTTATATATCACTATTTTGTTAAGTCTTGCTAAGTGGATGGTCTCTACAGAAGGTGTAAATGGTACAGCCAAATGGTTATTTGCATAGTAGCAATATCAGAAATAGATAGTGTCAATATAAATAAAATATACAGTATGTACAGGATAACAAAAATAAAGGCAGCAACATGTTTTAGGAGAGAGTCATGTGAATAGAGGCACTGCAGATAGTGCTGAAGACTGGTCCGTCCAAACCACGCCATGAACAAGGAAATCTATAGTTGGAGAGCCTGTTTCTGTCCTGCCATTGACTTTGGTGCAGGGCATGTGATGTCCATAGCCTCTTCGTCGCAAAACTCCCTGGTCTTGTCAAAAAGATACGTTTGTCTAGCTGTGTCCAGTCCTGGTGGTGATTTTACAGGAAGACCATCTACGGGAGGAAGGATGTCAGCGTTGCGCACTTCCTAGAACGCTCCTAGGCGAGAACACCAGGCTCCAGAGCATTGAATTTGTAAAACAGGGAATAACAAAAAAATCTGAAGATATTACAACCCTGCATAACATCAATTCACCTCCCAAGTTTAGATAAGAATAACCTCATACAAAGAATATTATTTTCTACCTGAAGTGCTGTTACTGCTTGATCTGTGTCAGGTGTTGTTGCCAGCCATAGCTTTCCACCAGAACTGTACCATCCTCCAGTCCAACCAGTTGTGGGATGTTGACCCCTGTCACTGTGCTGTCCTTCACAACACCCACAATCTCAGACAAAGTGTTCACTCTGGTCTTTCTGAAGCGTTGCTTGATGAGGCCGGAGCACAAGTCAGGTGCAAACTTGGTGTGGCCTGTGATTAGGAAGTGAATGTCCCGATTGTGGTGGAGCTTGTGCATGGCTTGTTCAATGCTGGTCCGACCAATCGGATTCCACGCTTCAAGATTGCTTCGATCACGTGGACTGGGACATGCTCCGCATTGTGTCGGACAATAACATTGATGAATACTCTGATTCGGTGAGCGAGTTTATTAGCAAGTGCATCGGTGATGTTGTACCCACAGCGTCTATTAAAGCCTTTCCCAACCAGAAACCATAGATTGATGGCAGCATTCGAGCAAAACTGAAAGCATGAACCACTGCTTTTTATCAGGGCAAGGTGACCAGAAACATGACCGAATACGAACAGTGTAGCTATTCCCTCCGCAAGGCAATCAAACAAGCTAAGCGTCAGTATAGAGACAAACTAGAGTCGCAATTCAACGACACAGACTCAAGAGGAATGTGGCAGGGTCTACAGTCAATCATGGACTACAAAAAGAAAACTGCTCGCTTTGAGGAAAATACAGTGCCACTGAAACGGCCCACTACCAAAACCTTCGGGCTCTCCTTCACTGCAGCTAACGGGAGTTCAACATTTAAACGTGTTAACCCTCGCAAGGATGCCAACCCAGACAGCATCCCCAGCCGCATCCTCATAGCATGCGCAGACCAGCTGGCTGGTGTGTTTACGGACATATTCAATAAATCCTTATCCCAGTCTGCTGTTCCCACATGCTTCAAGAGGGCCACCATTGTTCCTGTTCCTGTTCCCAAGTGAGTGCTACCATCCCGCAGCACTCACTTCCGCCATCATGAAGTGCTTGAGAGACTTGTCAAGGATCATATCACCTCCACCCTGCCTGACACTCCAATATGACCCACTCCAATATGCTTATCGTCCCAATAGGTCCACAGACAACACAATCACAACCATGCACACTGCCCTAACCCATCTGGACAAGAGGAATACCTATGTAAGAATGCTGTTCATCGACTACAGCTCAGAATTTAACACCATAGTACCCTCCAAACTCGTCATTAAGCTTGAGACCCTGGGTCTCGACCCCACCCTGTGCAACTGGGTCTTGGACTTCCTGACGGGCCGCCCCCCCCCCCCAGGTGGTGAGGGTAGGAAACAACATCCCCACCCCGTTGATCCTCAACACTGGGGCCGCACAACGGTGCGTTCTGAGCCCTCTCCTGTACTCCCTGTTCACCCATGACTGCGTGGACATGCACGTCTCCACCTCAATCATCAAGTTTGCAGACAACACTACAGTGGTAGGCTTGATTACCAACAACGACGAGACGGCCTGCAGGGAGGAGATGAGGGAGTGTTGTGCCAGGAAAATAACCTCACACAACGTCAACAAAACAAAGGAGATGATCGTGGACTTCAGGAAACAGCAGAGGGAGCACGCCCCCTATCCACATCGATGGGACAGTAGTGGAGAAGGTGGAAAGTTAAGTTCCTCGGCGTACACATCACAGACACACTGAAATGGTCCACCCACACAGATAGCTTGGTGAAGAAGGCGCAGCAGCGCCTCAGGAGGCTGAAGAAATTCGGCTTGTCACCAAAAACAAAAACCAAAAACAAACTCACAAACCTTTACAGATGCACAACCGAGAGCATCCGGTCGGGCTGTATCACCGCCTGGTACGGCAACTGCTCTGCCCACAACTGTAAGAGAGTAGTGAGGTCTGCACAACGCATCACCGGGGGCAAACTATCTGCCATCCAGGACACCTACACCACCCGATGCCACAGGAAGGCCAAAAAGATCATCAAGGACCACCCGAGCCACTGCCTGTTCACCCCGCTATCATCCAGAGGCGAGGTCAGTACATGTGCATCAAAGCAGGGACCGAGAGACTGAAAAACAGCTTCTATCTCAAGGCCATCAAACTGTTAAACAGCCATCGCTAACATTGAGTGGCTGCTGCCAACATACTGACTCATCTCTAGCCACTTTAAAAATGAAAAATGTATGTAATAAATGTATCACTAGCCACTTTAAACAATGCCACTTTATATAATGTTTACATACCCTACATTACTCATCTCATATGTATATACTGTACTCTATACCATCTACTGCATCTTGCCTATGCCATTCGGCCATCGCTCATTCATATATTTTTATGTACATATTCTTATTAATTCATTTACACTTGTGTGTATAAGGTAGTTGTTGTGAAATTGTTAGATATTACTGCATGGTCGGAACTAGAAGCACTCGCATTAACATCTGCTAACCATGTGTATGTGACAAAAAATATTAAATTGTTTGGACATGATTTGGAAAGGCACACACCTGTCTATATAAGGTCCCACAGTTAACAGTACATCAGAGCAAAAACCAAGCCATGAAGTCAAAGGAATTGTCCGTAGAGCCCTGAGATAGGATTGTGTCGAGGCACAAGTCTTGGGAAGGGTACCAAAAATGTCTGCAGCATTGAAGGTACCCAAGAACTCAGTGGCCTCCATCATTCTTAAACGGAAGAAGTTTGAAACCACCAAGACTTCCTAGAGCTGGCCATCCAGCCAAACTGAGCAATCGGGGGAGAAGGGCCTTGGTCAGGGAGGTGACCAAGAACCCGATGGTCACTCTGAAAAAGCTCCAGAGTTCCTCTGTAGAGATGGGAACATTTTCCCGAAAGACAACCATCTCTACAGCACTCCGCCAATTAGAGGCCTTTGATGGTAGAGTGGCCAGATGAAAGCCACTCCTCAGTAAAAGTTCACCTAAAGGACTCTCAGTCCATGAGAAACAAGATTCTCTGGTGTGATGAAAATAAGATTGAACTCTTTGGCCTGAATGCCAAGCGTCACGTCTGAAGGAAACCTGGTACCATCCCTACGGTGAAGCACATTGGTGGCAGCATCATGCTGTGGGGATGTTTTTCAGCATCAGGGACTGGGAGACCAGTCAGGATGGAGGGAAAGATGAACGGAGTAAAGTACAGAGAGATCCTTAATGAAAACCTGCTCCAGAGTGCTCAGGGCCTCAGACTGGGGCGAAGGTTCACCTTCCAGCAGGACAACGACCCTAAGCACACAGCCAAGACAACGCAGGACTGGCTTTGGGACAAGTTTCTGAATGTCCTTGAGTGGCCCAGCCAGAGCCCGGACTTGAACCCGATGGGAGAATTACACCAAATACAGGTGTGCCAAGCTTGTAGCGTCATACCCAAGAATACTCAAGGCTGTGATCGATGCCAAAGGTGCTTCAACAAAGTACTGAGTAAAGGCTCGGAATACTTATGTAAAGTATTGTGATAAATGTGATATTTCATATATATATATATATATATATATATATATATACAGTGCCTTGCGAAAATATTCGGCCCCCTTGAACTTTGCGACCTTTTGCCACATTTCAGGCTTCAAACATAAAGATATAAAACTGTATTTTTTTGTGAAGAATCAACAACAAGTGGGACACAATCATGAAGTGGAACGACATTTATTGGATATTTCAAACTTTTTTAACAAATCAAAAACTGAAAAATTGGGCGTGCAAAATTATTCAGCCCCTTTACTTTCAGTGCAGCAAACTCTCTCCAGAAGTTCAGTGAGGATCTCTGAATGATCCAATGTTGACCTAAATGACTAATGATGATAAATACAATCCACCTGTGTGTAATCAAGTCTCTGTATAAATGCACCTGCACTGTGATAGTCTCAGAGGTCCGTTAAAAGCGCAGAGAGCATCATGAAGAACAAGGAACACACCAGGCAGGTCCAAGATACTGTTGTGAAGAAGTTTAAAGCCGGATTTGGATACAAAAAGATTTCCCAAGCTTTAAACATCCCAAGGAGCACTGTGCAAGCGATAATATTGAAATGGAAGGAGTATCAGACCACTGCAAATCTACCAAGACCTGGCCGTCCCTCTAAACTTTCAGCTCATACAAGGAGAAGACTGATCAGAGATGCAGCCAAGAGGCCCATGATCACTCTGGATGAACTGCAGAGATCTACAGCTGAGGTGGGAGACTCTGTCCATAGGACAACAATCAGTCGTATATTGCACAAATCTGTTCTTTATGGAAGAGTGGCAAGAAGAAAGCCATTTCTTAAAGATATCCATAAAAAGTGTTGTTTAAAGTTTGCCACAAGCCACCTGGGAGACACACCAAACGTGGAAGAAGGTGCTCTGATCAGATGAAACCAAAATTGAACTTTTTGGCAACAATGCAAAACGTTATGTTTGGCGTAAAAGCAACACAGCTGAACACACCATCCCCACTGTCAAACATGGTGGTGGCAGCATCATGGTTTGGGCCTGCTTTTCTTCAGCAGGTACAGGGAAGATGGTTAAAATTGATGGGAAGATGGATGGAGCCAAATACAGGACCATTCTGGAAGAAAACCTGATGGAGTCTGCAAAAGACCTGAGACTGGGACGGAGATTTGTCTTCCAACAAGACAATGATCCAAAACATAAAGCAAAATCTACAATGGAATGGTTCAAAAATAAACATATCCAGGTGTTAGAATGGCCAAGTCAAAGTCCAGACCTGAATCCAATCGAGAATCTGTGGAAAGAACTGAAAACTGCTGTTCACAAATGCTCTCCATCCAACCTCACTGAGCTCGAGCTGTTTTGCAAGGAGGAATGGGAAAAAATGTCGGTCTCTCGATGTGCCAAACTGCTAGAGACATACCCCAAGTGACTTACAGCTGTAATCGCAGCAAAAGGTGGCGCTACTAAGTATTAAGTATTAACTTAAGGGGGCTGAATAATTTTGCACGCCCAATTTTTCAAAAAAGTTTGAAATATCCAATAAATGTCGTTCCACTTCATGATTGTGTCCCACTTGTTGTTGATTCTTCACAAAAAATACAGTTTTATATCTTTATGTTTGAAGCCTGAAATGATATATATATATATATATATATATATATATATATACATACATATGATATATATATATACACACTTGCAAACATTTCTAAAAACTGTTTTTGCTTTCTAATTAAAAGGGATATTGTCTGTTTGAAAAAAATTATTTGATCAATTTTAGAATAAGGCTGTAACGTAACAAAATGTGGAAAAAGTCAAGGGGTCTTAATGCTCTCCAAATGCATTTCATGTTGTAACTTTAATTCATAGGCCAGGTTGTAGCAGCCTCATGATGAGTATAGGGAAATTTGAGTATCATGTAGTAGCTTAAACCTATCAATGTTGCATTGAGCTGGGTGAACAGTCATCCAATATTCTGTAAAAGAAATAAAGCCATTCCCACTTTTAAAAATGGCATCCTCCCTCATCTTAAACGGCACGACCCCCACTGAGACGCACTCGGGAACAGAACCCACAACACCTGTTTCAGCTACAAGCGAATTGTTTGTGGAAAGTGACAAAGATTTGTGGTGACTGTTAGGACAAGAGATAACAGCTTAATGAAGCTGCACCCCATACTGTAAACTCGAGCAAGGCCATATTTAGGTAGCCATATTCTTTGAGTATTTGGTGGGTGATTGTTTCTTGTTCCTGTCTCTGTGTTTGTTGCACCAGATAGGGCTGGTTCGGTTTTTCATGGTTCTTGTGTTTTGTATATTGTTCATTTTTTTTATCTTTATTAAAGATGTATAAAGATAACCACGCTGCGTTTTGGTACGCCTCTCGTTCACCGGAAGAAAACCTTAACAAATACCTTCATTAACATCACCAAATTACACTGGTACGAGGGGGGGTCCAACAAGGCTTTTCTAGTTAAATGGATGTATTAGACTGGTGGCTATTGGTTCTCCTTGAGGCCTTGCTATTCCACTGTTAAATATGCATTAGGTCATTTTGACCATCATGGTGTTTTGAGGATGAAATGCACAGACAGTTTTAGTCTTTTATAACATTTATCTGGAAGTACTGCTAGAGTGTAAAATCACATAGTCAGGAACAAGTGTGTTCAAGGTTTTTATTTAAATTATTTAAATTGCAAAATTGAAAACGTGTGGTTCTAATGTTAAAGATATAGCAAATAAGGGTGTCAATACAGTCTGCTACCCTTCTCAACAGTTTCCCATCAAGGATTTCTCTATCATTATTGATAGATAACCATAGTTTTTTCCACTTCTCCCACACTAACTTGACCAAATTCAAAACAGTAATCCTTCTCTTTCATTGTTAGAACTTTTATACAATACAAAAATATGAGGGTTCACTGTTCAAATGTTGTCATTTCACTTCTGGGTTTTTCCTCTTTACTAGTGAAATAGCCTTTGAAATTATTGGCAATATCGAAATGACCCATCAACTTCAATATACAATGGAGATTAATTGGGTTTTATGCCCATGATATAATTTAAGGTACAAAGTATTTTTTCCATTGTGTTTTATGTAATTTATTTTTGTTTGGTAATATAATGCCTTTTTATTAAGTTTAATTACAACATTTCTCAATTTACAGTATGTCAACCAATCAGCTGATCAGCCTGACTTGTTTGACACCTCTTTTGCAACATTTCTTTGAGCCATAAAATGTTTCAATTCATAATCAAACCAGTATCAAAGTATAACCTCAGGGCTGACACGTCTGGAGATTTGAGTATGCCACTGAGCACATATATTTAATTGGAATTCATTGGATTCATTGTCACCTGACAAACAAGGGGGATGCATGGTAAAACAAGTTGCAAGCAAAAGTAGCTAACAATTGACACATTCAACACACGTGCGTTCAGCAGGACATAACGTTTTGGAACGTTCAGATAGAAATAGTATATGAACAAACAAGCCTTTCTGACATGTAGAATAATGAATCACATCAGCTCTATTTATGGCATTTCTATCTGCAACGTTCGACAGCGTTTGCAACTGAACATAGCCCTGTATTTAAGAAAAGCAGCTTTTACCTGATTTATTTTATACTCTCATGCATGTTACATCCCCACATTGCAGATAATATTGTACTCCAGATGTTGTTATAACACCTTTTCAGACCATCAACTCCCCTTTTGAGGCTCTGCTGTTCTCCATCCAAAAGCAGATTTCAAGATTTGACCCATTTCCCCAAAGGTTCTCTTCTGGGACACAACCCAGAAGTGCCATATAGCAGAAGCAGAATAATAGAGCCCTCACTCTGGCATAAAAACCAGGTGATTAGTTTGGTTTTGCGCAAAACTGCAGGAAAAATGCACATACTGTACATCCTTCATCGTACATTGAATTTGCAATGTTTTATGTGTAATTAATGCGATTGGCATCAGTTACAATAATGTGCATTGCTTGTCACATGAAGGGATTGAAATGCAGGGTAAGATTTTCTGCAGTTGCCAAAATACAATTAATGTTACCTTACTTTAACTATGTGAGCTTTGACATTTCATCAGTTAATTGTCACATAGTCTCAAAGCAACATAATTAGCTACTGTGAGGTGCTACTAAAGAACAAGTAATGATAGTGAAATTGTTATTTTTACAGTAGTAAGCTTAATACTGTATAGTTGTACAGTATACATCCTGTAAAATGTATCAGCTGATGAAAACAGGTATTTGAGTGTTTATGAGCCACTAAAATTCCACAATTCCTCTGTGTGGAAGTGAGGTAGTGTCACGAACGTCGTTGTAAGGATTGTCAGACCGAAGTGCAGCGTGTTATGGGTTCAACATATTTATTTAGTGAACCGGCACAAAAAAACTATAAAGCACAAACGAAACGTGAAGCTATGGCGTGCTCACACGCAACTAACCAAAAACAAGATCCCACAAAAACCCAGTGGGAAAAGGCTGCCTAAATATGATCCCCAATCAGAGACAACGATGGACAGCTGCCTCTGATTGGGAACCAAACCCGGTCAACATAGAAATACAAAAACTAGAGTACCAACCCTAGTCGCACCCCGACATAACCAAATGAGAGAATAAAAGGCTCTCTAAGGTCAGGGCGTGACAGGTAGTGTGAGTATGAGTTGTACCTCAAAAGCCTCGAAACTGACTCTAACACTTTTGAATATGTTGTAAGACTTTATGCTGACTCTTTCATCAGCGAAAGGGAAAATACACTTAAAAAGAGACCAAAATAAATGTCAGTGAGCTAATAACATGCAACACTCCAGCATGTATTAGTGCTGCATTAATGCTATCCCTGATGTGCTTAAAGCATAATGAACCAAATAATTCCCCTTGATGTACTCACCAAACTTGGTGCTTGGAGTAAAGTGATAATATAATTGTGTCTTAATCACACGCTGGTTCAATGCAGCGACTATTGTGGCATTAAGTGGCTATTAAAAATCATATGGTGCTACAGTGACAGATGGCTGTGGTTTAACCATTTACATTCTTGCTTGCTTTTAACATGTAAGGACCAAATGGCTTTACATTTTATTTGTCAACAAGTCTCAAATTTCTTGGTCTTGTTATGGACAAAAATGTCCTGCCCCAAAAATGTTTAAGAATTTCAGCCTTTAACTGCAGTGGGCTAAATCAGGGTCACACAGAGTGTTTCTTAGTATTCTTACCCAAATCTACTTTGAAACTAAAGTATACACCTCACACACGTGGTTATGGGCTTAAAAAAACAAGACCCCTGTACCATGTCAGATATAGAGTTACATTTTGAGTTTGCATCCCAATATTACACTTCATATACACATCACAGAATACTAAACTATATATAAACATATCTTTATAAATGATGAAATGATAAAAAATATTAAGAACATTCCACTCATGAGCCAAAGAGGGCGCTTTTGTCAAGGGCTACGGGGAAATAGTTCTGGAGAAAGGTGTTTTGTGTTTAAAAGTAGTGCCTCAAAGTTTTTCAAGTTTATTACAACATCCTCTCATGGGTCGCAAAAACCACAAACAAGCTCCTACACTATGCCATCTAGGGGGTATCTGTTCTCACGGCCAATTACACAGCCAGTTGTTTTGCTGTGTTTCTCACTCAAAGCATGTTTTCCCGTTGACTCTCCAAAGTGTTACAGCCGTAATTAGGTGGGATTAATGAGGAGGCCACTTCGGTTCAGACCAGAAAGAGATTAATAAGGTGTTGTTTTACATTCTCAAACTCTTTCGTCTTACATTGTAAGCACGCACACACACACACACACACACACACACACACACACACACGCACACACCGAGCATAAGAAACATGTTACCAGATATATTAGACAATGTGTGCGGATGAATATTCATGAATGTGAAAACCACCCAAGATAGACTGACTTCTTGTGAAGATAGGTAAAGAATAAATCATATATAATAGTCATGGAAATATAGACCATTTTATGAGTTGGTCATCAAAAAAATAATAATCTGAGTGAGGTTTAATGCTAATTGCAACAGCATTTTAGTCTGAGGTTATTTTATTGAATTAAATTATGCTATCATGACTGCACAAAACTTCCAGTGGTCCTGAAATAAACTCCTGAAATGAACTGTGTTTTGCCCTGGCACTGCTGCACCATTAAATAGAGCATCAACATGACAAGCCCACAGACACACAGTAGTCTCATTAAAACTTAAAGACACAGTGAGATACAGCTTTTGATTGTCCCTCCGACACTGTGGTCTATAAAACGTCTTGCTTTTTATAATGACTATAGGAAGCTCCAACATCTTGTCTCATACCCTGTTCTTATTATGCACAATATACCTCACATTTCACCCAAGATATGTGATCGTTCTGAAAAGTTCCGTATCCTCAGCTACCTACTGGTTAAATGTTGGGGATTTGACGCCCACACATACAGTAAGTATTTACTGAAACAGCATCTTCATGATTTTATATGACCTTTACTTACACATTTATGGTATGGCGATCTCCCCTACCTGACCGGCGTTGTTTTATGAGCTTGACGCTGGCCCGTATGCATCAATACTGCCCTCTTTCTTTCGTTCCCTCCGCATACAAATAATTAAACCCTTGGGAGAAGGGGTTGATTCTACAAAGGGTGTGTGTGGGGACGGGAGGGAGGTTGGATGGGATGTGGGATGTCTCCAGCTCACTGTAAAAAAAGCCTTGATGACAAGAATAATGTAACATGTGAGTTTTAAACACATCCAATTCTAAGTACATTCAGCGTATGGTAAATGATCAAATCAGAACTTGAGCAATTTGCGTCGGTTAGAATAAAAGATGATGTTAACCTAAAAACATAACGTATAATATATTTATCAGATATTCCTATATCTGTAAACTAGGTTTTTTCACTCGTTCAGGCAGCTGGGATGTAAGCAGTCTGTGCATTTGTCTCAGTGGGCATAACCTCAGCAGCACCCACGTTTAAATATGTATAATACCAGCATAGTAATTTATTAATTCCAAGGGCCAACAAACAAAACCTTGCAATTTTACCCACCAAGAGATAAGAGCAGGATACACTATGCTGTGTTGTCCATAAAACATTACTTCTCATCATTTCACATGGTTTATCCCCTTGGAGGCGTACTTGTTTCAAATGCTTATTCTGAAAGTGAAAACGGAGAAGGAGAATTAGGCATTTGTTTTTCGTTGTTGTTCCTTTGTGTACAAGCTCCCAAAATGGGAAACAGAGTCACACCAATTCAGAAGGGGTTGCTTTGTACTGTGTTAAATTTAGCATGACTCCATATTAAAAACGTAATTCCACATTTCAACTCCCACATTAAATAAAATATGCTGCACTTTGATTCCACGACAACAAACGACACCTCTTCCCCACCAGCTTAGTGGAAAGAAAGTAGAGCAAACTTTTCTCCATAAGGCAAGCCGTGAAACCGCTACCAGGCATTGTCCCTGGTGTCTCGTACTTGATTTGTCTTACCAGTTAAAGAAAGTGGGAAGCATGTCTCAATACACAGTAATGCCCTTTGGTCTCTGTGGTGCACCATTTTGTAAATACTGTAACTGTAAAGCTACCACAAGAACTGGTCACACATGAGCAGCAGGCATCAAGGAGTCCATGTTGTTTGTAGCACAGATCCTGAGGGGCTGGGCAATTTTAGGCCCAGCCCCTGTTTGATCACTAGGAAACACGTTGCTGATGTCAGCGCTGGGCGTCATTATTTCCCCGGGGAACCGTCCTGTGGGGAGTCACGGCAGAATCCATTAGCTAAAAATGACTTTGTGACGTGATTACAGGTATAACGCAGCTTGAATGCCACTGAGAAAAGGCTTTGAAATGGTCAAACTGGACGTTCCAAGAGGCTGTCACCAAGGCGTTGACAGAACATACACACAAATAGGAATAAGTGTGACGGCATTTGTTTAGGATATCCTGACGTTTTTATTGTACGGTTTGCTATATAGGGAAGATTTGCTGTGAGAGTCTTACTAAATATCTGTCAGATCTTCAGATGACATTCATTCGTTTTTACATTTTCTTCTCGGGTACAACGTTTTACACCAAAAATATATGATGGTGGTGATTGAAAACGGTTATTTTTAAGTTGATTCTATCTTAGTAAATGTTATCACTGAAAATAAGACACAAGGCTTTGCATAGATGTGGATATGTTAGAAGGCTATGAAAACTTCTGACTAGAAGTTATATTAACCCCCAAAAAGCTAAGGATATAATGGAATACATCTGCGTTAATGCTTTTCTTGTTCTTACCTTTTATCTATTGCATCCTTCCCTGCCTGGCCAAAATTGCCTATCGTTTGTAACCCCTACATGTAGAAAATATATATATATATATATATCGTTAGACAGATGTTCCCTTTATCAGTGCGTTTTCCAAATCCTTTGTACTTTTCAACTTGCCTTGATTAAGAGTTGCCCCAGACACAAAAGAGCAAACACACTTATCAGATGGAGAGGAGAAGAGAAAAATGAGCTCGCCTGGAATCACCTCTCCTCACTTTTTTTATGTCTCGCCCTGCCAAGCGAGGGAGGGGAAGAGTTGTCGGGGAGGACAGATAAGTGCTGGGATGAGAAACACTTGTCAAGATGGCGGATGATAAATTAAACGGTCATGTGGGCGGAAGACCTAAGGAATGGCAATTGCCCCCGGGTGGCTTACCTGTGTTGATAATGCATGCAACCCATGTTACATCATATCTATCATTACCCGAGAAGAGGGGTGCTCAACTTCGGCACGTTTTCACCTCACACAAGTCTCTTTCGACTCATCACACGCTGCAACTGTTTATTATGTATCCTGTTGCCTAGTCACTTTATGTACATGTGTATCTAGTCACTATATGTACATATCTACCTCAATTATCCTTCGTACCCTTGCACATCGTCTCGGTACTTGCCCTGTGTCTATAGCCAAGTTATTGTTACTTGTGTATTTATCTCTTGTGATATAAATATTCAATATTTTTCTCTGCATTGTTGGTAAGGGCCCATCAGCAAGCATTTCACTGTTAGTCTACACCTGTTTTACGAAGCATGTGACAAATAAAATTTGATTTGGCAATATGTTCAGTACAGAGAACAAGTGGTTTACAAGGTAAAACCAGGAAAGCTTGTCAAAGTGCCAAATCTGATGTTCAATAATTGGAGCAAATTCAGTATTATTTTTGTCATATAAAGGAGCTTGTGAAAAATAATCTGAAGTAATCTGTGGAGAAAAGTCAAGGGAAAGAACCTGCCAAGATCACTTTGACTACTTGTCTTGGTGGTACTGTTTCAGCATACTTTGAAGAGTGAGGTAATATAGCAAAAGCAGCATTTGCATCGTGACAGGTGATTTCACAGATCTAAAAATATACCAAACTGTGTCCTCAACAAATCTGTTGAGACGCATAAGATCTTCGCTAATTAAGTGTTAAGGAAGCAGACGGAAACAGTGCATTTTTTCTTTCTTTCTCGCTCTGTATCTCTTTCGCTCTCTCTACCCTCCCTCTCATTTTCACCTGTTCCACTCTACCATTTGTTTGTGTATGTATAGCATTTATTTAGATCTCAAATTCAGGCCCATCAGTCATTTTCTTAAGAAAGTACTGTGCAGTTAGCTCTGAATTACTGCTAATGAACTGTGAATATAGCTATTACTGTTTTTGAATACTATAGAGAGGTTAAGAGTTCACCAATGACCATTGTGAAAATAGGGCCCTGTTGGTACTCTTAGAAGATGCATCCTTCCCTACTTTCATTCATTGAGGCAATCACTGATCTGTATGTGATTGGATAACCCACTTGTGCCATGTTATGAGAATACCTGGAACACTTATTGAGATGTATCTTTAGTTAAGTAAATCCGCTGAAAAGGAGACTGGAGCAGGACTTTAAGTATTCGAACAGGGCCTAGTTTTGTTAAGTGGTATTTTGGATGTGTCTGATGGCAAGACAAAACTGATTCCGTGCTTACTCCCGGAGTAAATACTTAACAGACTATTTTACCCGTTATCGTGAGTGCAGTGTTATGGAGTTACTATAGAAATGACCTGCGGTTATGAAATACAATAATAATCTTGGCTAGTTGTTGAACACATAGCATCTATTTTAATGCAGGTAAGGAATCACTGGCTGGGTCCGTCTATCATTTCGTACCAAAAGCATTATATTGAATTCTCATGTTAATAAAGGCTGCCATAGATTAAATCCATACTGGCATTTCCAGCAGCAGGAAGGAATCTGATGAGGCGTGATAAATCGCTTTAGAGAATCATCAACACAGGACTATATTTAAAAATGTTCCCGGAAAGAAATGTAAAGCCAGGGGCATTGAGTTGAGAACCTCCGTAAAGGGGGACAGAGTGAGGCAGATTTAAACTTTCCGATCCCCCACATTACGCATAATTAATTATCTAGGTGATGTACATTACCGGCATTTCAGACATCCGTTTGGCCAATAATCGACAGCCACTTGGGCGGGGTGATAGATTTCAAAGCCGGATGACCTATCAATCACTGTCCCGGACTGATTAGTTGTTTGTGTGTGTGGCAGGGCCCTCCATCTCGCTGAGGGAAAGCTTGCTGATTGCTCCCCTCTCCCCTCCACATTCATTGTGGATTCCTGACACCATGTTATACACCCGATGCTGAGTTTGGAAATGTTTATTTACACCTTGCAAGCTAGTATGCTGGCTGAGTTCTGTTGGGTTTTGAAGGTGGTGGGCAGGGTTGGGGAGTAACTGATTACATGTAACCTGACTACCAAAACACCGTAATCGGTTACATTACCAACAAAAATATTGAACGCCGATTACAGATTATTTTGAAAAAATTGATTTTTATTTTTATTTCAACTTTATTTAACCAGGTAGGCCAGTTGAGAACAAGTTCTCATTTATAACTGCGACCTGGCCAAGATAAAGCAAAGCAGTGCGACACAAACACAGATTTACACATGGGATAAACAAATGTATAGTCAATAACACAATAGAAAAATCTATATACAGTGTGTGCAAATGTCGTAAAATGAGGGAGGTAAGGCAATAAATAGGCCATAGTGGCAAAATAATTACAATTTAGCATTAACGTTGGAGTGATAGATGTGCAAGTAGAGATACTGGGCTGCAAAGGAGCAAAATAAATAACAATATGAGGATGAGGTAGTTGGGTGGGCTATTTACAGATGGGCTGTGTACAGGTGCAATGATCGGTAAGCTGCTCTGACAGCTGATGCTTAAAGTTAGTGAGGGAGATAGAAGTCTCCAGCTTCTGTGATTTTTGCAATTCGTGGAAGGAAGGAAAGGCAACCAAAGGAGGAGTTGGATTTGGGGATGACCAGTGAAATATACCTGCTGGAGTGCGTGCTACGGGTGGGTGTTGCTGTGGTGACCAGTGAGATGAGATAAGACTGGGCTTTACCTAGCAGGTAAAGACTTATAGATGACCTGGAGCTAGTGGGTTTGGCCATGAATATGAATTGAGGATCACAGTGGTGGGTAGTATATTGGGCTTTGGTGACAAAACGGATTACACTATGATAGACTGCATCCAATTTGTTGAGTAGAGTGTTAGAGGCTATTTTGTAAACCTCATCGCCGAAGTCAAGGATCGGTAGGATGCGAGGGTATGTTTAGCAGCATAAGTGAAGGAGGCTTTGTTGCAAAATAGGAAGCCGATTCTAGATGTCATTTTGGATTGGAGATGCTTAATGTGAGTCTGGAAGGAGAGTTTAGAGTCTAGCCAGACACCTAGGTAATTGCAGTTGTCCACGTATTCTAAGTCAGAACCATCCAGAGTAGGGATGCTGGACGGGCGGGCAGGTGTGAGCAGCGATCGGCATTTAAGAGCAGTTGGAGGCCACGTTTGTTAACCACTCTGGGATATGTGGGACGCTAGCCAAAAGCCAGGGAAAATGCAGAACGCCAAATTCAAATAAATTACTCTAAAAATCTAACTTTCATGAAATCACACATTCAAGATAGCAAATTAAAGTTACACTTGTTGTGAATCCAGCCAACATGTCAGATTTCAAAAAGGCTTTTCGGCAAAAGCAAACGATGCTATTATCTAAGGACAGCACCTCCGTAAACAAAGAGAGAAACCATATTTCAACCCTGCAGGCGCAAACAAAAGGCAGAAATAAAAATATAATTCATGCCTTACCTTTGACGAGCTTCTTTTGTTGGCACTCCAATATGTCCCATAAACATCACAAATGTTCCTTTTGTTCGATTAATTCTGTCGATATCCAAAATGTCAATTTATTTGGCGCGTTTGATCCAGAAAAACACCGGTTTTAACTCGTGACTACAAAATATCTCAAAAGTTACCTGTAAACTTTGCCAAAACATTTCAAACTACTTTTGTAATACAACTTTAGGTATTTTTTTAAATGTAAATAATCGATAAAATTGAAGACGGGATGATCTGTGTTCAATACAGGAAGAAAACAAACTGCAGCTAGCTTTCTGGTCACGCGCCTCTATCTAACAGTACACTTCATGTGACCCTCGTTCAAGATGGCCGTACTTCTTCATTACACAAAGGAATAACCTCAACCAATTTTTAAAGACAGTTGACATCCAGTGGAAGCAATAGGAACTGCAAGAAGGTCCCTTAGAAATCTGGATTCCCAATGAAACGTCATTGAAAAGAGAGTGACCTCAAAAAAAAAAAAATCTGAATGGTTTGTCCTCGTGGTTTCGCCTGCAAAATAAGTTCAGTTATATTCACAGACATGATTCAAGCAGTTTTAGAAACTTCAGAGTGTTTTCTATACAAATCTACTAATGCTATGCATATCTTATCTACTGGGGATGAGTAGCAGGCAGTTGAATTTGGGCATGCATTTCACCGGGACGTGAAAATACTGCCCTGTATCACCAAGAAGTTAACACAGTGTCCAAAGAAGGGCCAGAAGTACACGGAATGATGTCGTCTGTGTAAAGATGGATCAGATAATCACCAGCAGCAAGAGCAACATCATTGTTATAAACAGAGAAAAGAGTCCGCCCGAGAATTAAACCCTGTGACCCCCCATAGAGACTGTCAGAGGTCCGGACAACAAGCCCTCCGATTTGACACACTGAACTCTATCAGAGAAGTAGATGGTGAACCAGGTGGGGCAGTCATTTGAGAAACCAAGGCTGTTGAGCCTGCCGATAAGAATGTGGTGATTGACAGAGTCGAAAGCCTTGGCCAGGTTGATGAAGATGGCTGCACAGTACTGACCTTTATCGATGGCTGTTACGATATCGTTTTGGACCTTGAGCATGGCTGAGGTGCACCCGTGACCAGCTCGGAAACCAAATTACATAGCGGAGAAGAGCTGTTGGGGTGGCCAGGTGGAAATCATGGCCAGCTGTAGAAAAATTCTTATTGAAAATTCTCCATTATCGTGGATTTAACGGTGGTAACAGTGTTTCTAGCCTCAGTGCAGTGAGCAGCTGGGAAGAGGTGCTCTTATTCTCTATGGACATTACAGTGTCCCAGAACATATGGGAGTTTGTGCTACAGGATGCAAATTTCTGCTTGAAAAATCTAGCCTTTGCTTTCCTAACTGCCTGTGTATATTGGTTCCTAATTTCCCTGAAAAGTTGCATATCGCAGGGGCTATTCGATGCTAATGCAGTACACCACCGGATGTTTTTGTGCTGGTCAAGGGCAGTCAAATCTGGAGTGAACCAAGCGCTGTATCTTTTCTTAGTTCTAAATGTTTTGAATGGGGCATGCTTATTTAAGATGGTGAGGACAGCACTTTTAAAGAATAACCAGGCATCCTCTACTGACGGAATTTGGTCAATATCCTTCCAGGATACCTGGGCCAGGTCGATTAGAAAGAACTGCTCGCTGAAGTGTTTTAGGGAGCGTTTGACTGTGATGATGTGTGGTCCGCGAACGCATTACGGATACAGGCAATGAGGCAGTGATCTCTGAGATCCTGGTTGAAGACAGCAGAGGTGTATTTCGAGGGCAGGTTGGTCAGGATGATATCTATGACGGTGCCCGTGTTTACGGATTTAGGGTTGTACCTGGTAGGTTCCTTGATAATTTGTTTGAGATTGAGGGCATCTAGCTTAGATTGTAGGACGTCCAGGGGAGTTAAGCATATCCCACTTTAGGTCACCTAACAGTACAAACTCAGAAGATAAATGCGGGGCAATTAATTGACATATGGTGTCCATGGCACAGCTGGAGGGTGAGGGGGGTCTATAACAAGCGGCAACAGTGAGAGACTTGTTTCTGGAAAGGTGGATTTTTAAAAGTAGAAGCTTGAACTGTTTGAGCACAAACCTGGACAGCATGACAGAACTCTGCATGCTATCTCTGCAGTAGATTGCAACTCCACCTCCTTTGGCAGTTCTACCTCTGCAGAAAATTCTATAGTTGGGGATGGAAATTTCTGAATTTTTGGTGGCCTTCCTAAGCCATGATTCAAACATAGCTTGGACATCCGGGTTGGCAGAGTGTGCTAAAGCTGTGAATAAAACAAACTTAGGGAGGAGGCTTCTGATGTTAACATGCATCAAACCAAGGCTTTTACGGTTACAGAAGTCAACAAATGATAGTGCCAGGGGAATAGAAGTAGAACTGGGGGATACAGGTTCTGGGTTAACTTCTATCACCAGAGGAACAGAGGAGGAGTAGGATAAGAGTACGGCTAAAATCTATAAGAACTGGTTGTCTAGTACTTTGGGAACAGAAAATAAAAGGAGCAGATTTCTGGGCGTGGTAGAATAGATTCGGGGCATAATGTACAGACAAGGGTATGGTAGGATGTGAGTACAGTGGAGGTAAACCTAGGCGCTGACTGATGATGGAGGTTTTGTCTCTGGAGCACCAGTTATGCCAGGTGAGGGCTCCGCATGTGTGTGGGGTGGAACAAAAGAGCTATCTAAGGCAAGGTGAGCGGGACTGAGGGCTCTACAGTGAAACAAAACAATAAGAACTAGCCAAGACAGCAGTAGACAAGGCATATTGACATTAGAGAGAGGCATAAAGAAATCACAAGTGTTGATCAGGAGAGCTAAGACAACAACGGGTAAATGGCAGTAAATGGGCAGAGCGGGTCAGTTAGGTACATACAGGACCTGAGTTTGAGGCTGGGGCCGTCCGGTAAACAAAATGAGGTACCGTGTTATTGAAACAGTCCAGGGGGCATCAGCTGTGTAGCTGAGTGATCATAGGGTCAAAAGAGCAGCAATAAGTGAGTCAGGGTGCCGTTCGGTAGTCATTACCACGATAGGCGGGCAGGGGACACAGCGTTCAGAAAGCTAGTGGGCCGAGGTTAGCAGATGGTTCTTTGGTGGCATCATAACAGAATAGCCTGTTCAGACCACATTGGGCGATCGCGTCGGCAGTCCAGTCGTGATGGATCGGCGGGGCTCCGTGTCAACATTAAAGGGTCCAGGCCAATTGGCAAAAGAGATATTGTAGCCCTAGAATTAGCTGGTATATGGGCCGAGCTCAAGGCTAGCTCAAGGCTAACTAGTGCTTGCTTCGGGACAGAGGCATTAGCATACAGTAGACACTCGTTAGCAACTAGCTAACTGCGATGATCCAGAGCGGCAGGAATCCGGTGATGAGGAAAATATATTTAGTTCGTAGATAGAAAGTGAGAATAAGATATATAAGGGAAAAATGGCTAGTTTACCATAAGACACGGGATAAGACAAAGACAAACACACACATCCGACTGCTACACCATCTTGGGAGTTTCTGTTTTCTCAATGACATTCAATTTAGCATTGAAAAAAGGTGCACGTTTAAATTTGTTCCACCTGATTGACTCTGACCAAAAGTCAGAGACGACCATGTTGAAACACTAAATGCGTTTGATGCATCCTTTCGGTCTTCTTCTAATGCCTCTTAAAGAGAAAGTAATCTGAAAGAAATCTGAAAGTAATCAGATTATGTTACTGAGATTGGGTAATCCAAAAGTTACGTTACTGGTTACAATTTTGTATGGGTAACTAGTAACTGAAAAATATGATATTTAGAATGTAACCTACCCTGGTGTCAGGTTTCTGCCTTTTGTCTTGTCTCCTTTGTCTTTTGTCCACTTCAGTGAGATAGGTCGATGGAGAAGCAGGTTTTTATTTTGTTTGCCTGCTTGTTGGGTTGGCGTGTCTTCTGCTATGATAGCTGGCTGACAGGTGGTTACGATGTCCCGCCATCTGGGTGTCTTCAGTGCTTATCCAAACTTGGCACGTTCAGCGAAAGCTTGACTTGCTATCTAATTTTGAAGCCCCTATCAGACAATTAATATGTTGACTAGTGAAATAAGTTATTTTTATCTTGGGACATTGTAATTTAATCGTTTTTCTTGTGTTATTCTGTCATGGCATTTGATGTTGGACTATGATTTAATTCCAGCTTGAAGTTGATGAATAGAGATATCACATACCAGTGCTGTTGCAGAGTGCCAATCTCTTGACTAAATCAGTTTACGCTCTAAAAAAAAGTATTGAGCGTGACTGGTTGAGACGCTGCTGACAAAAAGGTTTGATACCATGGTTAAGATCAGTGATGCTTAAGGAAGTGTGTCATGGTTGTGTGCTGATGAGGGGGGGGGGGGGGGGGGGAGTGCTTCAGTTTGTCTAGTAAATGATTCACATAGGAGTTGAGGTATGTTACCTTAACTAAGCAAGAGACAGTCAACTTTGACCCTGTTGTTACGATCGTTGCTCTAAATTCCTACGACAGAAATGTACTGCTTTAATTTCTTGACATTCACATAATAAATTAGCAGCTCTTATGGTGAATAAAAATTGGCAGCAGTTAAACTCAAAACGTTGTCAGATATGTTCTGGCTAACCACCAACATTAGTAACAAAACCAAAACATTGTCTCCCAAGTTCTTTTACTTGCCTGGCTTGCTAGATTGACATATCCTAATTACATTTTTAAACAGATGGTTTTTTTTGTGCAAAAAATAGAGCAGGCAACATTGTTATTTGGACCAGGCTGCGGCAATGTCATGCAGACTGCCGTCTTTGTGTTTATACTTTTTCATAATTACAAGGACAAGTTAGATGTCGGACAACAATAGAATGTTCATGATTTAATGTGTGCCAACGACGGTAAGATAATTGGAGGAGAAGCTTGTGAAAGCTGCAGAGCAAGTACTGCTATAGTTGGGGGAAGTTGGTTCAAACTAAAAAAGCCAAATGAATAATGCAATCATTTTTGTAAATTGTTTTCAAAAGACAACAGGATCAAGACTTATACTTCTCAAGGTAAAGGAAGTAGCTTGAAGATAACTAAGCACAGGGATATAGTTCAACATGTTTAACTCTTGATAAATGATGGTTTCCCATGTAAATAAAACATTTATTCCCATTCTGGAAGCGCTCTAAAACAATCAAGTGAAGTGTTAAATAATTCTAATACTTTAGACGTGCTTGAAATCCTTTCCTCCCATGAGTCTGGGTTTTACTAATGCATGTCAGAGAAGCTTTTGTCATTTCCACAGAAGTGCCGACTGACAGTTTTTCCAAAAGTGATTGAGATGAATCATAAACTCTTCCAACATTTTAATGTCTAAACTTAGCAATTAATATATATTTTTTTACACAAATATGTAGAACATTTGTACTCTACTATTTATTGTCTCATGCAAGCATGGTCCCAAAAATCTGGAATATTTGTATTATTCTAAATTGATTATGGACTGTCATTCGTTTTGGGCTCTGTCATGTCATCACATTTACTTTGCTACGTCCTCCAGCAACTTTTAGCAAAAGACAAAGCAGCTGCCACTTTGTCAACTTTTTTTCTGGGAATATTGTCACCGGGTATCTCAATTCTAAGAAAATGCATCACAGAGCTCTACCGAGGGAGAATTTTACCCAGAATTGGAACGTTGTAGTCTAGATATGATCTCTCCTGGCATAGTAATGCACAAATCCTTTTTCATAATTCATTCAGAGGTAAATTTTCCTTAAGAGTGGATTATACTCCACTCGAGCGCTGCGGAACATTTGTATGAAATATTCAGACAGGCAAAGAAATAAAAAGTTTTAATGTCAAGAGTTGAACAATAAAATAAAAAATTATGTTCACTGTCATTTATTAATATCATAATGGAAGGTGTGCATTTAAGACACACGCACACTCCGGGTATAGACATACATTATGGTTAGCGTTTATGACTACCTGTATAGTACATGTACATGTCACCATTTGTTAAGGTGCAGGCGTACATAACACATAGGAAAGGTTTAAGTGAGATATTTTGCTTATAATTTGGTATTTCAAGAGTTGTGCCTGATGACTGTCTTATTGTCTTCTCATTGTATCAGGTTGAAACTTGTAAAATAGGGGCATGAGACTCACAATTTACCAATCTGAAAACCCGACAGTGTTTTTGGGTGACTGGGGAAAATACACGGTATATGGTTCTAGTAGTTAGCTACATCGCTACATGGCAAAAAAAGTAATTCATGGGACTTGCGAAGCAAATGTCCCATTCTAGATCTTTGTCATACTTATTATTATTTATACCGCTACTCCTCTTACACTGTTTAAGCTAGAAACGTCATTCAAACTTTAAAACGTGTAAACCGGTCTGAATTAAGTTGTTTGTAAAATATATTTTATACTTTTTAAACAAATTAAACTTTTTGTCCTTTATGTCCTCATCAACTTTCATGGGATTTCCTCAACATTTGGAAGGTCCCATTTTGACATCTTGACTTCAAACATTCTATTCTATTCATTGTAAACAATGTACTGTAATGTTTGACACAAATCAGCTACTTTGACCACTTCTCAAGCAACAAAAATTCTACCGATCAAATGATACATCTGTTTTACTAACCAACAACTTTTCTTCATATAAACAACTGAAATTTGAACCTCTTTCCCAACAAGTTAGACAGAAAGTTAAAGCATATGATATCTCCTACCAATCTAACGATAGAGCTGTTTCAGCAACTGCATTAACAACTGCATTAAAAAATTGAACTTTTGAACACTTTCCCTCCACTTTAGATAAAAATCTAGAGGGTATGACATCTTGGTCTACATCGCTGCTATACAAATCTGGAATCAGAACAGAATTATCTGCTACCAAAAATATGGCAGATGTTTAAGTAACCACATTAACTACTTTTCATCTCAACGTATATCAAATCAAATCCAATTTATTTATATAGCCCTTCTTACATCAGCTGATATCTCAAAGTTCTGTACTGAAACCCAGCCTAAAACCCCAAACACCAGTCCTCTTCTGGCTGTGCTGGGTGGAGATTATAACAGAACATGGCCAAGATGTTCAAATGTTCATACTGTAAATGACCAGCATGGTCAAATAATAATAATCACAGTAGTTGTCGTGGGTGCAGCAAGTCAGCACCTCAGGAGTAAATGTCAGTTGGCTTTTCATAGCCGATCATTAAGAGTATCTCTACCACTCCTGATGTCTCTAGAGAGTTGAAAACAGCAGGTCTGGGAAAGGTAGCACGTCCGGTGAACAGGTCAGGGTTCCATAGCCGCAGGCATAACAGTTGAAACTGGAGCAGCAGCACGACCAGGTGGACTGGGGACAGCAAGGAGTCATCATGCCAGGTAGTCCTGAGGCATAGTCCTAGGGCTCAGGTTCTCAGAGAGAGAGAAAGAGGGAATTAGAGAGAGCATACTTAAATTCACACAGGACACCAGATAAGACAGGAGAAGTACTACAGATATAACAAACTGACTCTAGCCCCCCGACACATACTGCAGCATAAATACTGGAGGCTGAGACAGGAGGGGTCAGGAGACACTGTGGCCCCATCCGATGATACCCCCGGACAGGGGAAAACAGGAAGGATATAACCCCATCCACTTTGCCAAAGCACAGCCCCCACACCACTAGAGGAATATCTTCAACCATCAACATACCATCCTGAGAAAAGGCAGAGTGTAGTCCACAAAGATCTCCGCCAAGGCACAACCCAAGGGGGGGCTCCAACCCAGACAGGAAGATCACATCAGTGACTCAACCCACTCAAGTGACGCACCCCTCCTAGGGACGGCATGAAAGAGCACCAGTAAGCCAGTGACTCAGCCCCTGTAATAAGGTTAGAGGTAGAGAATCCCAGTGGAGAGAGGGGATCCAGCCAGGCAGAGATAGCAAGGGCGGTCTGTTGCTGTTGCCAGACTACACTCAATCATATGACCCACTGAAGAGATGAGTCTCCAGTAAAGTCTTAAAGGTTGAGACCGAGTCTGCGTCTCTCACATGGGTAGGAAGACCATTCCATAAAAATGGAGCTCTATAGGAGAAAGCCCTCCCTCTAGCTATTTGCTTAGAAATTCTAGGGACAATTAGGAGGCCTGCGTCTTGTGACCGTAGCGTACGTGTAGATATGAACGGCTGGACCAAATCAGAAAGATAGGTAGGAGCAAGCCCATGTAATGCTTTGTAGGTTAGCAGTAAGACCTTGAAATCAGCCCTAGCCTTAACAGGAAGCCAATGTAGGGAGGCTTGCACTGGAGTAATATGATCACATTTTTTGGTTCTAGTCACGATTCAAGCAGCCGTATTTAGCACTAACTGAAGTTTATTTAGTGCTTTATCCGGGTAGACGGAAAGTAAAGCACTGCAGTAGTCTAACCTAGAAGTGACAAAAGCATGGATTAATTTTTCTGTATCATTTTTGGACAGAAAGTTTCTGATTTTTGCAATGTTACGTACATGGAAAAAAGCTATCCTTGAAACAGTCTTGATATGTTCGTCAAAAGAGAGATTAGGGTCCAGAGTAACGCCGAGGTCCTTCACAGTTTTATTTGAGACGACGGTACAACCATTAAGATTAATTGTCAGATTCAAAAGAAGATCTCTTTGTTTCTTGGGACCTCGAACAAGCATCTCTGTTTTGTCCGAGTTTAAAAGTAGAAAGTTTGCAGCCATCCACTTCCTTATGTCTAAAACACAGGCATCTTAGCAAAGGCAATTTTGGGGCTTCACCATGTTTCATTGAAATGTACAGCTGTGTGTCATTCACATAGCAGTGAAAGTTAACATTATGTTTTCGAATGACATCCCCAAGAGGTAAAATATATAGTGAAAACAATAGTGGTCCTAAAACGGAACGTTGAGGAACACCGAAATTTGCAGTTGATTTGTCAGAGGTCAAACCATTCACAGAGACAAACTGATATCTTTCCGACAGATAAGATCTAAACCAGGCCAGAACTTGTCCGTATAGACCAATTTGGGTTTCCAATCTCTCCAAAATAATGTGGTGATCGATGGTATCAAAAGCAGCACTAAGGTCTAGGAGCACGAGGACAGATGCAGAGCCTCGGTCAGACGCCATTAAAAGGTAATTTACCACCTTCACAAGTGCAGTCTCAGTGCTATGATGGGGTCTAAAACCAGACTGAAGCATTTCGTATACATTGTTTGTCTTCAGGAAGGCAGTGAGTTGCTGCGCAACAGTGTTTTCAAAAATTTTTGAGAGGAATGGAAGATTTGATATAGTCCGCTTTATTACTGCCACTTTTAGTGAGTTTGGAACACATCCGGTGTATAAAGAGCCGTTTATTGTGTTCAACATAGTAGGGCCAAGCACAGGAAGCAGCTCTTTAAGTAGGTCCAGAGACATGTTGGACAAATCCCACTGAGTCGATGATGGCTCTGAAAGCCTTTTGGAGTGGGTCTGTGGACTTTTCCATGTGAATATTAAAATCACCAACAATTGTAATATTATCTGCTATGACTACAAGGTCCGATCGGAATTCAGGGAACTCAGTGTGCAACGCTGTATATGGCCCAGGAGGCCTGTAAACAGTTGCTATGTAAAGTGATTGAGTAGGCTGCATAGATTTCATGACTAGAAGCTCAAAAGACGAAAACGTCTCTTTTTTTTTGTAAATTGAAATGTTCTATCGTAAATGTTAGCAACACCTCCGCCTTTGCGGGATGCACGGGGGATATGGTCACTAGTGTAACCAGGAGGTGAGGCCTCATTTACACAGTAAATTCATCAGGCTTAAGCCATGTTTCAGTCAGGCCGATCAGTGATTAGTTCATCGACTATAACTGCCTTTGAAGTGAGGGATCTAACATTAAGGAGCCCTATGTTGAGATGTGAGGTATCACGATCTCTTTCAATAATTGCAGGAATGGAGGAGGTCTTTATCCTAGTGAGATTGCTGAGGCGAACACCCCCATTTGTGGGTGAGTCCCAGAAAGAGGGCCAATTATCTACAAATTCTATCTTTTGGGAGGGGCAGAAAACAGTTTTCAACCAGCGATTGAGTTGTGAGACTCTGCTGTAGAGCTCATCACTCCCCCTAACTGGGAGGGGGCCAGAGACAATTACTCGATCTTTCTAGCTGATGTACACGCTGAAGCTATGTTGCGCTTGGTGACCTCTGACTGTTTCATCCTAACATCGTTGGTGCTGACGTGGATAACAATATCTCTATACTCTCTACACTTGCCAGTTTTAGCTTTAGCCAGCACCATCTTCAGATTAGCCTTAACGTCGGTAGCCCTGCCTCCTGGTAAACAGTGTATGATCGCTGGATGATTATTTTTAAGTCTAATACTGCGGGTAATGGAGTCGCCAATGACTACGGTTTTCAATTTGCCAGAGCTATCGTGCGAAGCTTCAGCGTCTCAGACCCCGTAGCGGGTGGAGGTGATACCAGAGAAGACTCGGCCTCTGACTCCGACTCGTTGCTTAACCTTTCTGATCTCCCCATCCCGGATCCGGGATCGTGAATACAGACTCAAGCTCATTACCATAACGCAACGTTAACTATTCATGAAAATCGCAAATGAAATGAAATAAAATGCTAGCTCTCAAGCTTAGCCTTTTGTTAACAACACTGTCATCTCAGATTTTCAAAATATGCTTCTCAACCATTGCAAAACAAGCATTTGTGTAACAGTATTGATGGCTAACGTAGCATTTAGCGTAGCATTTAGCGTTAGCATTCAGCTGGCAACATTTACACAAAAAAAACAGAAAAGCATTCAAATAAAATCATTTACCTTTGAAGAACTTCAAATGTTTTCAATGAGGAGACTCTCAGATAGCAAATGTTCAGTTTTTCCTGAAAGATTATTTGTTTAGGACAAATCGCTCCGTTTTCTGCGTCACGTTTAGCTACGAAAAAACCCCTGTATCCAGGATTGTGTAAATCTATCAGCAAACTCATTAGCATAACACAACGTTAACTATTCATGAAAATGGCTAATGAAATGAAATTAATCTATTTGCTCTCAAGCTTAGCCTTTTGTTAACAACACTGTCATCTCAGATTTTCAAAATATGCTTTTGAACCATAGCTAAACAAGCATTTGTGTAAGATTATTGATAGCCTAGCATTGCATTAAGCCTAGCATTCAGCATGCAACATTTTCCACAAAAAAACATAAAAGCATTCAAATAAAATAATTTACCTTTGAAGAACTTCAGATGTTTTCAATGAGGAGACTCTGTTAGATAGCAAATGTTCCGTTTTTACAAACAATATTATTTGTGTCGACTAATCACTCCGTTTTGTTCATCACGTTTGGGTAAGAAAAAAAAAAAAGAAAAAAAAGTCATTAAAGCGCGAACTTTTTTCCAAATTAACTCCATAAAATCGACAGAAACATGGCAAACGATGTTTAGAATCAATCCTCAAGGTGTTTTTCACATATCTATCGACGATAAAATCCATCGTGGCAGTTTACTTTCAATTCTGAAGAAATGGAACGCGCATGGACTTACTGATTACGCACACAGGACACCGGGCGGGACACCAGGTAAATGTAGTCTCTTATGGTCAATCTTCCAATGATATGCCTACAAACACGTCACAATGCTGCAGACACCTCGGGGAATATACAGAAAGCGCAGGCTCATTCCTGGCGCATTCACAGCCATATAAGGAGACATTGGAACACAGCGCCTTCAGAATCCGGGGCATTTCCTGTATGAAACATCATCTTGGTTTCGCCTGTTGCATTAGTTCTGGGGCACGCACAGATAATATCTTTGCAGTTTTGGAGACGTCAGAGTTGTGTCTTTCCAAGGCTGTCAATTCCATGCATAGTCAAGCATCTTTTCGTGACAAAATATTGCGCTTAAAACGGGCACGTCTTTTTATCCAATAATGACACACCGCCCCTATAGGTCCAAGAGGTTAAAGGGTTAAAGTTTCTGTCGGCTGAATGAGCGACACCGGTTGAGCATTCCTACAGCATTTCCCGCCAGAAGCCATGAGAAAGTTGTCCGGCTGCGCGGACCGTGCGAGGGGATTTATACAAACGTTACTATCTGTACTTACTGGTGGCACAGACGCTGTTTCATACTTTCCTACACTGAAAAAACCCTTGCCTAACGATTCCGTCTGAAGCTGGGCTTGCAGCACAGCTATCCTCGCGTAAGGCGATCGTTCTCCTCTATATTATGAGTACAGCGACTGCAATTAGAAGGCATCATGTTAATGTTACTACTTAGCTTCGGCTGTTGGAGGTCCTGACGAACCACGTCCAGATAAAGCAAAAAAGTTTAATGAAAAAAAGTTGAGTGAGGGAAAAACAAAAAATATAAACGCTAATTAAAAAGAAAAAAACTTAAAGTTGTCAGGTAGCAAAGTAAGGTTGGCACCGAAACTCACAGCAACACGTAAACAAGTCTGCAAGTTGTGACCGGAAATGACGAACTGAAATCTTATATATATATATATAAATACAAACAACTGAAATCTTGACCACTTTCCCAGCCCTTTAGCCCAAAACTTTGAAGGTATGACATATTGATCTACTTCTCTAGTATATAAATCTGGAATCAGAACACAATTATCGTCTACAAATCAAAATGTACAGCTATTTTAGAATGACGAAAAGTAGCTAGCTAACGTCAGCTAACAGCTCTCTCATGTCCTGTCATTGAGCAGCCCGTACAGAGCCGTTGCTATGGATACTCACACACAGGGGAGCACATGGGGAGTGTGTTATAATTTAGAACAATAATGTAATGATGATGAAGTATTGTTAACACCAAGAAAGCAGCTCCTGCTGCCAAGGACGCAGCCAAGGCAACAGCTCGTCGTCCTCCTTCTCAGCATTCTGCACTGTGCTCTAAATAACTCAACTGGCTAGTTTGCCTGTCTGTAAAGAGAAGGGCGGGCTGTGCATTGATCCTGCTGCTTTGATTGGATTGAGCAAAGCTGTTTCTGTCCACTTCTTCATATTTCCCCCGATCACTTCTCATCACATGTTTTGGTCTGATCATTTAGATTGCTGCTGCCTTCTGTTAGCCTGCTACTATGATAAATCAATAGGCGAGGACGTTTGCTAGTAGGGAAAGAAAAAGAAACGCTGATGCGCAAACTTGTCTGCCTGCTGCAAGAACAGGACACACAGACAGTCACACACACATAGTGTACCTCCACGCTGCACCTAATCTGCTATTTTTTTGGGTCCATAAACCTGCATGGAGATGGGAAAAACTGAAGTGTTACCTATCACCAGTATCAACTGTCAATTTATGGATATGATAACAAATATGAGCACAGCCGGGTTGTCACACCCCTAATAACAACACAGTGGATTCATCTGTCAATCTGATAAAAAATGTAATATTTTAGGTCACATACACATATTTAGAAGATGTTATTGCGGGTGTCGCGAAATGCTTGTTGTGTAGGCTAAAGAAAATACCCGACAGAACGTTCTCTTGCAGGTACTTTGAGGCTGAGAAGCCCTGTGGTTCTAGTGTTAAAGAGCTGTCATTAGATGTTCCATCATATTTCCTTTTCCAAATAACTGCCTAAAACGTTCTAATTCCTTACGAGTTCCTCCCTTCCACCACAAGAGCAAGTCTTCAAATTCAGGAAGCAAAGCAAATAATGAATTTTCTCCAATTTGAACACAGACTGCATTTTGTTGATGGACCACAACAACCAGAAAAAGGATGTTAGCAAAGCTTGAATGAATAAATGGATTTTCAGCAGGGAATCAGATTAAAGTTACACTACTTAACACCAACAAGACAAGGTGAGTCCAATATAATAACATTTGAGTTGCTATCTGACTTTGAACAGTTGACCTGTGAGTTTCCTACAACACTGTTTGATAATTACATCAATTACAACGTAAATCAAGCTTAATTTAGACTGAATGTTTTACAAAAGTAAATTATGCATCTATTTATCTTCAACCCACAGCATGAATGATTTAGTTGATTTCCTTTCCTAAAAGTGTTGTCCACATGATCCTACCATTTATTCCCATCTTCTTGTAGAAAATCTCTTTGTCCTTTGTCTTTGTTCTTTCAGTTTTTCCACACGAACAACTGTAGTTTAGACATTCAGTTGTGTAGCCTATTCAGTTCATTCAGTCAACATCAGTGATTCATATTTTCCTGCAACATTCTGAAACGGCATGGTAATGCCCGTCTGTGTGTGTGTGTGTGTGTGTGTGTGTGTGTGTGCGTGTGTGCGTGCGCTGCGCTCGTATGTCTACACTTTCTGTAGCCGTTAGTGATGATGCTAATGATGACCTTCTTCTGGCAGAGATGGAAAGGCTTTCCCAAAAACCTTCCCAATTAAATGTTAAGTACAGCGTAGCCTATGCCTACCTGGCAGAATGATATCATGATTATTTGCATCAAACCAGTGGCCATCTGTTTTACAAACGTTGCAGTCACATGAGAGCTACAGAAACATTGCTAACCAAACAACGGTCTCTTGTTGGTGTGTACTTGCATTAAAGGGTAATTACACCCAAAAATCTGCATTTCTTCTGTTTTTCCTAGACCTCTGAAGATGTCTCCTGATGTGGTTAACAGTAAATTGGTCTCAAATATATCTAAAAGTAAAAGCATTGTATTTGGTTCAGAACATTCCTCAACTGCAGTTTTACATAAAGTGAGTTACCATTGAGCAAGTTGAGGAAGCTAATCTCCTAGGTATAACATTGGATGGTAAATGATCATGGTCCAGTCATATTGACAAAGTTGTTGTGAAGATGGAGAGGGGTATGTCTGTTATAGTTGTTCAGGCTCTGGTCTTGTCCAATCTTGATTACTGTCCTGTAATATGGTCAAGTTCATCAAAGCTGCAGCTGGCTCAAAACAGAGTAGCACACCCTGCCCTTAACTGCTCATGCAGAACTAACATCAACAACATGCATGTCAGTCTTTCCTGGTTGTGGGTTGACAAGAGATTAACTGCTTATCTACTAGTTTTAATTATAAATATTACTGTGACAGAAATTCCAGATTGTCTGCCTAATCAAATTTCATTCAGCTCAGACATCCATTCATACTGGACAAGACATGCCACCAGGGGTCTCTTCACATTCCCAAGTCCAAAATGAATTCACGTCAACACAGTGTTATACAGCGCCATGATCTCAAATTACTCAAGCAAACAGCAAAATTACCATTCAAAAATGGATTAAACAACAACTAATGGAAAGGCGGGGAGAGTGAAGGGACACACAAACACACGCACACACAGACACTAACACACACATTCTGTTTCAGTTGTATTGTGTGTATACATTTTTCGCATTGTTTGCACTGTATATCGTTGTGTTTTAAATTTGTGTGACTGTCCTTGTCTAACATTGTATCAGCGTTTTGTGACATGTCATGTTTTGTGGAGCCCAGAAAGAGTTGCTGCTGATTTTGCAAAAACTAATGTGGATAAACAAGTTAAGCAAGCCAACATTGTGGGAGTACACACACTCAATTGGAATAATGGGTATATTTTGAATGTTCCACTGTGCCCTTCACCAAATTAGTTATAGGGAGGCCAGGGGTGAGAGCATTAGTGGAGTCAAATTAAAACCCTGCTGTTTTTGTAACCACATGAATAATTTAAGAATTTTATTCTCCAATACAGTGGCACCATTGGTCATGATAACTATTCACTGACCTCGGCAGACAAAGCCTGCATTGATGATGCTGCATTTTAATAAAAATACAACACTAAATTAATGACAGAATAACATGAGTACATCCCAGGACAATTCTAAGAGAGCACTAATTGTACATAGGCCGTTAAGTCATAGCAAATGTAAAGGTGAAAAAAAAAATGGGAAATGGCTAATTAATTGAAAACATTAGCTGACCATTAGAGGTTACAGTTAAAAATGAACAAATAATCTCCTCTTGGGGGGTTTGGGATGCTCTCATGCTGGGAACCCAATCACTGACCAAATTACCAACGGGTTCAGTGCAGCACATTCATGGTCTACTGTACTGTGGTAAATCCACCTCAACCTGGACAGAGAAGAGGAGAAGAAAGGTTAAAGAAGGATTTTGTTATGCTTTCAGGGGTGCTCAACTCAATTTTAGGAATGTGTTCTTAATGTCATCTGTAACACCTTCATAATATTGAATTGCACCCCCCCCCCCCCCCCCCTTGCCCTCTGTCACAATGGCATAAATGGGTCGGGAGACAGGCGCAGGAATGCGTAATAAGGTTTTTTATTATTCCCAAATTACAGGGACGAAGACCAAACATACACATATACAAAACACAGGGTTGAGACCCAAACAAAATAGCGAGGAGAACCTTGAATAAATGCACAATCGCACAATGATTATCACACAGGACGAGACACGTAATCATCTGCACAATAAACGTGGCCCAAAACCAAGGGCACACTCATACAATTAAAAATCAGGGGAGAATGGGGACCAGGTGTGCGTAATGACAGTTCCGGAGGGATCCGTGACAACCTCAAAACAGCCTCAATTCATCAGGGCATGATCTCTACAAGGTGTCGAAAGTGTTCCAACCGGGATGCTGGCCCATGTTGACTCCAATGCTTCCCACAGTTGTATCAAGTTGCCTGGATGTCCTTTGGGTGGTGGACAATTCTTGATACACAAGAAACTGTTGAGCATGAAAAACACAGCAGCATTGCGGTTCTTGACACAAACCGGTGTGCGTGGCATCTACTACCATACCCCGTTCAAAGGCACTTAAATTATTTGTCTTGCCCATCCACCCTCTGGATGTCACATATACACAATCCATGTCTCATTTGTCTCAAGGCTTAAAAGTCCTAATTTAACCTATCTCCTCCCCTTCGTCTACATTGATTGAAGGGTATTTAACAAGTGAGATCAACAAGGGATCATAGCTTTCAGCTGGAAACACCTGGTCAGTCTATGTCATGGAACGAGCAGGTGTTCTTAATGTTTTGTATATAGTGTACACTATATATATATATATATATATATATATGCAGTTGAAGTCGGAACTTTACATACACCTTTGCCAAATATATTTTAACTCAGTTTCACAATTCCTGACATTTAATCCTAGTAAAAATTCCCTGTCCTAGGTTAGTTAGGATCACCACTTTATAGCAAGAATGTGAAATGTCAGAATAATAGTAGAGAGAATGATTTATTTCAGATTTTATTTCTTTCATCACAATCCCAGTGGGTCAGAAGTTTACATACACTGAATTAGTATTCGGTAGCATTCCTTTCAAATTGTTTAAATTGGGACAAACATTTTGGGTAGCCTTCCACAAGCTTCCCACAATAAGTTGGGTGAATTTTGGCCCATTCATCCTGACAGAGTTGGTGTAACTGAGTCAGGTTTGTAGGCCTCCTTGCTCGCACACACTTTTTCAGTTCTGCCCACAAATTTTCTATAGGATTGAGGTCAGGGCTTTGTGATGGCCACTCCAATACCTATACTTTGTTGTCCTTAAGCCATTTTGCCACAACTTTGGAAGTATGCTTGGGGTCATTGTCCATTTGGAAGACCCATTCGCGACCAAGCTTTAACTTCCTGACTGATGTCTAGAGATATTGCTTCAACGTATCCACATATTTTTCCTCACTCATGATGTCATGATGTATTTTGTGAAGTGCACCAGTTACCCATGATGTCAAGCAAGGAGGCACTGAGTTTGAAGGTAGGCCTTGAAATTCATCCACAGGTACACCTGCAATTGACTCAAATGATGTCAATTAGCCTGTCAGAAGCTTCTAAAGCTGTGACATAATTTTCTGGAACTTTTAAAGGCACAGTCAACTTAGTGTAAATAAACTTCTGACCCACTGGAATTGTGATACAGTGAAATATAAGGGAAATAATCTGTCTGTAAACAATTGTTGGCAGAATTATGCAGAAAGTAGATACCTTAACCAGATTACCAAAACTATAGTTTGTTAACCCAAAGTTTGTGGAGTGGTTGAGTTTTAATGACTCCAACCTAAGTGTATGTACATTTCTGACTTCAACTGTATATACACACACACACACACACACACACACACACACACACACAGTACCAGTCAAAAGTTTGGACACACCTGCTCATTCAAGGGTTTATTTTTTTTTATCAATTTCTACATTATAGAATAATAGTGAAGACATACAAACTATGAAATAACACATATGGGTTCATTTAGTAACCAAAAAAGTGTTCAATAAATCAAAATATTTTGTTGTATTTTAGATTATTGTTTTAACGTAATGATGGGATGTCGTTTCTCTTTGCTTATTTGATATGTTCTTGCCATAATATAGACTTGGTATTTTACCAAATAGGGCTATCTTCTGCACACCCCCTTACCTTGTCACAACACAACTGATTGGCCCAAACGAATTAAGAATGACAGAAATTCCACAAATTAACTTTTAAGAAGGCACACCTGTTAATTAAAATGCATTCCAGGTGGCTACCTCATGAAGCTGGTTGAGAGAATGCAAAGAGCGTGCAAAGCTGTGCAACACAAACAACAACACAGAGTTACACATGGAATAAATAAACATACAGTCAATAATACAATAGAAAAAAGTCTATATACACAGTGTGTGCAAATGAGGTAGGATAAGCGAGGTAAGGCAAAAAATAGGCCATAGTGGGAAAATAATTACAATATAGCAATTAAACCCTGGAGTGATAGATGTGCAGAAGATGAGTGTGCAAGTAGAGATACTGGAGTGCAAAGGAGCAAAATAAATAACAGTATGAAGATGAGGTAGTTGGATGGGCTATTTACAGATGGGCTATGTACAGGTGCAGTGATCTGTGAGCTGCTCTGACAGTTGGTGCTTAAATCTAGTGAGGGAGATATGAGTCTCCAGCTTCAGTGATTTTTGCAGTTTGTTCCAGTCAGTGGCAGCAGAGAACTGGAAGAAAAGGTGGCCGAAGGAGGATTTGGATTTGGGGGTGACCAGTGAAATATACCTGCTGGAGCGCGTTCTCCGGGTGGGTGCTGCTATGGTGACCAGCGAGATGAGATAAGGCGGGGCTTTACCGACCAAACACTTATAGTTGACTTAGAGCCAGTGGGTTTGGCGATGAATATGAAGCGAGGGCCAACCAACGAGAGATGACAGGTCGCAGTGGTGTGTAGTATATGGGGCATTGGTGACAAAACGGATGGCACTGTGATAGACTGCATCCAATTTGCTGAGGAGTGTTGGAGGCTATTTTGTAAATGACATCGCAGAAGTCAAGGATCGGTAGGATAGTCAGTTTTACGAGGGTATGTTTGGCAGCATGAGTGAAGGATGCTTTGTTGCAAAATAGGAAGCCAATTCTAGATGTAATTTTGGATTGGAGATGCTTAATGTAAGTCTGGAAAGAGAGTTTACAGTCTAACCAGACACCTAGGTATTTGTAGTTGTCCACATATTCTAAGTCAGAAAGGTCCACAGTAGTGATGCTGGACGGGCGGGCGGGCAGGTGTGGGCAGTGATCATGCATTTAGTTTTACTTCCATTTAAGAGCAGTTGGAGGCCACGGAAGGAGAGTTGTAGTATGGCATTGAAGCTCGTCTGGAGGTTTGTTAACACAATGTCCAAAGAAGGGCCATACGTATACAGAATGATGTCATCTGTGTAGAGGTGGATCAGAGAATCACCAGCAGCAAGAGCGACATCATTGATGTATACAGAAAAGAGTCGGCCCGAGGATTGAACCCTGTGGCACCCCCATAGAGACTGCCAGAGGTCCGGACAACAGGCCCTCCGATTTGACACACTGAAATCTATCAGGGAAGTAGATGGTGAACTAGGCGATGCAGTCATTTGAGAAACCACGGCTGTTGAGTCTGCCAATAAGAATGTGGTGATTGACAGAGTCGAAAGCCTTGGCCAGGTCGATGAATACAGCTGCACAGTATTGTCTCTTATCGATGGCGGTTATGATATCGTTTAGGACCTTGAGTGTGGCTGAGGTGCACCCATGACCAGCTCGGAAACCAGATTGCATAGCGGAGAAGGTACGGTGGGATTCAAAATGGTCAGTGATCTGTTTGTTAGCTTGGCATTCGAAGACCTTAGAAAGGCAGGGTAGGATAGATATAGGTCTGTAGCAGTTTGGGTCGAGAGTGTCTCCCCCTTTGAAGAGTGAGATGACAGAGGCAGCTTTACAGTCTTTGGGGATCTCAGACGATAGGAAAAAGAGGTTGAACAGGCTAGTAATAGAGGTTACAACAATTTCAGTGGATAATTTTAGAAAGAGAGGGTCCAGATTGTCTAGCCCGGCTGACTTGTAGGGGGTCAAATTTTGCAGCTCTTTCAGAACATCAGCTACCTGGATTTGGGTGAAGGAGAAATGGGGAAGGCTTGGGCAAGTTGCTGTGGGGGGTGCAGCGCTGTGGACTGGGGTAGGGGTAGCCAGGTGGAAAGCATGGCCAGCCGTAGAAAAATTAGTATTGAAATTCCCAATTATCGCAGATTTATCAGTGGTGACAGTGTTTTCTAGCTTCATTGCAGTGGGCAGCTGGGAGGAGGTGCTCTTATTCTCCATGGACTTTAGTGTCCCAGAACTTTTGAGTTTATGCTACAGGATGCAAATTTCTGTTTGAAAAAGCTAGCCTTTGCTTTCCTAACTGCCTGTGTGTATTGGTTCCTAACTTCCCTGAAAAGTTGCATATCGCGGAGGGCTATTCGATGCTAATGCAGTACGCCACAGGATGTTTTTGTGCTGGTCAAGGGCAGTCAGGTCTGGAGTGAACCAAGGACTATGTCTGTTCCTGGTTCAACATTTTTGAATGGGGCGTGCTTATTTAAGATGGTGAGGAAAGCACTTTTAAAGAATAACCAGGCATCCTCTGCTGACGGAATGAGATCAATATCCTTCCAGGATACCCGGGCCAGGTCAATTAGACAGGCCTGCTCGCTGAAGTGTTAAAGGGAGCGTTTGTCAGTTATGAGGGGTGGTTGTTTGACCACAGACCCGTTACGGACGCAGGTAATGAGGCTGTAATCCCTGAGATCCTGGTTGAAGACAGCAGAGGTGTAGTTTTGTTGAGATTCTGGAGCATCAGCATTTGTAGGTTCGATTACAGGCTCAAAATGTCCAGAAACAAAATAAAATGCTTTTCTTTCAAAAACAAGGACATTTCTCAGTGACCCCAAACTTATGAATGGTAGTATATATAGTATATATAGTATATATATTGAACTATTATGCCTTCCCCGAACCCTAACCTCACCGAAACTATACCTAAGCTTAACCTAACCCGTGTTCCTAAGCCTAACCTTAACCCTAACCTTAATACATTTAGACTACTATGCCTAACCTTAAACGTGTGTTCTGATGGTCGATTATGCATTTAGATTAAGGTTAGGTTTTAGATGATAGATCATAAGAGGAGGAGGAGGAAAAACACTACTAGGAGTGTTTTCCTTTCTTCACATGTAATGGTTCATCTCCTAAATGACCTACTAAAAATCCCCCATAGACCTATAGAAAACGTATGTAACCTGAAGAAATATGTCCATTTCTGTCAAAGTTGTAACTGACATCATCTGATTCATAATTTCTGTTTTTATTCTGGTACACAACTCTACAGCGCTCCAATGCAACACTCACAAAATCCCTTTCATCTCTTGAACTTTCACCTCAAGGGTTGTCTTATTAGATTCATTGATCTTTTGTTATACAGTAAAAAACAAAAGGCATGCTATCCTTTCATCTTTGGCATGAAAAGCTTGCTAAGAATTGACAGATTGTATAAAGACTGGAAACAGCACTGGCACTACGGTGTTAAACTGTCTTGTGTGGTTTATGATACATCATGGAAAATGTAGATAAAAGCAAACTTACTGACCCTTTCACAAAAGTCAATAGAAACGGACTGACAAAACAATAAGAAAAATATAAAACATAGTATTCTGTTTTTCAAATGATGTGGCATAATGTGTTAGAAAGGGTAGAAATGAAGATAATTGAACCTCACTGGACAGTAAATAGCCCAGAACTACATGTATCTTCATCAATTAGATACAGTTGACCCTCTCTCTCAGCATTTATGTTTCTTATCTCCTTCATTATTTTAATGTGTGAGTCATTTGTGGAGGCAGTTTCCACTTCTAAGTAATTCATATACTGAAGCAATGTTATGACCTCACTAACGCTCTTGTGGCTGAATGGATGCAAGTCATCTCAGCAATGTTCCAACATCTAGTGGAAAGCCTTCCCAGAAGAGTGGAGGCTGTTATAGCAGCAAAGGGGGGACCAACTATATTAATGCCCATGATTTTGGAATTAGATGTTTGACAAGCAGGTGTCCACATAATTTTGGTCATGTAGTGTATCAGAGTAAATTTGTTTGTAACTGATGACATTGTCTAATTGATGTAAATGTGTCTCTTCAGGCAACAAATTAAATGTGTCCCTGCAACCTGACACAAAACTGTGTTTGCACCCAAAATATGATTTGTTATTTGATACTGTGTGCAAATTAAACACTAAGTGTACTGTGAACCGAAGCATCTGCAATATGTAATGACATACATTTAGTCAGCTACACACACAACAGGAAATTGCAATAAGTAGCATCTATTGAAACAGATTCTATGAATGGAGTTACAATGAATCGGCTGAATAGTACAGTTCAAGGATTTTGTCATAAGTGTAATCGTATCACTGTATGATTTACATTTCTTTGTGATCAAAATTGGAGCCAGTGGACCAATAGGCCATAGAGCTAACTACAGTGTTAAGGGATGGATGCTTATGTTATTGTAAGATGAATAAGAGTACAGCAAAATTGACTGAAATGCAATGCAACCAGGTGCCCAAATGAGTTCAGGTCAGTAACAGCACTTGCATGGACAACAAAGCATTTGCTGTTGCCCATAGCACAATTAAATGTCACAGACCTGACCAAGACATAGCAGTACATTACTCAAACTCTGAGTGACACACACATCAGTAAGCATCGTAGTGTACTTGCTGACACCACTGCTATAAGCAGTTCAGTGCAGTCACAATAATATATCTCCTGAAGTGTACACTCTTTCACTACTTCCAACAAATCTAAAAGCATTGGATTGGTGGAGGTATGTGCTAGAGGGAGTATCCAACATATTTATTATACTAGTCATATCTGTAACGGCTTTCTTCTATCTCCTCCTCTGACGAGGAGGTGTAGCAAGGATCGGACCAAAATGCGGCGTGTAGATTGCGATCCATGTTTATTAAACTGAAGCAACACAAATCTAAATACAAACACTACAAAACAATAAACGTAACGAAAACCGAAACAGCCTATACTAGTGTAAACTAACACAGACTAAGGTCATCAAGACACTAAGGACAATCACCTACGACAAACTCAAAGAATATGGCTGCCTAAATATGGTTCCCAATCAGAGACAACGACAAACACCTGCCTCTGATTGAGAACCACTTCAGACAGCCATAGACTTAACTAGAACACCCCACTAAGCTACAATCCCAATACCAACACACCACATACAAAAACCCATGCCACACCCTGGCCTGACCAAATAAATGAAGATAAACACAAAATACTTTGACCAGGGCGTGACAATATCATTTCTAATGTGTGAAGGGAAGTGAACAAGTCATGTTCTGCCAATTCAACCAGAAGCCTGACTATAATAGGAGATGAAGTGAACGTGAGCTGCTCGAATGGAAATGCAGCACAGTAAATTTAGTGCATTAAGTAACCAGACAATATTCGACAGGAAGTTGAGACTTTAGGAACATAGTAGAAGTATTCAAGCACAGTTGACTGCCACAATTATGGATGAAGAGCTTGCTTTTAGTGTCTACCCTTCTAAAAAACAACACTCATATGACATGACAGACGTAGTCAATCTTTTTAAGATCAGTTTAAAAGTGTTGTACTGTTTATGTGGCCATGTTTTAGAAGTTACAGTACTACAGTACTACAGTACTAATTCAGAACCCGAAATTACCCACCATTAATCTTAACTGAGTGTCTCTTTTGACGTTGCATGTATTTTAAATAAGAGAGTGCTATTGTGCTACAGTACGTGCCTCTTAAGTTTCATTTGGAGCATAACCCTCTCATCCACTGTACAATATACACTGGCAAAAGCTGAACTGTACAATGCAACAAAATAAACTCAGCAAAAAAATAAACGTCCTCAATGTCAACTGCATTTATTTTCAGCAAACTTAACGTGTGTAAATATTTGTATGAACATAACAAGATTCAACAGACAAACTGAACAAGTTCCACAGAAATGTGACTAACAAAAATTGAATAATGTGTCTCTGAACAAAGGGGGGGTCAAAAGTAACAGTCAGTATCTGGTGTGGCCACCAGCTGCATTAAGTACTGCAGTGCACCTCCTCCTCATAGACTGCAACAGATGTGCCAGTTCTTGCTGTGAGATGTTACCCCATTCTTCCACCAAGGCACCTGAAATTTCCCGGACATTTCTGGGGGGAATGGCCCTATCCCTCACCCTCCAATCCAACAGGTCCCAGACGTGCTCAATGGGATTGAGGTTCGGGCTCTTCGCTGGCCATGTCAGAACACTGACATTCCTGCCTTGCAGGAAATCACGCACAGAACGAGCAGTATGGCTGGTGGCATTGTCATGCTGGAGGGTCATGTCAGGATGAGTCTGCAGGAAGGGAACCACATGAGGGAGGAGGATGTCTTCCCTGTAACACACAGCGTTGAGATTGCCTGCAATGACAACAAGCTCAGTCCGATGATGCTGTGACACACCACCCCCAGACCATGGCGGACCCTCCACCTCCAAATCGATCCCGCTCCAGAGTACAGGCCTCGGTGTAACGCTCAATCCAATCGACGATAAACGCAAATCTGATCATGACCCCTGGTGAGACAAAATCGCAACTCGTCAGTGAAGAGCACTTTTTGCCAGTCCTGTCTGGTCCAGCGACGGTGGGTTTGTGCCCATAGGCGACGTTGTTGCCGGTGATGTCTGGTGAGGACCTGCCTTATAACAGGCCTACAAGCCCTCAGTCCAGCCTCTCTCAGCCTATTGTGGACAGTCTGAGCACTGATGGAGAGATTGTGCGTTCCTGGTGTAACTCGGCAGTTGTTGCCATCCTGTACCTGTCCTGCAGGTGTGATGTTCGGATGTACCGATCCTGTGCAGGTGTTGTTACACGTGGTCTGCCACTGCGAGGACGATCAGCTGTCTGCCCTGTCTCCCTGTAGCGCTGTCTTAGACGTCTCACAGTACGGACATTGCAATTTTTTGCCCTGGCCACATCTGCAGTCCTCATGCCTCCTTGCAGCATGCCTAAGGCACTTTCACACAGATGAGCAGGGACCCTGGAGTCAGTAGAAAGGCCTCTTTAGTGTCCTAAGTTTTCATAACTGTGACCTTAATTGCCTACCGTCTGTAAGCTGTTAGTGTCTTAACGACCGTTCCACAGGTGCATGTTCATTAATTGTTTACGGTTCACTGAACGAGCATGGGAAACAGTGTTTAAACCCTTTACAATGAAGATCTGTGAAGTTATTTGGATTTTTACGAATTATCTTTGAAAGACAGGGTCCTGAAAAAGGGACATTTCTTTTTTTTTTTTTGCTGAGTTTAGTTGGTTCTATCAGTGATAGATTAGATAAGGACAATAGGATTGTGAAGATAGATGTAAGCGGATAGCCTTGTCAATTGATTGGGAAAGAAAGTGCAGTTCAGAAAGACTGATATAGAAGCTTTTATTTGTTGTGCCCTTCAATAGTTCGCTACAACTACTTGCTGAGGCTACATTCGAACCATTAATGTTACTGCCGGTACAGTATTTAGCCCGACTGACATTCATGTATATTCACAGAGATCTGCCGTCGTTGATCAGTCATAATGATGAGACATCAAAGGCTATGTGTCCTCGCTTGACAGAGGCCTAATCACGGCAGGCTCACTATCTATGTGGAATATTATTCCGCTTTTCTCTCGGACCTGGTCTGGCCATTTGAAGATAACCGACTCATAAAATGGGGTCCCTATCTGCCAATCAAGAGTTGCCTTCTCTGATCCTGTGTCAGTAACTCCTGTAATGTTATAATCGCCATTATCGGGTCAGCTCTTTGTTCTGGGGCTAATGTGCTCTGACTGGTTCAAAGCAATGCTAATCAGCCCTCATGTGGATGTCAGGAAACAAATTACAACTCATGAGCTGCATTTCAGAGAGCGAGAGCGAGAGATAGAGAGAGAGACATCAGGAAAGTGTGGCTTTACAATTCATAAGTTACATGGGAAGCACATGACACAGCCACTGAAACCAGAGCAGCAGGTGACTCTCACCAAGTCTCTGTCCAAGGTGACTTCAATCAAGCCTCACAATTTGGAGGCACCCTGAGCCGTCCTTTAGAGGGTTATTCGACAGAACAAGCTTATCTTGAACAATGAGCCCAGGTCGCTCCAGCTGTTTTTCTCTTCTTTTTTTGTGGGTGGACAGCAGAACAGAGGAATCCTTCACCCATGGAACCCGCGTCCCAGTCGTCCCCTTTGAGCCAGGAGCCTCCGCCTAATCATCATCCATCCATCCGTCCGTCTGTCCGTGGCAAGATTGATGCGGTACTGGGCGTAGAAAAAGCCCCAGCATGCCCCTCTGTGCCCGCCAGCAAGCGAGGGGCCTGCCTTTGCTGAGCTCCCATACATCTTTGTTCGCGCCGGGACAAACTTGATTTGACCAGAGGGAGGCCGTTGTGATTGATGATCGCCCCGCATATCTTCGGCCACAGCAATCTGGCCGAGCCCCCCACTGCTGTGTGTGTGAGTGATAGCATAAAGGAGGTGTGTGTGGGTGTCTGTGTCTGTGCAGGGCACGTGTGTGTGTGTGTGTGTATGTGTGTGTGTGTGTGGTAGCAAAAAGCAGAGTCTCAGGGTCCAATCTCCCAGAATTCAGTGCTGTTTCACAACCATTTGACGGGCTCAGCTCCATACCATCGGGGCCTTGCTTGTCCACCCAGAGAAACGGCACAGAGAGCAACATTGTTAAATACACTACAAAATGCCAGCAACTCTCCTTAATAGATAGAATAACCTAAGGTTAGGATAGACTCTTAGAAAGTGTTAGCAATCAGCTCAGAAAGAGAGAGCCCTCCACGCCTTTGAGATTGAGCCAGACGCATAGACTCCATGTAACTTCTCTCCCTCTCTCTCGCTCTTAAATGCCAGCTCCCATGATGTCTTTCACCAAACATCAAAGCTCTATCACATTCTCGACTTCACTACGATCCTTTGAAATTTGGCCCGTATCCCTAATCTTCTATTGTGAGGTTGAACAAATTCAGTCCATATACTGTATACACACACATCAGTGACGACATAACAGATATGGCATGTGCTGGGGATGATATAGAACTCAATGACGTAACGGTGCTAAAAGAAACTGTGGGGGTGTGGAATCACTATAAGTGAAGGGAATGAAGTACACTGTACATGAAGCCAATGCATGGAGCTCCCTCTCCTGGCCCATCCGTGGTAGAGCAGGTTGCCTTCTACCTCTTAACACTCCTCCAGGTCATTCAATTGAATTTCCCCATAAAAGGGGAAGAAGGAATAAGGGACTCGGTTGTTAAGGTTTAGAATCTCGAAAGATGGCAAGATGGTGACCAACCAGATAATTTACACCGTTGAAATATGGATATACCAGCCAAGTGAAGGCTAATATATGTTTTATACCGCGCTCCCCTCAGTTGATTTTTGCTGGGAGTTATTACTTGTAACTCTCGGCTCTATTAATGATGGAGTCCCTGATTTATACTCTAATGTCACCTCGGCCCATCCATAAAGGCACCTCCCCGGGGCAGACAGTAGAACGCACTGTCCACCGTTGTTTATAACACAATGAGGTCACACAAAGTGTATCCTCAGACATTTGTATCCTGAGACACAGAATTTGTGCACTTGGATATTTATTTTTAATGTAACGTTAGAATGATTAGGCATCGTAAAATAGGCTAAATGTTTTTGTTTTTTTTTTCTAATGCAGTTGTTTTATCTCAATATCAAATTATTTCTGGGTAACAATTAAGTACCCTACTGTAATTGTTTTAAATTAAAATGGTAATTTTTTTTACAAAAATAACTTCATAGCAAAGAGCAATTTCTCAAGCAAGAATTTTACTAGGACTGTCTTGTAGTGATCTGAGCAGGGAGGGGACAACTGAAAACAAACTATTCTTGGCAGAAAGGTTTGGAGCTCTTTCTTATCGGTCTATTAATTAACCAATGCCTGGTTATGTCACCAGGCAGGCCAAAACTCCATCCCACCAAAACAAACTGAAATGTGTCTTTTCAAACAGCTCTTACACTAAAAGGGCATTTTCATAGTTGTCAGAATTTCACAGTATTATTCCAACCTCATAGTGTTGAAATATATATATAAAAACACAGCGAAATCACATTTTTGCCTGCACTGGGCTTTTAGATGTGTTTAATCAGACAATGTATCATTGTACGAGCATCTGTGACTTGTATCATGATTGGGAAAATTACATTTAAATTCAATCAACACAAGATGTAAATAAAAAAAAAATCCATTCCAATTAAAAATGTCAGCATTAAATAGTATTCCTCTTGAAATGTCTGAATTGAAATGGAAAAGACCCCAAATGTAACTTACAGTATATCTTTAAAGGAGTGTATCCAACCTTATCACAGTATCACAGTACCAGAAGTTGCAACTGTTCTAGGTTTCTATCCTCTAGCATCATTGTTTTTCATTATCTCAGTGAAGTCAGGGCCTGTTTTAGATTTCACCCAGATAGACTGAGATGTATACTGCCCATTCCGCTCCAAGCCATCACGGGCAATTTCCCAACTCTTTCATCATTCTAAATGCATCTAAATTGGTCTGGGGAAAGAATGAGCAGCAATAACCGCAACTATGTGTTGGTAGGGGAGTGGGAATCTTTTATGTTTTTTTTCCTCGCTTTAAATGTATTAAATGTAATTCCTTTGCGGAGGCCAATAAAAGGTTTAATATTTAATTAGGCCTAAGGGCATCCAGCAATAACCGGGACGCCGTTGATCAATGAGATGACTGAGTAGCCTCCCTTCAAAATCAGCCACATAGGAAAGAGGCATAAATTCTCTTCAGATGCCATTCTGTTTACTTGCACAGAACAGAGAACATTGGACTGAATACTATCACCTCATGATCTCGCATTCTTCTGTCTCTTCCATAGCAGGTGTAAAATAAACAAAGACCAGACAAGGACACTGAGTGTACAAAACATTAAGAACACCTTCGGTTATCGAGTTAAGCTCTCATCTGTAAAATGTTGGCCTGTTGGAAACTACAACTCGCTACTAAATATCACAGTTCTGGCTGGATCTGATTTCTCGCTAGAGAATTTATGCAATGTGAGCATTGAGATCGTATAAATTATTTTCTTGTGTAGATATTATTTTCTTACTCCAGTCCGACAAGGAGCACCTTGTACAGATATCATGGTGTGTATTCATGGCTGCCATGATTCCCCACAAAATAATGTATCTTTCGTCTCTGTGTTTCATAATTTTCCTTCAATTCGCAAGAGGCTGAATAAATCTCACCGGAAAAAGCATGTGAGAGAGAAAAACAGCTCCCCTCTGTCTCACTATGTGTAGGCCATCTATTTAATGCTGTCTGGTCGAAACAAGTATGACATCGTTGCCACCCATAGCGTTGAATGGAATGCAAAGTAAGCCAGCGAGCTTTTGGCCTCCCTTGTCAAAAATGTAAGCTCAACTGTGAATGGGTGTGCACCAAAAAACATGTGACATACGCCTAGTATCACAAATGTGATATAAAAAAAACAACTGTTTTTGCTTTGTCATTATGTGCTTTTGTATGTAAATTGATTAGGAAAAAAATCTATTGAATCCATTTTTGAATAAGACTATAACTTATATTTTTTTGGGGAAAAGTCAAGGGGTCTGAATACTTTCCGAATGCACTGTCTGTTACATGCAATATGCTTTGTGGACTGAACCGAACAGAGGTTGCTATCTGGTTTTGTGATAAAACAAATGTGTGGTTGAATTTATTCTGCCACTGTGTCTTCTTATTTTCGCTGCCTTTAGGTCGATATATCATGGTCGCATTGGCATATGAATTAACAGGTTATAGAGCAAACAACGCAATTATCACAACACATAGGTTGTAATATGGCTTTTTTTCTGGCTTCCCCAATTATTTTATCGCATACAATATCGTTTTTTTGTAGTTTTTTTTGTACTTTGAACCGTTTTCTCCCCAATTTCGTGATATCCAATTGGTATTTACAGTCTTGTCCCATCGCGTCAACTCCCCCACGGACTCAGGAGAGGCAAAGGTCATGACCCTGCCAAGCCCCACTACTTCATGACACACTGCTCGCTTAACCCGGAGGCCAACCACACCAATGTGTCGGCGGAAACACCGTCCAGCTGGCGACCAATGTCAGTTTGCAGGCTCCCTGCCCGCCACAAGGAGTTGCTAGAGCACAATGGGACAAGGAAATCTTGGCTGAACAAAACCCTCACGACGTTGCACCGCCTCATGGGTCTCAAGGCCGGCTGTGACACAGCATGGGATTAAACCCAGATCTGTAGTGATGCCTCAAGCACTGCAGTGCCTTAGACCGCTGCGCCTCTAAATTAAAAGTTATACCATTCCAACATAATAAAGATTTCAACAGGAGCTTTTTCTTCGCAGGCCACAAATGATCATATCAACCCCAATCTTTCCTTTTATTCAAGTCGTCTTGCATCATGAGATTGAGGTCTCAGGTCTCATTTAGCGGTGGGCTGTTGTACAATATGTATTTTGTTCTCTGCAGTCTGTGTCTCACAGAGGTCAGACAAAGGTGTGCCACGTTATTCAATCATGACAAGAGTGCCTATTGTTGTTGATTGAAGCCACAACAGCCTTTAGAAATAAATACGGACAGGTTTGTTCATACTGTAGGGAAGTACACCTTGGGACTCTTCAAGAATTTCAAATGTCTTGGTGTAGGAGTGTAGCTTTTGTTTAAGAAGTGGGGGGGGGGGGCAGATATACAGTGGGGCCAAAAAGTATTTAGTCAGCCACCAATTATGCACGTTCTCCCACTTAAAAAGATGAGGCCTGTAATTTTCATCATAGGTACACTTCAACTATGACAGACAAAATGAGGAAAAAAATCCAGAAAATCACATTGTAGGATTTGTATACTATGGAATACTGAAGTATAATTACAAGCATTTCATAAGTGTCAAAGGCTTTTATTGACAACTACATGAAGTTGATGCAAAGAGTCAATATTTGCAGTGATGACCCTTCTTTTTCAAGACCTCTGCAATCCTCCCTGGCATGCTGTCAATTAACTTCTGGGCTGACTGATGACAGCCCATTCTTGCATAATCAATGCTTTGAGTTTGTCAGAATTTGTGGGTTTTTGTTTGTCCACCCGCCTCTTGAGGATTGACCACAGGTTCTCAAGGGGATTAAGGTCTGGGGAGTTTCCTGGCCATGGACCCAAAATATTGATGTTTTGTTCCCCGAGGCACTTAGTTATCACTTTTGCCTTATGGCAAGGTGCTCCATCATGCTGGAAAAGGCATAGCTCGTCACCAAACTGTTCCTGGTTGGGAGAAGTTGCTCTCGGAGGATGTGTTGGTACCATTCTTTATTCATGGTTGTGTTCTTAGGCAAAATTGTGAGTGAGCCCACTCCCTTGGCTGAGAAGCAACCCCACACATGAATGGTATCAGGATGCTTTACTGTTGGCATGACACAGGACTGATGGTAGCTCTCACCGTGTATTCTCAGGACAAGCTTTCTTCCGGATGACCCAAACAATCGGAAAGGGGATTCATCAGAGAAAAATGTCTTCACCCCAGTCCTCAGCAGTCCAATCCCTGTACCACTCTTCATAACTTTCTGGCGTATATGCAAATTGCCATCATAGAAACTGAGGCAGCAGACTTTGTGAAAATTAATACTTGTGTCATTCTCAAAACTTTTGGCCACGACTGTATAAAGAGTGAACACAATTTTGAAGCAACCCAGAGTGACAAAACAATTGCCTGAGATGACACAAAGCTCTGATAGCTGTTTGAGGCGTCCATCTTTATTTATCCAGAGGAGAGGTTAACTTTTATTGGGAGATGGTGACAGAAAACCATCATCAGCTTAACCCCTGTGTTGTGTCAGTTACCTGTACCATGGCGCTAAAACGGTGGACCGTTCTTTTTATGAAAATTATATTTTTATTTCATAATATACAACACAAGGCAGGATCACGTTACAAATACTAGCCGACATGCCAACACTAACATACAATAACATACAATAAAACATAAACTATACAATAAAAAAAAAATTATACTGTCGCAAAGCTAACTAAAAAGCACCATTCCCCAAGAGAGGATGGCTTTCACTTCAGCAGTAATAAATCCCATGAACTTCTTTGAGGAAAAGATCATGATCATTAGAAAGCAAATTACGGACTCCTCTTTAAATCTGCGTATTCCTTCAAAGCTCAATTCTCCTGAGTCTGCACAACTCTGCCAGGACCTAGGATCAAGAGAGACGCTCAAGTGTTTTAGCACTATATCTCTTGACACAATAATGAAAATAATCATGGCCTCTAAACCTTCAAGCTGCATACTGGTCCCTATTCCAACTAAACTACTGAAAGAGCTGCTTCCTGTGCTTGGCCCTATTATGGGCCCTTCCTGTTATGGGCCCTGCCCTTCCTGTGCTTGGCCCTATTATGTTGAACATAATAAACAGCTCTCTATCCACTGGATGTGTACCAAACTCACTAAAAGTGGCAGTAATAAAGTCTCTCTTGAAAAAGCCAAACCTTGACCCAGAAAATATATCGATTCTTCCATTCCTCTCAAAAATTTTAGAAAAAGCTGTTGCACAGCAACTCACTGCCTTCCTGAAGACAAACAATGTATACGAAATGCTTCAGTCTGGTTTTAGACCACATCATAGCACTGACATTGCACTTGTGAAGGTGGTAAATTACCTTTTAATGGCATCAGACCGAGGCTCTGCATCTGTCCTTGTGCTCCTAGACCTTAGTGTTGCTTTTGATACCATCGATCACCACATTCTTTTGGAGAGATTGGAAACCCAAATTGGTCTACATGGACAAGTTCGGGCCTGGTTTCGATCTTATCTGTCAGAAAGATATCAGTTTGTCTCTGTGAATGGTTTGTCCTCTGACAAAATCAACTGTAAATGTCGGTGTTCCTCAAGGTTCCGTTTTATATTTTACCTCTTGGGGATGTCATTCGAAAACATAATGTTAACTTTCACTGCTATGCGGATGACACACAGCTGTACATTTCAATGAAACATGGTGAAGCCCCAAAATTGCCCTCGCTAAGAAGCCTGTTTTTTAGACATAAGGAAGTGGATGGCTGCAAACGTTCTACTTTTAAACTCGGACAAAATGGAGATGCTTGTTCTAGGTCCCAAGAAACAAAGAGATCTTCTGTTGAATCTGACAATTAATCTTGAAGGTTGTACAGTCGTCTCAAATAAAACTGTGAAGGACCTCAGCGTTACTCTGGACCCTAATCTCTCCTTTGACGAACATATCAAGACTGTTTCAAGGACAGCTTTTTTCCATCTACGTAACATTGCAAAAATCAGAAACATTGTCCAAAAATGATGCAGAAAAATGTATCCATGCTTCTGTTACTTCTAGGTTAGACTACTGCAATGCTCTACTTTCCGGCTACCCGGATAAAGCACTAAATAAACTTCAGTTAGTGCTAAATACGGCTGCTAGAATCCTGACTAGAACCAAAAAATGTGATCATATTACTCCAGTGCTAGCCTCCCTACATTGGCTTCCTGTTAAGGCAAGGGCTGATTAAGGTTTTACTGCTAGCCTACAAAGCATTACATGGGCTTGCTCCTACCTATCTTTCTGATTTGGTCCTGCCGTACATACCTACACGTACGCTACGGTCACAAGACGCAGGCCTCCTAATTGTCCCTAGAATTTCTAAGCAAACAGCTGGAGGCAGGGCTTTCTCCTATAGAGCTCCATTTTTATTGAATGGTCTGCCTACCCATGTGAGAGACGCACACTCGTTCTCAACCTTTAAGTCTTTACTGAAGACTCATCTCTTCAGTGGGTCATATGATTGAGTGTAGTCTGGCCCAGGGGTGTGAAGGTGAACGGCAAGGCACTGGAGCAAGGAACCGCCCTTGCTGTCTCTGCCTGGCTGGCTCCCCTCTCTCCACTGGGATTCTCTGCCTCTAACCCTATTACAGGGGCTGAGTCACTGGCTTACTGGTGCTCTTTTATGCCGTCCCTAGGAGGGGTGCGTCACTTGAGTGGGTTGAGTCACTGATGTGATCTTCCTGTCTGGGTCGGCGCCCCCCCCCCCCCCCCCCTTGGGTTGTGCCGTAGCGGAGATCTTTGTGGGCTATACTCGGCCTTGTCTCAGGTTGGTAAGTTGGTGGTTGAAGATATCCTTCTAGTGGTGTGGGGGTTGTGCTTTGGCAAAGTGGGTGGGGTTATATCCTTCCTGTTTGGCCCTGTGCGGGGGTATCATTGGATGGGGCCACAGTGCCTCCTGACCCCTCCTGTCTCAGCCTCCAGTATTTATGCTGCAGTATGTGTCGGGGGGCTAGGGTCAGTTTGTTATATCTGGAGTACTTCTCCTGTCTCATCCGGTGTCCTGTGTGAATTTAAGTATGCTCTCTCTAATTCTGGTAATTTATGAACATTTGAACATCTTGGCCATGTTCTGTTATAATCTCCACCCGGCACAGCCAGAAGAGAACTGGCTACCCCTCATAGCCTGGTTCCTCTCTAGGTTTGTTTCTTTCTAGGGAGTTTTTCCTAGCCACCATGCTTCTACACCTGCATTGCTTGCTGTTTGGGGTTTTAGGCTGGGTTTCTGTACAGCACTTTGAGATATCAGCTTATGTACGAAGGGCTATATAAATACATTTGATTTGATTTGATACTGTCAGGAGTCAATTATTTGAGTGCACAATATGAAAGGAAGTTTAGTTCACAATAAAAAATATTCTATATTATTCTCAGAAATTAAAATGTTGTTCCCCCACTCCCTAACCATGTAGGTCCATTGCTTGGTCGAGTTGTTTTGCATAATACATCCCATGCTTTAACTGGATTTGCCCGAGCTTTGTTGATCATGGCCACTGATCGCTTTATACAAACAATATCTTGAAAATATGATAACCATGTTTGAAGGGAGAGTAGTGGTGATCCAAGCACTATGGATAACCTTTTCTTGCTGCTGTTAACCCCAAATGAATATTTATTTTCTGAACCAGTTGCAGTACAAAATGAAGAGTTATCATTCAACACAAATAAAGGTGTATCTTTGTTCACAGGGAAACCCATCATTTTTGTAAGGAAATCTGAAACATGTGACCAGAACTGGGACACCACAGGACATTCCCAAAGCATGTGCATGTGTTCCAACAGCATTCATACAGCATCTATCACATATTGGAGTAGGAATCAGCTTCATCTTAAAAAGTCTAAATGGAGTTCCATAACTTCCCAAATGGTATCCCAGTTCAGGTCATGCCTCAATCCCTGCATTTCACAGTTCCATACTAGAGTGACACCCAATGTAGTGCAATCATAAGAGGCAGATACCATTTTAGAAGCTCATTAGTTTACATTTTTTTTATTTAACCTTTATTTAACTAGGCAAGTCAGTTAAGAACAAATTCTTATTTACAATGACGGCCTACCCCTGCCAAACCGATAATGGGCCAATTGTGCGCCGACCTATGGGACTCCCAATCACTGCCGGATATGTTTCAGCCTGGATTTCAACAAGGGACTGTAATGTTGCTTCTTGCACTGAGATGCAGTGCCTTAGATCGCTGCGCCACTCGCGATCCCTAATGAAGGGTCTATCCATGTAAGTATTACGTGGGATGTTAACGGGGCATCCCATAATACACCATGAGCTTTTAACGAAGATGTTAACTACAGGTAAAATAAGCATGAAAAGCCCGGACGTGAACACCTTTGTTTAAGATATTAAGTTCTGCAGCAAATGAGATGAGTTCACCAGAGACCTTAGCAGTTTGAGAATGACATGAAACACGAGACCTATCTAACTGAAAATAACATACCTGATTAAAATCTCCTCCCACAACAAGTTGGTATTCTGAAAGATTTAAAAGTATTTTCGGGATAGAATCAGGTACGTTTGTACAGTAGATTGAAGCGAAACACGTTTTAGTGTGATTTATAACCGTGGTTACAAAAACAAACATCCTGCATCATCATTATTAGAACCATCAACCTGAGTCTTTCGTTTTCTATCAAATAATATTGAAACACCTCTCATTTTGTTAGTGGCTGAGGAGTGAGCAACACATTTATGGTATCTGTTTTGGAATCTATAGACATCCGAATGTTTTAGGTGGGTTTCTTGTATTAGGGCGATATCAACCTTTTTTGGGGTCTGATGTATTCTAAGCATTTGGTACGCTTAATAGCGGAATCCAAACCATGGGAATATAACAACATCACGACGGGCTCCTGGTTCATTTAAAACCTTTGTCATATAGAAAGTATGGATAAGTGTATGACAAAATAACCAATAAATAAAAAACACTTACTTCAATATAAACAGTAAAAAATATGTGTACAAATCAAATCAAATCAAATGTATTTACATAGCCCTTCGTACATCAGCTGATACCTCAAAGTGCTGTACAGAAACCCAGCCTAAAACCCCAAACAGCAAGCAATGCAGGTGTTGAAACACAACATTATACGTACTTGTGAACAAGCTCTGACAGCTGGGTTTTAACAATAATATAAACAAAAACAGTAACCACCCGCAAGAGAGGAAGTCTGTAGCTTCAACCACTGTCTTTGGCTGGTAGGAACTCAAATTTGCAAACATCAGGAGTCTCCTTAACAGCGACGCACATCCCAAGTCTAGTTCCATTATGTCAGCCACTTGTTTTTATTCAACATGACATGAATACGTGGCAAAATTAATTTTCACATTACACGTTCATACCAAGCTGAGCGTACTACCAGAATGCTAACAGCCAAGTTAACAAATCATGACCATGCCCCTCATCCCAAATAAAGTAAATTATGTCACTGAATAACTAATAAACATAGATGGCGTTAGCTAGCTACCTTAGCATCAGTTGTGTCCATCTTACTAGTTAAGACTGGGCTCCTTCTTGAAGTTGTCCTCAGCTGCAAGGCATGCCTCTGCTTCTTCCACAGTATGGAATTCTTCGGAGTGTTCCATTTTTCCTGATCTTCAGGATGGCTGGGTGTATCAGGAACGGGCAAAGTCCTCTTGCTGTCATCTGTTGTTTGACGTGGTCAAAGGATTTCTTCTTCAGAGTGTTTCGTTGCTGTAGTCTGGGTAGAATGCCAGATTGGATCTCCCATGTCTCGCTGGGTTCTCGGGTGCTCTGGTTCCCGCAGAATCTCCACTCTATCTTCATATCTTAACAGGCAGATGAGGGTACTGGGCCGGCCATGGTTATTATTGCCACTGTAGATTCGGTGTGCCAGTTGAATTTCAATCTTCCTCCCTTGTAGCAACGGTATCCATTTTGGAAGGTTCTCCTGAAGAAAACCTTTTGGGTCAAAACCCACTGCAGTTTCTTCCAGGTCCACCAGACATTGTTTCAGTCTCCTCTCTCTGTCTTCAAGCGATATCATTTTCTCCCCGAGTTGCTTCACTTCATCTCGGCAGGTGGTCTGTAGCGGCTCTGGCGCTAACCTGCATCTCATAACAGCGCCGTTACAGAGACTTGCATTTGACAGATTGGCTGGCAATGTCGTTTGAGAGTTTTAGGATGGATATGGTGGAAGCCTCCAACACATCTTTAAGTGATTTCATTTCTCCCGAAAGCACTTGTTTGACCATCGCCTGCATCGAAGTTTGTTGTTGATTCAGAGCCTTCAATATGGCAGAGTTGGATGTATCCTCGCTGGGTGTCCTTGGTTGTGTAGGTCCATGTTTTTTTTCTTTTTTTTCTTAAAAAAAAAAAATCTTACCCCTTTTTCTCCCCAATTTTGTGGTATCCAATTGTTGTAGTAGCTACTATCTTGTCTCATCACTACAACTCCCGTACGGGCTCGGGAGAGACGAAGGCTGAATGTCATGCGTCCTCTGATACACAACCCAACCAGCCGCACTGCTTCTTAACACAGCGCGCCTCCAACCCGGAAGCCAGCCGCAACAATGTGTCGGAGGATACACCGTGCACCCGGCAACCTTGGTTAGCGCGCACTGCGCCCGGCCCGCCACAGGATTCACTGGTGCGCGATGAGACAAGGACATCCCTACCGACCAAGCCCTCCCCTAACCCGGACGACGCTAGGCCAATTGTACATTGCCCCACGGACCTCCCGGTCGCGGCCGGTTACGACAAAGCCTGGGCGCGAACCCAGGGACTCTGATGGCACAGCTGGCGCTGCAGTACAGCGCCCTTAACCACTGCGCCACCCGGGAGGCATGTTATTAAGCATTTTGAAGGTTCAGAGGCCAGTTGTCAGGAATTTATTATGGATTTTGGACTTTTGAGACGTTACTCAGAATTACACGTGGATCTCTGCCAAAAGGCCACCGCAAGTCCCGTGGTGGAACATTCTTGAGCCACACGGGAAACTGTTGACCAGGAAAAACCCACACATTTCTTGACACAAACCGGTGCATCTGCCACCTATTACAGTACCATACCCCGTTCAAAGACACTTCGAATTTTTGTCTTGCCCATTCACCTTCTGAATGGCACAAATACACAATCCATGCCTCAATTGTCTCAAGGCTTAACACTCCTTATTTAACTTGTCCCCTCCCCTTCATTTACACTGATTGATGTGGATTTAACAAGTGACATCAATAAGAGATCATAGAACAAGTGTTCATAGAACAAGTGTTCTTAATGTTTTGTATACTCAGTGTTTTTCCATACTGCAAAAATGTTTAATTGGAAACGGTGAAACCTCTATCTATATCCGTTTCTGCTTTAATCCAACTCATCTACAGTTATCTCCTGGGGCACATGCCAATGAAGGGAAACGTGTGTTCTACTTCAGAGGCTTTCAGTGAATTGCCCCTGGAATTACGTCAAAGTGCACGGAGGCCTCGGAGACAAATGCTCAGAACATATAAAACACATAAACGCCCAATTACAGCAGCTTCAAAGAGCGACACAATGAAAATGTCATGACGGGCAGACATCACGTAATCCACAATGGCGAGGTTATACAAGTGTCCTAAATAAAGAGAACAGATAGGGGTATTGTTTTCGTGCTCATCGCATGAGACCAACAAAATGTGGGTGGGGGGGTTGGCGGATACAAGGAGGACCTAGGTATTGTGAAGACAAAACACCACTCACTGAGCACAAACAAGTTGAACCAACGTTGTTTCATCATCATTTGTCAACATACTGTGATGTGGAATCTACGTGGAAAATACATTGGATTTGAAAAAAGTAATCACCTTTAAAGGATGTTGTGAGGGTGAAATTTAAACCACAGGATGATGTCATCATGGTAACCAAATTTCAACATAGACCAACCTTGTATAACATATGTTGAATTCATACCTCTAAAAACAGATGTTTAACGTTCTATCCAGAATCCAAATAAAAACATGCTGGGCAGCACCTCCTACTGGAGAGTAGATCTATCTGCAGGTACCCTTTGGTCTCCCATCCAGTGTTTTAACCAAGCCCAGCCTTGCTTAGCTATGATATGTCACTGACTATTGCCAATGTCCTGTCGTGAGAATTGTTATCAGATCTCCACTTAAAAATGAAGTGTCACTGTTGCTATCAAAGTCATCCCAAATGGTAGGTTTAACATAGCAAATGAAATGTCGCCATTCTTTATCAATCATATATCATCAACGATGGTAATTAGGCCTATGTAGCATTTGCAAAGTTATCAACAGCTATTGTTTCAATTCTACCCAGAATTCTTCTGACGTAATCATAAAAAGCATGCAGGTTCAAAACAGCATGCATAGGTCAACGCAGGTCCACGGAGATCTTCACAATTGCTGTAATTATCTGCACAGAATGTTAAACGGCATTGACCACTTGCACCATGTAGGCCTGTTTGTAATGTTATCTCAACTGCAATCCGTTCATTTGGTTCTGCTGCTAGATGAAGCACAGTGAAAACACAATAATCTGCTGTATAAATAAACCAAATAGCTGACAATATAGTCCCATTTGAACTTTGCTTTTAAATGGTTGAAAGCGCAGTTATAGACAATTGAGTGACAACTAAACCAAAAACTAAACCAAAGCACAGAAATTGCTTTTTGATTGGAATTTGATTGTGCTTTTAGATGTTTGAAAGCATAGTTATAAAAACATTGGACGTTCAACATTTGGCAGTCTTTTTGATTGGGTGAATATAGGTTGTAATCTCATTGATCAACCAAATATTACACAATTATCCATGTTGAAATTACGTGGTGTGCCCAGCGCTCAAAGAACTAGGTCGCTTCTTCCTGACAGACCGCCCCCAGGTGGTAAAGGAACAGTTGAAGTCGGAAGTTTACATACACCTTAGCCAAATACATTTAAACTCAGTTTCACAATTCCTGACATTTAATCCTAGTAAAAATTCCCTGTCTTTAGGTCAGTTAGGATCACCACTTTATTTTAAGAATGTGAAATGTCAGAATAAAAGTGGAGAGAATGATTTATTTCAGCTTTTATTTCTTTCATCACAATCCCAGTGCGTCAGAAGTTCACATACACTCAATTAGTATTGTTGTTTATCTTCGGTCACATACACTCAATTATAAATTGTTTATCTTCGGTCAAACGTTTTGGGTAGCCTTCCACAAGCTCCCCACAATAAGTTGGGTGAATTTTGGCCCATTCCTCCTGACAGAGCTGGTGCAACTGAGTCAGGATTGTAGGCCTCCTTGCTCACAAACGCTTTTTCAGTTCTGCCCACAAATTTTCTATGGGATTGAGGTCAGGGCTTTGTGATGGCCACTCCAATACCTTGACTTTGTTGTCCTTAAGCCATTTTTCCACAACTTTGGAAGTATGCTTGGGATCATTGTCCATTTGGAAGACCCATTTGCGACCAAGCTGTAACTGATGTCTTGAGGTGTTGCTTCAATATATCCACATAATTGTCCTCCCTCATGATGCCATCTGTTTTGTGAAGTACACCAGTCCCTTCTGCAGCAAAGCACCTCCACAACATACTGCCACCTCCGTACTTCATGGTTGGGATGGTGTTCTTCGGCTTGCAAGCCTCCCCTTTTCCTCCAAACATAACGATGGTCATTATGGCCAAACAGTTCTATTTTTGTTTCATCAGACCAGTGGACATTTCTCCAAAAAGTATGATATTTGTCCTCATGTGCATTTGCAAACCATAGTCTGGCTGTTTTATGGCGGTTTTGGAGCAGTGACTTCTTCCTTGCTGAGCGGCCTATTATGTTAGGTAGATATAGGACTCATTTTTACTGTGGATATAGATACTTTTGTACCTGTTTCCTCCAGCATCTTTACAGGGTCATTTGCTGTTTTCCTGGGATTGATTTGCACTTTTCACACCAAAGTACATTCATCTCTAGGAGACAGAACGCGTCTCCTTCCTGAGCGGTATGATGGCTGCGTGTTGCCATAGTGTTTATACTTACGTACTATTGTTTGTACAGATGAACGTAGTACCTTCAGGCAATTGGGAATTTGCTCCCAAGGATGAACCAGGCTTGTGGAGGTCTACAATTTTTTTTTTAGGTCTTGGCTGATTTTTAAAAATATTTTACCATTGATGTCAAGCTAAGAGCCACTGAGTTTGAAGGTAGGCCTTGAAATACATCCACAGGTACACCTCCAATTGACTCAAATGATGTCAATTAACCTATCAGAAGCTTCTAAAGCGATGACATCATTTTCTGGAATTTTCCAAGCTATTTAAAGGCACAGTCAACTTAGTGTGTGTAAACTTCTGACCCACTGGAATTGTGATACAGTGAATTATAAGTGAAATAATCTGTCTGTTCAATTGTTTAATTGTTGGAAACATGTCTTGTGTCATGCAGAAAGTAGATGTCCAAACCAACTTTCCAAAACTATAGTTTGGTTGAAAAACGATTTTTAATGACTCCAACCTAAGTGTATGTAAACTTCTGATTTCAACTGTAGGTAACACCACATCTGCCAGGCTAATCCTCAACACGGGGGCCCCTCAGGAGTGCGTGCTTAGTCCCCTCCTGTACTCCCTGTTCACCCATAACTGCATGACCAACCACGACTCCAACACATCATTAAGTTTGCAGACGACACAACAATGGTAGGCCTGATCACCAACAACGATGAGACAGCCTATAGGGAAGAGGTCAGAGACCTGGCAGTGTTTGATTGTGTACTATAGAAAACGGAGGGCCGAGCACGCCCCTATTCTCATCGACAGGGCTGTGGTGGAGCAGGTTTAGAGCTTCAAGTCCCTTGGTGTCCACATTACTAACAATCTGTCATGGTCCGAACACACCAAGACAGTTGTGAAGAGGGCACGACAACGCCTATTCCCCCTCAGAAGACTGAAAAGATTTGTCATGGCTTGTCAGATCCTCAATAGGCTCTACAGCTGCACAGTCGAGAGTATCCAGACTGGTTGCATCACTGCCTGGTATGGCAACTGCTTGGCCGCAAGCCACTACAGAGGGAAGTGCGTATGGCCCAGTACATCACCGGGGCCAAGCTTCCTGCCATCCAGTTCCTCTATACCAGACGGTGTCAGAGGAAGGCCCTAAAAATCGTCAGACTCCAGCCACCCTAGTCATAGACTGTTCTCTCTGCTACCGCACGGCAAGCGGTACTGGAGCACCAAGTCTAAGTCCAAAATGCTTCTAAACAGCTTCTACCCCCAAGCCATAAGACTCCTGAACAGCTAACCAAATGGAAACCCGGACTATTTGCATTGATCCCCCCCCCCCCTTTGTACTCTGTTTATATCTATGCTATGTTATTTTTTTGTTGCTCTTTAATTATTTTTTATTTTTGTATTATCTTCTTTTTTTCATTTCGATTTATTTATTTATTGTTTACTTCAGTTTATTTAGTAAATACTTTAACACTTAACACTGCATTGTTGGTTAAGGGCTTGTATGTAAGCATTTCACTGAAAGGTGTGTTTGGCGCATGTGACAAATATAATGTGACTTGGTTTGATTTTGATTTTTGATTTCTGTGTCGAGGACCTCTCTATCTCAAGGTGCTCTCTATCTCCCTTAAGATGTCAACCCACTGCTCTGGCGTCGACTCGTTACCTCAATTCAACTTCAAGGCTGCAGTGCTGAATTGTGTATGGCAGTGTCATAACACAGACTTTAGACTAGAGTTTTTCCATCAACAAAAATTCTCGGCGCCTGACACGAAAAATATTCTATGTACAGCTACACGCCTTGTTTCAGCTATAGCATAATGACTGTGGACACAGAATTGGGATAAATGTGTGCACAGGAAAATACTATACGGACACTCCTGGCCTGCAAACCGATATCTCATTTCACAATTGGTTAAAATTCGGTTAGGGTTAGGGTGAAAGTTTGGTTATGGTGAAGAAAAGAGTCCGTTTTTGATTTGGTTAGTCGTTTTTGCAGGTCAGCAGTCTCCTTATAGTCTCTCATGTGTAAACAGTGTGAGAATTACAAAAGAATGTCTGCACTATTTCTGACTAAGGATCAATATACCGTATAACATCCCAAACAACCCGAATATAACAGAGAGAACAGGGTTGGGAGAATGGAATCATTAGCTCGTTGGTATTAGCTGAAGGCCAGAAGCATTATCGACTTGATGCAGAATAGCATTACTAAGATGCATAATGTAATGCAGGCTAACTTGTGTGGTCTACAAGATTTGCATATTCACAGCGAATCAGGTCTGTCTCTTCCACTAGCAGTTGTTACTCCAAAAATAAGATAATAAAGAGAAGATAGGCTTCCCTAGTATCTTCAGAATAGAGGAGGTTATTTTTCATAACATTAGAAAGTGAAAGAATTGTGAATGAATGGTCAGTTTGATCAAGACAAACAATTAATATTATAGAACACTGAAGTCATTCCAATATTAATATCTGGAGTTACAGGGAAATCACTTGCCCTGAGCCATGAATTTTACCAATAACAGACGCATTTGCTGTGTCATTTTCTATTAGTTTTTGGTGGAACAAATTGCTCTAAGTCCGATTGAAAGTGGCAGTTGAATTAATAGGTTTTCTACTCCTATTCATGATATATTACATTAACAGATAAGTCCGTTTCCTTGCAGATAAGGAGGTCTCCTTGCAGCTTGTTATAGCATTGCAGTACAAATGGTTGGTCACAGAATCTATCAATCCCCTTTTGAGTTTCGAGAGGGATTTTGTCACCATTTCATATGGTTATGTTATATGTATTTTCTGACTCGTGTTGGGAAATATTATAGAGCAAACAGATATGATTTAGTATTTTTGAGCTGTTGTCATATGTGAGCAACTTGGTAATCCATTTCACTCAGTCTGAGAAGTTTGACATAGTTTAGCTGTAAAAGGGAAATCAATTCCTAGCTTGGGCCTCCAGAAATCATTGAATACTTGATCTGAAATGTACAATTTCAGGTAGTAGTTCATGGTGAGTTCTAGTGAGAGTGAGGTTATATTTTGTTGTATCCAATGGTGTATAACATCATTACACAAAATAAATCAAATTGTATGTTACACGCGTCTCTCACGGTTTTCTTCCTCCTCTTCCTCTGAAGAGGTGAAACAGGGATCGGACCAAAACGCAGCGTGGTTATAGTTCATGGTTCTTTAATCAGAAAACTCAAACATGAACAAACTACAAAACAATAACCGTGAAAACCGTAACAGTCCTAACTGGTGCATAAAACACAAAGACAGGAAACAATCACCCACAAAATACCCAAAGAATATGGCTGCCTAAATATGGTTCCCAATCAGAGACAACAATAAACACCTGCCTCTGATTGAGAACCAATCTAGGCAACCATAGACTTACCTAGACACATAAACTGAACACAACCCCACAAATCTACAAAAAACCCTAGACAAGGCAAAACACATAAATCACCCATATCACACCCTGGCCTAACTAAAATAATAAAGAAAACAAAGATAACTAAGGCCAGGGCGTGGCAGCGTCAAATACAACAGGTACAACCTAGCCCTTAACCAACAACACAATTCAAGAAATAGAGTAAAAAAAATCTAATCAAAAAGGTAACACAAGAAATGTACGTAACAATAATGAGGCTGTCACGCCTTGGTCTTAGTATTTTGTGTTTTCTTTAATTATTTGTTCAGGCCAGGGTGTGACATGGGGTTATTGTATTGTCTTATTGGGGTTTTTGTAGGCATTGGGATTGTGGTTGATTAGGGGTGTGTCTAGTATATGCTTGGCTGCCTGAGGCGGTTCTCAATCTGAGTCAGGTGATTCTCGTCGTCTCGGATTGGGAACCGTATTTAGGGAGCCTGAGTTTCACTTTGTATTTCGTGGGTGATTGTTCCTGTCTCTGTGTAGTGTTCACCAGATAGGCTGTATTAGGTTTCACGTTCCGTTTGTTGTTTTTGTATTTATTAGTTATTTCATGTATCGTTCCGTTTTTCTTCATTAAAGACATGAGTAACCACCACGCTGCATTTCGGTCCGACTCTCCTTCTCATACAGAAAACCGTTACAGAGGCTATATACAGGGTCTTGAAAAAGAAGGGTCAACACCGCAAATATTGACTCTTTGCATCAACTTCATATAATTGTCAATAAGAGCCTTTGACACTTATGAAATGCGTGTAATTATACTTCAGTATTCCATAGTAACAGCTGAAAAAAATATCTAAAGACACTGAAGCAGCAAACTTTGTGAAAATTAATATTTGTGTCATTCAAAAAACTTTTGGCCCCGACTGTAGTCGCTGTTCTGATGTCCAGAAGCTCTTTTCAGTCAGAAGAGATGCTAGCAGCAATGGTAGCAGCAACATTATGTACGAAATTAGTTCGTTTTTTTAAAACATTTTTTAAAACTAAACAAAATAACACAGTTGGTTGGGAGCCTGTAAAACGGCAGCCATCTTCTCCGGCGCCATTATATGCGGGAAAACACTTTGATTGTGTCGAGCTTCCATTTACTTTGGCAAAATTTGACATGATGCCTACAGTATATCCACGTAAAATATGTTGTTTATTATAAGCATTGACTTCTCAACCCCATTTTCCACACACATAACGCTACCATAATGTATTCACAACCTCCAGAAAACCTCACACCAGCCTCTAGTGCATCATTTCAATAACTAGCCAAGGTCCCCAGGCTTGCATATGAACCCTTTTGCCATGTTCTCCATAGATATACTGAAAAAAGGGCAGTGCCCTTTTGCTATTGTTGATAGCCCAAACAATGAGTCACAACAATAAGACAAAACGTACATACCCCAGGGCAGTACCCCCTACAAAGATAAACAACCTGCAACAGCTTAACGTCTCTACAACACATCACAGAGTAGATCGAAGCATTTAATGCATCTAAATGGGATTTGTTCTCTTCTTTGCCTTATTGCCTTGTTGTAGATAGTGGAGTTGTGTCTTCAAGATATATGGCGTATAATCTATGTCATTTAGAAGACGCTTTTATCCAAAGCAATTTACAGTCATACGTGCGGCTCCAGCGGGAATCAAACCCACAATCTTAGCGTTGTAAGTGCCACATTCTACCAACTAAGCCACATAGGACCCAATCCTGATAGAAGCGTCAGTGCTTGAAATTTTTGTTCCGCCATTTTACTTATGTTACGCTAAGTAAGTGTTATGTTAAGTATACAGGTGTATTAGCGTCTCTATACTATGGCATCCGATTACTCGAGCTGTCGAAATGGGACACCTTGGCTCCCAGATGCATGGAATTGCGTCATGAATACCTGTTTTTTTTTTTTACCATTAACTGGTACTCATGCAGAGAGGATAAAATCCACCAGGAACGCAGACAGCATGGGTCCGACCCAAATCCTTGGAGTGACAGCCTGTAATCTTCTGTCTCGAGAGAAAGGCAAAAAACATGTTTGATCCTTTGACTAAGGATTACAGAGCGAACAGGAGAAATAGCTGAAAGGAGCTCTATACATTTGGTGCAGTCTCTCCTTGAACAGGCAGAAACATTTCGTGAGCCATTATTAGTGAAGTTACCCAGTACAGATCTAGTTTACATTTAACAAAAATATTTTTTGTATTTTATTTAACCCTTATTTTACCAGGTAAATTGACTGAGAACACATTCTCATTTATAGCAACGACCTGGGGAATAGTTACAAGGGAGAGAAGGGGGGATTAATGAGCCAATTGGAAGCTGGAGATAATTAGCTGGCCATGATCGTATAAGGGCCAGATTGGGAATTTAGCAAGGACACCGGGGTTAACATCCCTACCCTTACGGTAAGTGCCACGGGATCTTTTGTGACCACAGAGAGTCAGGACACCTGCTTAACATTGAATCCAAAAGACAGCACTTTACACACGGCAATTTCCCCAATCACTGCATTCACAAATCATTTCTGGGTAACACTGAAGTACCTTCCTGTGATTGTTTTCAATTAAAATGGTTTAGCAAGAATTTTGCTACGACTGATCTGAGTGGGGAGAGGAACACTGAAAACGAACTGTTATTAGCGGAAAGTTTTGGTACTCTTTCTTATTGGTCTATTAACTAATTGACCTGCTGGTGATGTCACCAGGCAGGCCAAAACTCCATCCCACCAAAACATGCTGAAATGTGTTTACAAACAGCTCTATCACTAAAATGGCATTATCATTTTCACAATTTCACAGTATTATTTCAACCTCATAGTGTGGACATACAGTATATACAAAACACTGGGAAATAATGTTTTTGGCTGCACTGGGCCTTTAAAGTAAGTAATCTTGTCTGAACCAACCCATCTCCTCTCACTGGGTACACACTGGTTGAATCAACATTGTTTCCACGTCATTTCAATTAAATTACGTTGACCCCAACGTGGAATAGACGTTGAATTGACGTCTGTGCCCAGTGGCCTGTTTCTGTAGGATGAGATAGCTTGATGTACAAGTATATCCCCTGGTGTCACACCCTGATCTGTTTCACCTGTCTTTGTGCTTGTTTCCACCCCCCTCCAGGTGTCGCCTGGAGGGGGGTGGAATCTTGCAATGTTATTACTTCACAATGGTGGCTGCAATGTTCATTTTTGGAGACTTAACCTACCAAACAAAGTGAGTGAGTTTGTATGGCAATTATGGGACTGTGATGTGGAACAGCTCAAAATGAATTGAACGATGAGGTAGTCATGTAGGCACTAATCCCTGAATGAAATCCCATCTCAAATTGAACTTCCTTTTGTCGCTATGTTTAGTGTTCAAAGGACCACGAGTGGGTTCTGGGGAAAGCCTTCATTGCCTCAGCTTTCCCAACTTGTCTTCCCAAAGAAATCTCTTGTGCATCCCAAATGGCTCCCTACACAGTGTACTACTTTTGACCAGGGCCCATTGGGCTCCTTAGAGAGACTTTCCATTTCCAATTATGAAGAAATATGGACGGGAGATGGCGACTGTCACAGCCCCCCCCCACACCACCCCACCCTAAAGTTTCATTTTAATTAATCTCTGTCAGAAATCGGCAGCTTGGCGACACGCAACACATTGCAGGCCCCTGAAGTACATCCAATCTTCTGTCTCAATAGGCATTAAATTAGCAAGAACATTTCCACTGTTGTCACCCCTGCGCACATAACAAATGGAATACATTTGGCGACGTGACATAATGGAGCACTAACAAATGACTTGCCGGCGTGGACATTTGGAGGGACACTGAGCAGGTGAATCACTACCTTGGGCGCTTTGTCATGTAGTCGCTAAGGAGCTTGAATGTGCAGAGAGGCAGATTTAGATATGTGGAATTGAATGGGAGGGAGATTTTCTAATCTGTGGATGTCTGTGGCTTTCTTCCAGTGCAGTGATGTCATGTTTGGTTTTACACAAGGTCAAGGAACAATTTTTGGGCTATTGCCCATGGATGTCCTGGAGTAATGTGGTGTTTTCTGACTCAACTATGTTCTGGCTTACTGCCAAGCTTAATTGACAATGCATACTCTCACTTGCCATTGGTTGCGAATGTATCTAAGGTTTATGCGCCTGTAATACAAGTTTATTGTTTTGTTGAACATGTTGCTCGTCTGACTCTGAATTGAATTTGTGTAAATTGCTTTCATTTTTGAATATATGGGAGAGTGGTGTAAGTTGAGCCCTTTTTTACATTTTGCTTCACTGTCAAAGAAGTGTGAAGACATCAAAGTGAAGACATCGAAACTCTGAAATAACACATATGTTCAACAAATCAAAATATATTTGAGATTTGAGATTCTTCAAAGTAGCCACCCTTTACCTTGATGACAGCACATATGCTGAGCACTTGTTGGCTGCTATTCCTTCACTCGGTCCAACTCATCCCAAACCATCTCAATTGGGTTGAGGTTGGCTGATTGTGGAGGCTAGGTCATCTGATGCAGCACTCCATCTCTCTCCTTCTTGGTCAAATAGCCCTTACACAACCTACACAGTGTTTTGGGTTATTGTCATGTTGAAAACAAATGACAGTCCCACTAAGCGCAAACTAGATGGGATGGCATATCACTGTAGAATGCTATGGAAGCCGTGCTGGTTAAGTGGGCCTTGAATTCTAAATAAATCACAGACAGTGTCACCAGCAAAGCAGCCCCACCTCATCACACCTCCTCCATGCTTTATGGTGAGAACCAAACAGGCGGAGATCTTCTGTTCACCTTCTCTGCGTCTCAAAGACACAGCGGTTAGAACCAAAAATCTAAACTTTCGACTCATCAGACCATGCACATAAATAAAATCATTGAGGATAACACACAATAAAGTCTGGGACTTATTTCCATTGTGGTCCTCTTGAGACAAGATCGAACACAGTTAAACACAGTTTGGCAGTGAAATAATAACAAAAAACAGAGAAGAAGAACATCTATCTCATCATTGCAGTTACATCATAGAGGTTATTCATATGGGCACTGAAGACATCAAGCATATTTTTACTTTATTTTTAAAGCTACCCGAGAGAACGTTGTTTTTATGGGCAGAGGCAACTCATTCCATTCTGAGGCGCCAGTATACAAGAAAGTACCTTTCCCAGCATTACTCCTGAACCTGTATAACCTGTCTACGATACTGGTTCCCAATTGGGAATCAACCCTCCCACGTGCAGCTGGAACGGTGGCGCATGGAACGCAAAAATATTCTTAAAAATATTTAACCTCCACACATTAACAAGTCCAATAGCTCAAATGAAAGATAAACATCTTGTTCATTTAGCCAGCAAGTCAGATTTCTAAAATGTTTTACGGCGAAAACATAGCACATATATATGTAAAACCACCACCAGACACAGCTCATTTCAATAGCCAAAACATGCAATCAACAAACGCAGGATTAAAAAATAAATCGCTCACTAACCTTTTGAAAATCTTCATCAGATGACAGTAATATGACATATTACACAGTACATATTTTTTTTTTTCAATAATATGCCATTTATATCCATAAATGTCCATTTACAGTGAGTTCACCTTCAGAAATTACTCAAAAACGCCCGCAGGAAATCTATGTAGCGCGGCAAGATAACGTAAAATAGACATCATAAACTTTGACTAAATATACATGTTCTACATATAGTTAGAAAGATACACTGCTTCTTTATGCAACCGCTGTGTTAGATTTATTTTTAACGTTACAGAAATCGCACACTATTCCATATTGTGAGACAGCGCTCAGTTCCAAGCTACATTTCCACGTAATGTTGGAGTCAACAGAAACACAGATTTAAGCATAAATATTCCCTTACCTTCGATGGTCTTCGTTCAGAATGTTCTGGAAGGCTTCATACTTACCCAATACATCGTTTGGTTTCAAGTCTTGCGTCTTTGTATTAGCTACTGCTAATAACATCAGCTGAAATGCACCCAAAACGTCCTCTGGTCCGGATAAGTTGCGCATCAAAACTTCAAAATTACACATTATATGTCGACTAAACAGGTCAAACTAAGTGCAGAAGCAAGCTTTATGATGTTTTAGACGTGCAAAACAAACTTCAATTCAATCGCCCATCGTCTGCCCTTCTCTTCAGTGCTGGAAACAAAGGAATGACTGTGACCAATTCGCGCCCATACGCACAGCCTATTCTCTCGTGGCACGCACTAATTTCACTCCCATAGGGTCAATTCTCGCGCGATTTGAACGGTTTGAAGCTCTAATGAAAGAGGACATCTAGCGGAAGAGATAGAAAGTGTCCCCAGAATCATAGCTGGTTGGGAGGGGTGGGGGCATGACATCAAAGTTGCTCCAACTTTCATGGCCACAGAAACTAGTTTGGAAGAATGCCTGCCCTGTGAGTTCTGCTATACTTACAGACATAATTCCAACGGTTTTAGAATCTTTAGAGTGTTTTCTATCCAATAATAATTTTAATTTGCATATATTAACAATTTTTGAAAGATTTTTTTTCCAGTTTACTAGGGGTACCCAATCTCTCCAAAGGGGGCGTATATCTGCCATATCCTCAACAGGATAAGCACACATCAGCAACACCTGATCTGGTGCTGTGATGGTGTGCATCCTTAATATGAGGAAAGTAATCACTTAGATATCTGGACGCAGGACCATAAATACTCCTGTAAACCGAACCTAGTCTAATCTGGGACACCCTAGCCTCAACAGGCAGCCAGTTTAGTTCCTGAAAGCAGCTCTTGCCTATGTGAGTATGTGGACTCACCTTCAATACTACCCTGATCAGCTTATTCCGTGCTATCTGGAGCTTCCCCTTCATACGTTTAGATAAGCCCCCAAACCAGGAAGTACTAGCGTTGTCAAAATGGCATTGAATGAGGGCAGTGTCTAGCACTTTCATGGAGTCCTTATCAAGCAGCTTGGACTTTCTAGCCAAAAAATTAGTCCTGGCATTAACCTTCCCTAGCACTTTATTGGCCATGCTCACACCTCACAAGCTTCCATCAAGGATACATCCCAGGTAGCTAACAGACGTTTTAGTAGTCAGCATCTCACCCCCTAACTCCACTCTGATTTCAGAGGACCTACTCAATTTAGGTCTGGAACCAAAATTAATTGCCTCAGTTTTCCCTAATTGCAAAGATAGCTTATTATCTCCAAGCCATGTGCTAATGTTAGTAAGCTCTGTGCTAAGTATGCTCTCCAAAATAGTTTTACTTTTGTGAGACAGCAGAAGTGTAGAGTCATCCGCATAAAGAAAAATAAGTCAAGAACAAACATCTTTCATATTGTTAATATACAATAAAAACAGCAGAGGCCCAAGCACGCACCCCTGCGGAACGCCACAACTCATTGGTTTTGCCTGAGTCAGTGAAACATTAACCACTACTACTTGTTCCCTTCCTGATAAATATGACTTTACCCAGCCTAGAGGGATACTGCTTACCCCCAGTGCCTCCAGTTTGGAGATTAGGAGACAGTGGTTAACCTGTTAGAGCTCTAGGGGCGCTATTTCATTTTTGGATAAAAAACGTTCCCGTTTTAAGCGCGATATTTTGTCACGAAAAGATGCTCGACTATGCATATTCTTGACAGTTTTGGAAAGAAAACACTCTGAAGTTTCAGAATCTGCAAAGATTTTGTCTGTAAGTGCCCCAGAACTCATTCTACAGGCGAAACCAAGATGATGCATCACCAAGGAATTAGCAGAATTTCTGAAGCTCTGTTTTCCATTCTCTCCTTATATGCGCAACGAATGAGCCTACACTTTCTGTCGTTCGCCCAAGGTCTTAGCAGCATTGTGACGTATTTGTAGGCATATCATTGGAAGATTGACCATAAGAGACTACATTTTCCAAGTGTCCGCCTGGTGTCCTGCGTCAAATTCGGTGCGCAATTGCCAGCTGCTTCTACTTTACCATTTGATTCAGGGGAGAAAGCATGTGTCCAAGAACGATGTATCAATGAAGAGATATGTGAAAAACACCTTGATGATTGATTCTAAACAACGTTTGCCATGTTTTCAGTCGATATTATGGAGTTAATTTGGAAAAAAGTTCGCGTTTTGAGGACTGAATTTTCAGATTTTTTTTGGTAGCCAAATGTGATGTATAAAACGGAGCTATTTCTAATACACAAGGAATCTTTTTGGAAAAACTGAGCATCTGCTATCTAACTGAGAGTATCCTCATTGAAAACATCAGAAGTTCTTCAAAGGTAAATGATTTTATTTGAAGGCTTTTATGTTTTTGTTAATGTTGCGTGCTGGATGCTAACGCTAATGCTAACGCGAAATGCTAACGCGAAATGCTAACGCTAGCTAGCTACTTTTACACAAATGATTGTTTTCCTATGGTTGAGAAGCATATTTTGAAAATCTGAGATGACAGTGTTGTTTACAAAAGGCTAAGCTTGAGAGATGGCATATTTATTTCATTTCATTTGCGATTTTCATAAATAGTTAACGTTGTGTTATGCTAATGAGCTTGCTGATAGATTTACACAATCCTGGATACAGGGTTTTTTTCATAGCTAAACGTGACGCAGAAAACGGAGCGATTTGTCCTAAACAAATAATCTTTCAGGAAAAACTGAACATTTGCTATCTGAGAGTCTCCTCATTGAAAACATCTGAAGTTCTTCAAAGGTAAATGATTTTATTTGAATGCTTTTCTGTTTTTTTGTGTAAATGTTGCCAGCTGAATGCTAATGCTAAATGCTACGTTAGCCATCAATACTGTTACACAAATGCTTGTTTTGCAATGGTTGAGAAGCATATTTTGAAAATATGAGATGACAGTGTTGTTAACAAAAGGCTAAGCTTGAGAACTAGCATATTTATTTCATTTCATTTGCGATTTTCATGAATAGTTAACGTTGCGTTATGGTAATGAGCTTGAGTCTGTATTCACGATCCCGGATCCGGGATGGGGAGATCAGAAAGGTTAACTGTATCAAAGGCCTTCTGTAGGTCAAGCAGTACCATTCCACGGAGGTCTCCCTCATCAATCTCTTTCCTGATGAAGTGAGTCAAGTAAAGTAGACATTAATAAGTAGTATCATAAATCATACAATCATACATTAGACTTTGTTTGTTAACATATTCATACATTTGCTCTTGTACAACTCTCTCCAGGATCTTTGATGTTACAGAGGATAGATACAGGCCTATAATTCTCAGGGTCAGACTTTATCACCTTCTTATACAGAGGTATAACTTTAACTTGTATCATGTCCCTGGGAAAGATGCCTTGTTCAAGAGAGAGATTAACGATATCTGTAACACAAGGGCCAATTTGCTCAGCAGGATCTATAAGAAACCATGCAGGAATATTATCCAGGCCTGTGGCTTTAGAGCATTTAAGCTCTGCCAGCATACTGACCTTTTTGACTGTTGCTACCTTTGCAAAAGAAAAAGAGTTTGGCTGAACCCCTAACTCTAAATAATACTTCTTGACTTGGTTGCTTCCAAACAAAACAGAACTGGTGGGCAGCTTGCTAACCAGCCTGCTGGCAACAGAAGTAGTGGTTTCTTTGCAGCAATTCCACCATGCAGGCCTGATTCACACAGTCTCCTCTGAACAGTTGATGTTGAGATGTGTCTGTTACTTGAACTCTGTGAAGAATTTATTTGGGCTGCAATTTCTGAGGCTGGTAACTCTAATGAACTTAGCCTCTGCAGCAGAGGTAACTCTGGGTCTTCCTTTCCTGTGGCGGTCCTCATGAGAGCCAGTTTCATTATAACGTTTGATGCTTTTTGCGACTGCACTTGAAGAAACTTTCAAAGTTCTTGCAATGTTCGGGCATTGACTGACCTTCATGTCTTAAAGTAACAATGGACTGTCATTTCTCTTTGCTTATTTGAGCTGTTCTTGCCATAATATGGACTTGGTCTTTTACCAAATAGGGCTATCTTCTGTATACCACCCCTACCTTCTCACAACACAATTAATTGGCTAAAACGCATTGAGAATGAAAGAAATTCCACAAATGTATTTAACAAGGCACACCTGTTAATTGAAATGCATTCCAGGTGACTATTGAGAGAATACCAAGAGTGTGCAAAGCTATCATCTTGGCAAAGGCTGGTTACTTTGAAGAATCTCAAATATAAAATACATTTTGATTTGTTTAACACTTTTTTTACTACATGATTCAATATGTGTAATTTCATAGGTTTGATGTCTTCACTATTATTCAACAGTATAGAAAATAGTAAAACAAAAGAAAAACTTGCATGAGCAGGTGTGTGCAAACATTTGACTGGTACAGTATGTAAAATATTTACATTTGAATCATTCACCAGATGCTCTTATCAAGAGCGACTTATAGTTAGTTAGTTAGTGTGTTCATCTTCAGGTAGCTAGGTGAGACAACCACATGCACTAAATTTACACATAAAAGTATGTGGACACTTAAGAGCTCAGTGACTTTCAAAGTAGCACTGTCATAGGACGCCACCTTTCCAACAAGTCAGTCACAAAATGCCGCTGGAAGTAAGATTAGGGTTAGGGTTGATTTGATATACATTCATGTACATACTTCCTCAATTTAGCCTGACCAACCGGTGCCCCCGCACATTGGCTACCTTGGCTATTTGCATTGTGTCCCACCACTCGCCATCCCCTCTTTTACGCTACTGCTACTCTCTGTTTATCATATATGCATAGTCACTTTAACCATATCTACATGTACATACTACCTCAATCAGCCCGACTAACCAGTGCCTGTATATAGCCTCGCAACTGTTATTTTTCTCTGTCTTTTTACGTACCTAATGTTCACCTAATACCTTTTTTTTTAATTACACTGTTGGTTAGAGCCTGTAAGTAAGCATTTCACTGTAAGGTCAACACCTGTTATATTCGGCGGACGTGACAAATAAACTTTGATTTGATTTGAGTTAGTCAAAGTTATGCCCTGATAGAGCTGTTATTGTGAAGTGGAAACATCTAGCAGCAACAATGGCTCAGCTGGGAAGTGGTAGGCTACACAAGCTCACAGAACGGGACCACCGAGGGCTGAACCACTTAGCACAAAACAATTGTCTGTCCTTGGTTGCAACACTCACTACCGAGTTCCAAACTGCCTCTGGAAGCAAGGTCAGCACAATAACTGTTTGTCAGCTTCATGAAGTGGGGTTACATGGCCGAGCAGTCACAAAGCGTAATACCAAGCATCGGCTAGAGTGGTGTAAAGCTCGCCACCACTAGACTCTGGAGTAGTGGAAAGGCGTTCTCTGGATTGATGACTCACGCTTCACCATCTGGCAGTACGACGAACGAATCTAGGTTTGGCGGATGCCAGGAGAACGCTACCTGTCCGAATGCATAGTGCCAACAGTAAAATTTGGTGGAGGAGGAATAGTGGTCTGGGGCTGTTTTTCATGGTTCAGGCTAGGCCCCTTAGTTCCAGTGAAGGGAAATGTTAACGCTCCAGCATACAATGACATTCTAGACCTTTCTGTGCTTCCAACTTGTGGAAGGCCCTTTCTTGTTTCACCATGACAATGTCCCAATACACAAAGTGAGGACGATTCAGAAATGGTTTGTCGAGATCGGTGTGGAAGAACTTGACGGGTCTGCACAGAGCCTTGACCTCAATCCCATTGAACACCTTTGGGATGAATTGGAACACCGACTACAAGCCAGGCCTAATTTCCCAATATCAGTGCCCGACCTCACTAATGCTCTTGTGGCTGAATGGAAGCAAGTCTCTGCAGCAATGTTCCAACATCTAGTGGAAAGCTTTCCCAGAAGAGTTGAGGCTGTTATAGCAACAATGGGGGAACAAACTCCATATTAATGATTTTGGAATGAGATGTTCGACGAGCAGTTGTCAACATACTTTTGGTCATGTAGTGTATCACATTCAAATATACCGGATACGAACCTTCCATTCCAGCTAAACAATGGAACACCAGAACAGTGTCTATAGAGCGAAACGGCACGTGGATTAGCATGCGGTAGGGCTGAGTCCCAAATGGCACCCTATGCCCTAGATAGTGAAATACATTATTTGAAAAAGGGTTCCAAAAGAGTTCCTCGGTAGTCCCCATAGGACCCTTTTTGGTGCCAGGTAGAACCCTTTTTGGTTCCATGTAGAACCCTCTGTAGAATGGAACCAAAAGGGTTATTCAAAGGGTCCTCCTATGGGGACAGCCAAATAACCTTTTAAGGTTCTAGATAGCACCTTTTTTTCTAAGAGTGTAGAGCTATGGTCAAAAGTATGGCACTACATAAGAAATAGGGTGTAATTTGTGACAGATTAGGTTACAACCATCCATAGTAGGCCTACTCTCTTTCCCTCCAATGTGACGTGGCACAAAGAGAATATGACTTTGTCATATGTTTCTCAAATCTATGCACAGAGGAACAAAAAACATAACAGCTCATTTCAAATGCATTACTGTGCACACTCACATCCCTTACAAAGTAGAAACTTCCATTCCTGAACCACATGCTCTCCAGTCGGCACACATCAATGTCTGAACCCATAGCTCCATATTTAGAGAAAACTCTGCCCTATATTCGGGAAGATACCACATGTATCATTACTCTAGGATTTAAACAATAAAGTGGCACCCCGCCACTTTTTGTGGGGTAAACAGCTGAGTTTATTTAACTAGGCAAGCCAGTTAAGAACAAATTCTTATTTAGAATGACGACCTACTAAAAGGCAAAAAGCGTCCTGCGGGGATGGGGGCTGGAATAAAATTTTAAAAAATAGGACAAAATACACATCCCGACGAGAGAGACACCACAACACTACATGAAGAGACCCTAGAGACAACTACACAGCATGGCAGCAACACATGACAACACAGCGTGGTAGCAACACAACATGACAACATGGTAGCAACACAGCATGGCAGCAGCATAACATAATAGCAGCTTAAAGCATGGTACATAGGCATAGAAGTCAGCACAAAGGGAAAGAAGGCAGAGACAATACATCACGCGAAGCATCAAGTAGTGTCATTAAGAGTGTCCATGATTGAGTGTTTGAATGAAGAGATGGCTATAAAACTGTCCAGTTTGAGTGTTTTTTGCAGCTCATTCCAGTCCCTAGCTGCAGCAAACTGAAAAGAGGAGCGACCCAGGGATGTGTGTGCTTTGTGGACCTTTAACAGAATGTGACTGGCAGAATGGGTGATGATGAGGGCTGCAGTAGGTATCTCAGAGGGGACTGAGGCCTTAGATGGTTTTATAAATAAGCATCAACCAGTGGGTCTTGCGTCCCGTATACAGAGATAGACAGTTTACAGAGGAGTATAGAGTGCAATGATGTGTCCTATAAGGAGCATTGGTGGAAAATCTGATGGCTGAATGGTAAAGCCCATCTAGCTGCTCGAGAGCAACCTTACCTGCCAATGTAACGATGTGCGCTGAGAGTCGGGAAGCAAGTTCAGGGAGTGAGTGTTTTAATAAATAAATTAAACATAATACAAAACAAGAAACACGACAGGAACAAGAAACATAGACAGGAAACAGAAACAATGACGCCTGGGGAAGGAACCAAAGGCAGTGACATCTAGCCATACTCTCAAGTACTTTTATGAGGTGACTACCTCAAGCTCTAAACACTCTGAGGTAGTAATCACACTGGTGAGGAGAGGGGCATTCTTCTTACCGAACCACATTACCTTTGTTTTGGAATTGTTCCGAACAGGGTTAAGGGCAGAGAAAGCTTGTTGGACACTAAGAAAGCTTTGTTGTCTGGGGAGGGGCCAGCTGAGTATAAAATTGTATCATCTGCCTATAAATGGATGAGAGAGATACCTACTGCCTGAGCTATGTTGTTGATGTGAACTGAGAAGAGCGTGGGGCCTAGGATCGAGCCTTGGTGTACTCCCTTGGTGACAGGCAGTGACTGAGACAGCAGATGTTATGACTTTATACACTGCACTTGAGGTAGATAGCAAACCAGGCCAAATACCCCTCAGAGACACCAATACTCTTTAGAAGAATGTCATGCTCTACCGTATCAAAAGCTTTGGCCAAGTCATTAAAAATAGCTGCACAACATTGCTTAGAATCAAGGGCAATGGTGACATCATTTAGGACCTTTAAGATTGCAGTGACACATCCATAACCTGAGCGGAAACCAGATTACATACCAGAGAGAATACTATTATCAGGAATCAAGGTAAGACCCAAGTGCAGACTGTGTGAAGTAACAATGTTTATTGTAACCAGGCAAACGACAGGTCAAGGGCAGGCAGGGGTCAAAAACCGGGAGGATGAGAAAAAGAGAGATTAGGGAAAAACAGGAGCTGAGACAAAACGCTGGTAGGCTTGAACAAAACAAGACGAACTGGCAACGGACAGACAGAAAACATAGGTATAAATACACAGGGGATAATGGGGAAGATTGGCGACACCTGGAGGGGGGTGGTGAGAAGCACAAGGACAGGTGAAACAGATTAGGGCATGACATCTATAGACATCAAGAAAGCCAGTCAGTTGATTATTGGCAAGTTTTTCCAACACTTTTGATAAACAGGGTAAAATAGAAATAGGCCTATAACAGTTAGGATCAGTTTGATCTCCCCCTTTAAATAAAGGACACACCATGGCTGCCTTCCAAGCAATGGGAACCTCCCCAGAGAGGAGAGACAGGTTGAAAAGGTTAGAGATAGGCTTAGTGATTATAGGGGCTGCAACCTTAAAGACGAATGGATCTTTTAGGAGCTCCTTTAACATCTCAGACTCAGTGACCGCCTGCAGTGAGAAACTTTGTATCGCGGAAGGGGAAAAAGAGGAAGGAGCATCGAGGCTAGTCGCATTAGAAGGGCTGGGAGATGATGAAATGTTGGAAGGGCAAGGAAGAATGGCTGAGTCAAATAGGAATCCTGACATAATGAAGTGGTGATTAAAGAGCTCAGCCATGCGCTCCTTGGCAGTAACAACCACATCGTCAATTTTAAAGGACATGGGCAGCTGTGAGGAGGAGGGTTTATTCTCATTTTACAGAACTTCTTGGGGTTAGACCCTGCTTAAAGTAACTAACTTTAGTCTTCCCTATAGCCTGTCTGCACTTATTTCTAATTTGCCTGAAAGAGAGCCAGTTAGCCTGAGTGTGCTTGTGCTGAGCCTTTTGCCAAATGTAATTTTTGAGGTGGAGTAACTCTGTCAGATCACGGTCTAACCAGGGGTTGAACCTCTTTAATTCAAATGTTTTTTATCTGCTGTCTCAGTCACTGAAAATATAAAAACAAAAGGTCCAAGGGTCTTCAACAGAGGGGATCAAGCTGATTCTATAGAAATTTACAGAGGCCAGGTCATGAAGGAAGGCAGTTTTTTAGCAGGACAGGTCGTTTAACTGAGCAGCCATTACGAACACAGGCTGTTATGCAGGGATCACTAAGTTCATTACAGAAAACACCGGACTGATACCCATCAGGATTATTTGTGAGGATAACATCAAGGAGAGTAACCATTTCTGGGTGTTTGGAGTCATACCTTGTGGGATTGGTAATAACCTGAGAAAGATTTAGGGAGTCCCATTGCTTTAGAACTTATTCAGGGAGTTTAGGTCACCTAGCAGGACAAATTCAGAATTAGTGTAAGGGGCCAGGAGAAAGCTTAGGGCAGGTAGGGTACAGACCGGTGCTTATGGTGGATAATAACACCCAGCAACAGTGAACAAAGAGCTATTTGAAAGCTTAATGCTTAAAACCAGCCAATCAAATTGTTTGGGGACAGACTTGCACTGAGCACTGAAGTTGTTCCTTGGTAAATTTTGCCAGTTCACCACCTTTGGAAGATCTGTCTAGCTAAAAAAGGTTAGAACCAGAAAGGTTAACATTAGTGTTCAAAACACTCTTTCTTAACCACATCTCAGTAATGACCAAACATCTGGATTGGAGCTGTGAACCAACACTTTCAATTGATACATTTTTGGTAATAAGCTTCTAGTGTTAACTTTCAGAAAACCCAGGCTTTTAAAAGAGCAGAAATCCGAGCACAAGTCAGAATTGGGGCTAGCAACAGTAGATGGGCCAGGGTGTACATGCACATTTCCAGATACTGTATCATCAGCATTAATACAATCAGGGCATGGAAGAGGACAGGGATAGCTATGCAGTGTATATTTTTAAATGTGCATCAGAAGGTAATAAGATCATATTGTGCAGCAATTTCATCAGGTAACATAAATACAAAGCTGACAAGAGGTGGTTAGAATGAGATGGGAGGCCAAAAGATTCTGTAACCAATAGAGAGTCAGAGTTGCAAGTGTGGGACCAAACATTGTCTGCCACACGGTCGGGTTAACAAGCAAGTTCATAGTCAACAAAGCATGCATGAGTCATGGGGCAAATAGCATGAAGAACAAGAAAAAAATTAAACGACTTGGGGCTGGCCATTGTAAGCTCAAAGTGTCACTTGCCCCAACAAGATAGATTGCACAAGTGAGGTAGCCCACAAGGGCACTGCAAGGTTGGAGAGAGTAGCATGTGGTAAATTAATCTCAACAGCAACTGGTTAATGAATCTTAAATCATTGTTGAGGTTGTCATGACGTTGGCCTGGGGGATAGGTTTATGACAGTCATAAATACCTCTTCCCCCCCCCCTTTTTCCTCTTTCTAACCTACTGAGGTTAAAAAAAATTTTAAACTTGGTTAACATAGAGATTCTGGGAACATCAGAATGTGGGGGGAAATGAACTATATTCTGGTAATCCGAACAATTGAACATATGCGGTGGTACTTGATGAATATGATGTCAGTTCGGTTGTCATCTGAGACATTCTCATCAATGATAAGATGACATAAACTCTACAGTGGAAAGTCTACACATCAGAGTTATCGGATTCACATGGAATTGTTGTTCAATTTAAATGTTTGAATATTAAATTATTTGTGATGGGATGAAATGTGATTTTATCTTCTAAAATGTGAGATGTGGGTTTTCATAAGTTAGGGCTGCTCACTCAGTGGCCCGCCTCTGTGAAGGGAAATGGGCTATAAAACTTTTCAAACACGCCCTCCTCTCCCATAATATATAAGCCCTTGACCACAAAATAACTATCTGTTCCGAGGATATGAGGGTGACGTTCCTATGTCAGAATGGTTCAGAATGAAGCCAACATCATCATGAGCTTTGGTTGCAAATGGTATGAACTTTGAACTCTTATTCACTACAGAAGTGATACCTCCTAGCTGTTGAGTTAGCGACCGCACCTGCAAACGCAGGTTAGGAAGGAACAGACAGAGTGTCCCGTCTATCACACAACGGCGTTACTACAACGTATCCAATTGACAACCTGAGACATTCTTCAAAGGACAACACGGCCTTCCATCTACCACCAACCTACTGAAGCGCAGCTCAGAGTAAATATTTATTGCATTTTCCTTTTCCAAATGGGCGGTAATTTAGAATGCATAAGATACTGTATTTACGATAGCACAGCTTCGCCTTTGTTCCTGTCTTCCTGCTCTTTCACTCAACCCAGACCCTTTTCCTTTGTGTAACAAGCTGTCATATCTGTTCCGCCCACTAGGGATGTTTTCCTTTATGACGCAATTTGTAATCAAGTTATGATTTAATTATGTGTGATTAGTTAGGTATTTAGTAAATAAGTGATTAAACCCAATTTTGTATTGCTGATTCAAATTGTTAGCCAGGGTTCTTGCAGATAACCAAGAATGTACAACTTTCAGATGAGACTGAAATAAGATGAAGATTAATGTTGACTGCTATGGGTGTAAAATATTACTAGGTCTTTAAGAGTTTATTCGGAAGATAACAGTCTATAAATATTATTTTGTGGTGTCTGACTCTCTAGTTAATTACATTTAAATGAATAGCTCAATCAGGTGATATTAATTATGGATACATTATTTTATAGAATAGCAAGTCATATCACATAATCCGGTATAGCCAAAGACACGACTAGGTATTTAAAATTGTATTTTTTGTCATAATTTGGTAGAAAAAGGTGTCATGAATGCCCTAGTAGGCCTATACCCCCTTCAAGTAGAGTGGCTCCGAAGTTTCTGCATTACTTCACATTAACTACTGTAGGTATTTACGTACCACTCCCTGTGCAACCTTGTGCATATACTAGCCAGTGACAGTTTAATTAGGTAGGCTGTTGCACCAAAAGTTACTCTAAGGCCCATGTGTCATGATGAGATTATTACTTGGTCATATTCTTTCTGGTTATTAATCTGTAGCATCCTTATTGCTGCCATTGGAGAAAGTGTGGTCCATATAGCCCTCTTGTTTGAGCTGTCCAGTCAGTTAGGATTAGGGTTGCAAAATTCCCAACTAGTTTCCCAATATGCTCCTGTTTTCCAGAAATTCTGGTTGTAAAATTCCCTGAATTACGGTGGAATAAGGTGGAAATCCGTAAATCCTTCTACCAGGATTTCTGGAAAAGTAGGGGATTTTGCAATCCTAATCACTTTATGAACCTATACCCTATAACAGTATTTGTGGACTTTGTTGGTCCTGGTCTTTCCAGCTATAGGGCCTCTGTTACTGTATCATCAACCAGCATTGTGATACTTCACAATGACATATATATTGGGCATCTATTTTGTATTATCAGCCATTTGTTAGGCCTTTATTCAGTGTCTTCTTTTGAACATGATTTGTTTATTGTGATCACATATGAGTAAGAAAAAACTGAATAGACTAATAAAATGGTTAATAATGCCGCTATACTCTTAAATCAGTGCCTATTATGGTAATCCCTATGCTAGCCCTATGGGGGGTAAAAGCATGACCAGACAGGAATGGACTTATTTTGGACCTAAGCTTGTCACCTGCCATCCTGCCTTTGGGCCAACGACTCCCATTATTAGGGATGAGACACAAGCATCTTGTAATTATATGAATTCTCTGGCATGACTGAGCACACTGTAGTGCAACCTCCCTTTCGTTCTCCGTCCTCTGTCTCCCGCGTTTTAAGTAGCTCAGACTGGTTCAACCTTCCAACCCAGTTGGTTCCTAGCACATTCTGGAGCTAAATTACCATTCCACGCTAATTACCAACACTGTCTGCAATGATCTGCTTCATAACGAGCCTCCCACCCATTGATTTATCCCTACTTCTCTCTCTCTCTCTCTCTAATTCCTTTCTCATTTCCACGTTTTCCCATTGGTGAGGTAACTTCTCACTGACGGCGCTTTGAGAAAACTGTCCCTCAAGACTAATGACGGTTAAAAAGCAATCAGGTGATAGCGGCGGTTTCAACAGTATTTCTCCGGTTTTTATTGCTAACGCCAGGTCATGGCTCTAGCGCCGTTTAAATTATTGCTATTTAAATCACCTGAAGTGCTTTCGTATTGGAAAGCAGCAGATTTAAGATACTGGCCGAGGCCCTAAGACTAAGTAGACAGTAACCCGATATTCAAGGAGACTTTGGAGAGGGGCCTACTGTGCTCATTTGTCAACATGTCTGTCTAGTGGGTGTGGACGCCAGGTTCTGGAAAGTTCCCTCCCCGGTGAAACAAACGTTCTTCACATACTTTATGTACATGGCAGTTTCTGCTTACTGTGTTGAAATGGCCACAGTTTCCGACTCTGTTGCAGAAGCACTGTTACTTTCAAGTACTTAAAAAGTTTACATATTACCCTTTTCGACTTTGTAGAATTTACATTAAGTTGTTCATATACTTATATAATTGACTTGCATTGGATTTGTGCAACAAATGTTAAAAGTTAGCATTTGAAACAGATGCCAGGTAAACAAAACCAAAGCATGGATCGGTGTCATACCTTGTCAATAGACTGCTTACAGGGTAGGGCGATGTCATTTTCTAATTTGGGTGAAACATCCCTTTAATCAGTGTCTGTCCATGGATTACTATGATGTGCCATAGTCACACAACACCAACACAGATAGTAATAATGAATTCATGTTGAATGTTGTTGAATTGACGTCTGTGCCAATGGGTTGTGACTATTGTTCCCTTATAAAGGATATATTGACGTGTCATCCGACATTCAACTTCAAATCCCCCAGCAGACTGATATAAGCCATGAGTAAGGTCAGGGTTTTATGAAGAACTGGCATACTCAACTCAATATTCTTCATTTAAAGTCTTTGAGCAGGGTTTAAAGGGCATATAATAACACTGAGAGTAGGCCTAGTCTTTAGATATTGAATTTATTGGTCAAAAACTAACAGACGTGTTTTGCGAAAATACTTTGTTGGTGGTTGGACAAACATATTTATGTCTTTGTATATTTAGAAGTCTATATACATTTATATGTCAGGTATGTGTGTCATGCCGATATGACAGGTTTATATGTCAGGTGTATATGTCAGGCTTGACAGGTATATATTTCAGGCCTATATGTCAGGTATATATGTCAGGCCGATATGACAGGTATATGTGTCAGGCCGATATGACAGATTTATATGTCAGGTGCATATGTCATGCTTGACAGGTATATATTTCAGGCCAATACTGTATGTCAGGTATATATGATAGGCCGATATGACAGGTTTATATTTATTTTTATTTATTTTATTTCACCTTTATTTAACCCAGGTAGGCAAGTTGAGAACACGTTCTCATTTACAATTGCGACCTGGCCAAGATAAAGCAAAGCAGTTCGACACATACAACAACACAGAGTAACACATAGAGTAAAACAAACATACAGTCAATAATACAGTAGAAAATAAGTCTATATACAATGTGAGCAAATGAGGTGAGATAAGGGAGGTAAAGGCAAAAAAGACAAAAAATATACATATGTCAGGTGTTTATGACAGGTATATATTTCAGGCCTATATGTCAGGTATATATTTCAGGCCTATATAACAGGTTTACATGTTAGGCCTGACAGGTATATGTGTCAGGCCTATATAACTGGTTTATATGTCGGGTATATATTTTAGGCATATATAACAGGTTTATATTTTAGACCAGACAGGTATATATGTATATATTTCAGGCCTATATAACATGTTTATATGTTAGGCCTGACAGGTATATATTTCAGGCCTATATGTCAGGCCTATATGTCTGGTATATATGTCAGGCTGATATGTCAGGTGTATATTTCAGGCCTGCTTTATATGTTAGGCCTGACAGGTATATATTTCAGGCATCATATAACAGGCCTATATGTCAGGTATATATTTCAGGCCTATATAACAGGTTTATATGTTAGGCCTGACATGTATATATTTCAGGTATATAAACTCAGCAAAAAAAGAAACGTCCCTTTTCAGGACCAAGTCTTTCAAAGATAATTCGTAAAAATCCAAATAACTTCACAGATCTTCATTATAAAGGGTTTAAACACCGTTTCCCATGCTTGTTCAATGAACCACAAACAATTAATGAACATGCACCTGTTGAACGGTCATTAAGACACTAACAGCTTACAGACGGTAGGCAATTAAGGTCATAGTTATGAAAACCTAGGACACTAAAGAGGCCTTTCTACTGACTCTGAAAAACACCAAAAGAAAGATGCCCAGGGTCCCTGCTCATCTGTGTGAACGTGCCTTAGGCATGCTGCAAGGAGGCGTGAGGACTGCAGATGTGGCCAGAGCAATAAATTGCATTGCCCATACTGTGAGACGCCTAAGACAGCATTACATGGAGACAGTGCGGACAACTGATCATCCTGGCAGTTGCAGACCACGTGTAACAACACCTGCACAGGATCGGTACATCCGAATATCACACCAGCAGGACAGGTACAGGATGGCAACAACAACTGCCCGAGTTACACCAGGAACGCACAATCCTTCCATCAGTGCTCAGACTGTCCGCAATAGGCTGAGAGAGGCTGGACTGAGGGCTTGTAGGTCTGTTGTAAGGCAGGTCCTCACCAGACATCACCGGCAACAACGTCGCCTATGGGCACAAACCCACCGTCGCTGGACCAGACAGGATTGGCAAAAAGTGCTCTTCACTGACAAGTCGCAGTTTTGTCTCACCAGGGGTCATGGTCGGATTTGCGTTTATCGTCGAATGGAATGAGCGTTACACCAAGGCCTGTACTCTGGAGCGGGATCGATTTGGAGGTGGAGGGTCCGTCATGGTCTGGGGGCGGTGTGTCACAGCATCATCGGACTGTTGTCATTGCAGGCAATCTCAACGCTGTGCGTTACAGGGAAGACATCCTCCTCCCTCATGTTGGACCCTTCCTGCAGGCTTATCCTGACATGACCCTCCAGCATGACAATGCCACCAGCCATACTGCTGATTCTGTGCGTGATTTCCTGAAAGACAGGAATGTCAGTGTTCTGCCATGGCCAGCGAAGAGCCCAGATCTCAATCCCATTGAGAACGTCTGGGACCTGTTGGATCAGAGGGTGAGGGCTAGGGCCATTCCCCACAGAAATGTCTGGAACTTGCAGGTGCCATGGTGGAAGTGTGGGGTAACATCTCACAGCAAGAACTGGCAAATCTGGTGCAGTCCATGAGGAGGAGATGCACTGCAGTACTTAATGCAGCTGGTGGCCACACCAGATACTGACTGTTACTTTTGATTTTGACCCCCACTTTGTTCAGGGACACATTATTCAATTTTTGTTAGTCACGTGTCCGTGGAACTTGTTCAGTTTGTCTCAGTTGTTGAATCTTGATATGTTCATACAAATATTGACAAGTTAAGTTTGCTGAAAATAAAACGCAGTTGACAGTGAGAGGACGATTATTTTTTTGCTGAGTTTATTTCAGGCCTATATAAACAGGTTTATATATTATGCCTGACAGGTATATATTTCAGGCCGATATGTCATGTATATATTTCAGGCCTATACGTGTATATGTCAGGCTGATATGACAGTATTCTTAAGACAGGGGATTCTGTGTTTTTCAGGTGTGTGCTTCCCTTTAATAGAGCAGTGTCTAAATCACGGCAAACTGATGTGGAATTTAACACTCACAGTGGGATCAATAATGAGAAACAGTTGTTTCGATTTGTGATATAAATGAATGCATTGACCTCTGCTGGTGAATGCGTGATACTATTCATTTGATGATAATGGAGAAGATGCAAGCTTAGATTTTACGCAGACGAACAGCCAACGCCACCAGCTAAAATCGTCAAAAGAAATTAAATAATCAGTAGGATTATATTTATATGCTTCTTTATTAAAACTGAACACTAACAAAACTAACAAAGAGAATAACCGAAACAATCCTGAAAGGTGCAAAACACTAAACAGAAATTAACTACCCACAAAAACCATGTGGAAAAAGCTACCTAAGTATGTTTCCCAATCAGAGACAACGATAGACAGCTGTCCCTGATTGAGAACCATACCCCGCAAAAACAAAGATATACAAAAACATAGAATGCCCACCCAAATCACACCCTGACCAAACCAAAATAGAGACATAAAAGCTCTAAGGTCAGGGCGTGACATACACTGAGTGTACAAAACACTTTTGCTTTGTAAAATTGTACCTTTTCGTCGCTGAAAAGATGTGGATATACACTGAGTGTACAAAATATTAAGAAAACCTGCTCTTTCCATGACAGACTGACAATGTGAATCCAGGTGTAAGCTATGATCTCTTATATATGTCACTTGTTAAATCAACTTCAATCAGTGTAGATGAAGGAGAGGAGACAGGTTAAAGAATGGTTTTCAAGCCTTGAGACAATTGAGACATGGATTGTGTATGTGTGCCATTCGGAGGGTGAATGCGCAAGACAAAATATTTAAGTGCCTTTGAACAGAATATGGTCGTAGGTGCCAGGCACACCGGTTTGAGTGTTTCAAAAACTGCAACAATGTTGGGTTTCCCATGTGTATCAAGAATGGTCCACTGCCCAAAGCACATCCTGTCACGCTGGTATAATGGACTTGGAGACAGGCGCAGGTATACACAATAGGGTTTTTTAATACACCCAAAACAAACACGTATACAAAAACACAGGGCTGTACCCAAACAAAAGAGCGAGGGTAGACCTCGTTGAACGACACGATACCTGTAATACACAATATATAAAGCATAACAGCTGCACCAAAGCATAGGAACTCACACCACCAACGAACATGGGAACAATCACCGACAAAGACAGAGGGCACATATATAACATACTAATCAGGGGAAATGGGAACCAGGTGTGTAATCAGACAAGACAGTCATTCTTTGTTGTGTATAATTATTTATCTCTATTGTACCATTTTGTAAACTCTAGATACTGCAACAGTATGAATCTTATCAATGATGATAATGAATCCAGTTCAGTGAAGCCTAGAAAGCCGGTGACATAGAACTGGTGAACAGAATGAGCAACAGTACCGGGGGGATCCGTGACACATACAGCCATTTTGACACAGCTGTGAGAAGCATTGGAGTCGACATGGGCCAGCTTACCTGTGGAACACTGACACCTTGACCCGACAAATTGAGGCTGTTCTGAGGACAAAAAGGGGTGCAACTCAATATTAGGAGGGTGTTCCTAATGTTTTGTACACTCAATGTATATTAATATGCTAAATCATGTCATATACATTAGCTGTGCTTGATGGAGCTTCCCTGTTGACATGGAACTAACAGAAAAGTTCCCAAATGTTCAAACCCTGTCCACCTGGAACTCCGCGAAGTCTAAACCAAACGCTCAATCATCTGAAATATTTCAAATAGTATGTGAACCCAGGTCTGGTTATCACTTTCCCTCAAGACCACTTGGCCTCAATGTACGAGACTGTTGCACCAACTTGATTTAGTTGGTCAAATGAAGTGCTATGCCAACACAAAACTATGATTATCAGGGGGACCATTTGTTAGTGTAACTTGTGACTGCTAAGTATGATTATCACTAGACAGCTTTGTGAGACTTAATTGTTGTACTGTAACAAAGTAGCTGTTGTCTGGGCCCGCATATTTCGACTTATGCCCTCCAACCCTACATATTTTCCCTGTGTTTCTTCTGTCCCTTGCCAAATGTTTTGTGTTATTGGTCAAAAAAGGTCAGGGATATTGTAGATCATTTCCTTTCAACACAGTGAATTTGCAGGAAGTACAGGAATCAGTATGACGCTGCAACACATTGTATACGGTTGTCATTAAGCATGACTTAGAAGATAGAGCTTGACATATCAAATTTAAATGATAGCCTTTAAAGTGACAGAATGGTCATAAACTATGATACACTAGTAGTATTTGGAGGCAATGAAAATACGTGTTTGATGCAACATTTTTCCATTGAAAATTAGCTTGTTTTTATTGTCTAGGGAATTTTGATCGGCAGCGCCACCGAGTAGGCAATTTTTTGAAATCTTTCAATCAGAACACAGATATTGAGTTTGAGTTGATTTATACTTGCTCACAGATGAAACTGAAGAAATGCAGAATTTACTTGACTAATAATTGCAAAACACTAATTTAAAACACATAACACATAAAACGTGACATAAATAGAACATTGAACAATTGGAAATTTAAATATTAATGTGATTTTTTTTTTTTTACTATTTGGAGAACCATTTAAGAGCTAGAGTTATTATACAGTCTGATAACAGTGGGTAGAGTGGCGTTTTGCAGGCAGTTCGTACGGGCAGTTATACAGGACAATTTGTGGCTGTTTCTCAGGAGCCTTGGTGCAGTTACCTCTTTTTGGGGGGAGCAGGCCATTCAGTGGATGGTCAAGTGTATGCATGTCCTTCCCCAGATGCACTGCAGCCTGCTCTCGCCTGCACTGTAGTGAGGGGAGCTGTGGTTGCTGCTTCTCCTCTGGAGATGATCCTCAAGGCCCTCCTCTGCACCCTGTCTAGTTGGGCCTGCTGCTTTTTACTGCATCCAACTAACAGCACTGTATTCCAGACAAGGCCGTGTAGTATGGACTGTGACCAGATCTTCAGTGGGTAGGTCATTTCTGGCAAGAACAGTCAAGCGTTTTGAGGCCTTCCTCACTGACTGCTCCACATGTGTGTCACCACTGAGGTTAGAGTCTAGATGAAAACCAAGATACTTAGTTGTTGTTACCACTGGTACTTCCTGTCCTCCTAAGATTAGGGGTGCAGGTTGTGGATGGTCTCTAGAAAAACACATCCCAATTTCCACAGACTTTTTCCCATTCAGGAGCATGTTGTTGGATGCGGCCCACTCTTCCAGCTGCTTTGCCTCCAAGCCCATGGAAAATTCCTTTTTGAAACAGGTTAATGTGTCACTTAATGTGTCACTGAAGACAACTTTTCTCGGGTGGACATGTGACCACGCCCCCTTGTGGCACACCAGAGGTGACCTCTGACCCAGAGCTAAAAGTGCCATTTGCCATCACCCTATGCCTTCTTCCTGTGGTGTGGCTGTGGAGCCAGGCTAGTAACCTTGGACACAGTTCAATGTCATACAGATGTTGCAGGAGCTTTGCTTGATCAACTCGATCAAAAGGCTTTGGACATATTAGCAAGTAACACCCTCACCATTGTTGGTTTTTTGGAGTCTGTAGCTGTCAGCCAGGAGTGTGTGGCTTTCACAAGGGCAGTAGTTGTGCTGGACTTTGGCATGACGTTAGAGAGATGGGCCTCCAATCACTCGTTGTACATGGGTCCAGGCAGCAGGAACAGTCCCCGGACAGAAGGAGGTGTTAACAATGTGTGTGATGATGCTCTTTTAGTAGCCAGGCTGGAATGTTTTGGGAAAAAGCTGTAGTGAGAGAAAATCCAATATACACTACACTACCAAAAGTATGTGGAACCCTGCTCGTCGAACATCTCATTCCAAAATAATGGATATTAATATGGAGTTGGTCCCCCCTTTTCTGCTATAACAGCCTAGAACGTGATTGAATGCTGTAGCATTAAGATTTCCCTACAATGGAAGTCAGGGGCCTAGCCCGAACCTTGAAAAACATCCCCAGACCATTATTCCTCCTCCACCAAACTTTACAGTTGGCACTATCCATTGGGGCAGGTAGCGTTCTCCTGGCATCCGCCAAACCCAGTTGGACTGCCAGATGGTGAAGCGTGATTCATCAATCCAGAGAATAAGTTTCCACTGAGTCCAATGGCGGCAAGCTTTACAACACTCCAGCTAACGTTTGGCATTGCACATGGTGATCTGCTTGGCCATGGAAACCCATTTCATGAAGCTCCCGACAAACAGTTCTTGAGCTGGAGTTTCTTCCAGAGGCAGTCTGGAACTTGGTAGTGAGTGTTGCAACAATTTTTACACACTATACACTTGGCGGTCCCATTCTGTGAGCTTGTGTGGCCTACCATTTTGCACTGAGCTGTTGTTGTTCCTAGACATTTCCACTTCACAATAACTACACTTATAGTTGACCGGGGCAGCTCTAGCAGGGCAGAAATTTTACAAACTGACTTGTTGGCATCCTATGATGATGCGGTGTTGAAAGTCATTTAGCGCTTCTACTTCTACTGTTCGTCTTTGGAGATTTCATGATTGAGTGCTCGATTTTACACACTTGTCAGCAACAGGTTGGCTGAAATAGACACATTTCTAATTTATGATTATGAAGTTAATCTGCATTGCGATTTGTCTGCATTGCCATTGACTTGACTGGCAGCAGGGGCAACAGCTGTTTATTGCTTGTTTGTCAGCTGATACATTTCAGTACAGCTGTGGCAGTCAGCTGCCAATAACAAGCTATAGGAGATAAGTAAATGAATGGAGAAATTGTGTATTAAATTGATGTACATATGAAATCTATTATTTATGTCCATGTGGCTCCAGTGTCTCATACCCCTCTCCGTTGCAGGCAATATTGCTGAAAGAAATTGTTAGTGTTTCATAGCTTTTACTGTCGAGAGATAGCACAGTGGAGTAGCCTACACAACGTGCAATTTCGAAATGTGGTATTGCATCAGCAGTTTCTCTTGTTATGTCAGTCAATGACAGCCAATCAATTAGCCCATGTCAGCTAACATTTTAGAGATTTCTAGGTAAGTTAGCTGGCTAGACTATCTAAACTTTGTAGTAATCAGGACCAAATCATGCCCCAATTGGGGGGGGGAAATTGATTGTGTTAGTCACTCACTCAGATATCATATGGACATGGCATAAGTCAGGGCAAAATGTGTAGAATCTCATGAAATTAATTCTAAAAGTGAAAATGCATTCTAAATCTTGCTTATGGCCCCCAAAATGTCTAGGGGCAACTAGGAGCAGTCCTTGAGAACCACAGTATAGCTATGATACAGTGGGGTGTAATGTGCAAGAGGCGTCTGCACCGCAGGGCTCTGGTCATGAGGCTTGGTCATCCCATTAGGAGTAGAGGCATGCTGTATGCCAGTCCCACCTTAATCATAGGGCATTCCTGTATGGCCAAGAACCAACCCTTATGTGGTCTATAGAACCTGTAATACTTTTTCTCAGAAGTCAAACAGGCTAGACATTACGTTATATAGACTAATGCAGCATGTGTCTACTGTTGTAGCAATTAGACATCATGTGAATTCATTCATATTAATCTATTTATTATCTCATGTAACCACACAAATACTTATTTTCAGACAAACAATACATTGAAGGGTGTGGGGAGGTGTGCACTTCCTGACAATTTTTCTGACCAATATTTCTGTTCATATAGAGGATCCTCGTTTTCTCAAGAGCACCCTCAGAGGCAACGGTTCCATATAGCCTCTTTAACTACTGTGAATTAATGTGAAGTTGGATATATGAAGGAATGATTCTCATAATCACATGACTGGGATAAGAGAGGAGAAGGAGGAGAAGAAAATGTGGGGGTGGGGGATAGCGGGCTCCATCCAAGAGGTAGTCAAATGAACAGCTCCTACATTCAGTGTTAATGACTCCCACTGGGCTTTTTTGACCATGGGCTCCAGTCACATATTCTCACATGATCCAATAGGTTGTAAAGTGTGTACTGCACATAGACAGAATAGTAAAAATGAAGGGTAATTAGAAATAATGGTTGGTCATGGGATGTGCGCATGCATGCATCTGAAAGAGCGACAAAATCTGGATCCCTACAAATCAGCAGGGCTAGACAATCTGGACCCTCTCTTTCTAAAATTATCTGCAGAAATTGTGGCAACCCCTATCACTAGCCTTTTCAACCTCTCTTTCGTATCGTCTGAGATTCCCAAAGATTGGAAAGCTGCCGCAGTCATCCCCCTCTTCAAAGGGGGAGACACTCAAGACCCAAACTGCTACAGACCTATATATATCCTACCCTGCCTTTCTAAGGTCTTCGAAAGCCAAGTTAACAAACAGATCACCGACCATTCAGAATCCCACCGTACTTTCTCCGCTATGCAATCTTGTTTCAGAGCTGGTCATGGGTGCACCTCAGCCGCGCTCAAGGTCCTAAATGATATCCTAACCGCCATCGATAAGAGACATCGCTGTGCAGCCGTATTCATCGATCTGGCCAAGGGTTTCGACTCTGTCAATCACCACATTCTTATTGGCGGACTCAACAGCCTTGGTTTCTCAAATGATTGCCTCGCCTGGTTCACCAACTCCTTCTCTGATAGAGTTCCGTGTGTCAAATCGGCGGGCCTGTTGTTCGGACCTCTGGCAGTCTCTATGGGGGTGCCACAAGGTTCAATTCTCGGGCCGACTCTCTTCTCTGTATACGTCAATAATGTCGCTCATGCTGCTGATGATTCTCTGATCCACCTCTACGCAGACGACACCATTCTGTATACATCTGGCACTCCTTTGGACACTGTTAACAAACCTCCAGACGAGTTTCAAAGCCATACAACTCTCCTTCCGTGGCCTCCAACTGCTCTTAAATACAAGTAAAACTAAATGCATGCTCTCAACCGATCACTGCCCACACCTGCCCGCCCGTCCAGCATCACTACTCTGGACGGTTCTGACTTAGAATACGTGGACAACTACAAATACCTAGGTGTCTGGTTAGACTGTAAACTCTCCTTCCAGACTCATATTAAAAACCTCTTGGAAACACCCATCCCAGATCCAGGATAATTGTCATCAACTACACTAAATAGCATAGCGCAACGGTCAAATAATCTTACTAGAAAATATTCATATTCATGAAATCACAAGTGAAATATAGCGAAACACAGCTTAGCCTTTTGTTAATCACCCTGTCGTCTCAGATTTTGAAATTATGCTTTACAGCAAAAACAATACAAGCGTTTGTAAGTTTAATCGATAGCAAAACATTATGCAAAACATTATGTACACCTAGCGGCAATTAACTTGGTCACGAAAATCAGAAAAGCAATCAAATTAATCGTTTACCTTTGATCTTCGGATGTTTTCACTCACGAGACTCCCAGATAGATAGCAAATGTTCCTTTTGTTCCATAAAGATATGTTTTATATCCAAATACCTCCGTTAGAGGTTAAGCATCTCCAATCCAAAATTAAATCTAGAATCGGCTTCCTATTTCGCAACAAAGCATCCTTCACTCATGCTGCCAAACATACCCTCGTAAAACTGACCATCCTAAAGATCTTCGACCTTGGCGATATTATTTATAAAATAGCCTCCAGCACTCTACTCAACAAATTGGATGCAGTCTATCACAGTGCCATCCGTTTTGTCACCAAAGCAACATATACTACTGTAACAAAGTGCTGGGTTCGTGTCTGAGTCAGGCGCAGGACACAGGTTTGACGAAAAACACAAAAGTCTTAACACAAAATATTTATACAAAAAAAGGGAATATCTCCAACAAGGAAACATCACATAAAGAGAAAACCCTCCAACACACATGGTAACACAAAACAATCACGGACAAAACAGAAAGGTAGACGAGAGGTTAAATAGGGAACATAATAAGGGAATAGAAATCAGGTGTGCGTAATCAAGACAAAAGAAAAAAGGAAACATGGATCGGTGATGACTAGAAAGCCGATGACTTCGACCACCGAATGACGCCCGAACAAGGAGAGGAGCCGACCTCAGCCGAAGTCGTGTCAACTACCCACCACTGTGACCTGTACGCTCTTGTTGGCTGGCCCTCGCTTCATACTTGTCGCCTTACCCACTGACTCCAGGTCACCTGCAAGTCTAGGTAAAGCCCCACCTTGTCTCAGCTCACTGTGTACCATAGCAGCACCCACTTGTAGCACGCGCTCCAGCAGGTATATCTCACTGGTCACCCCCAAAGCCAATTCCTCCTTTGGCCACCTTTCCTTCCGGTTCTCTGCTGCCAATGACTGGAACGAACTGCAAAAATCACTAAAAGCTGGAGACTCATATCTCCCTCACTAGCATTAAGCACCAGCTGTCAGAGCAGCTCACAGATCACTTCACCTATACATAGCCCATCTGTAAACAGCCCCTCCAACTACCTAATTCCCATACTGTATTTATTTATTTGCATCCCAGTATCTCTACTTACACATTAATCATCTGCACATCAACCATTCCAGTGTTTAATTGCTATATTGTAATTTACTTCGCCACCATGGCCTATTTATTGCCTTATCTTACCTCATTTGCTCTCACTGTATATAGACTTTTTGTTTTCTTTTTTCTACTGTATTATTGACTGTTTTGTTTAACATGGCATAAGTCATGAAAAAATGTGTAGCATTGCAGGAAATTTGCTTTAAAAACTGCAGAAATGCCTCCACAACCCCATGGCAAAATGTCTAGAATTGCAGGACATTTGCTGTAAAACTGCAACAACAACAAACAAAAAAACTCTGTAGAGCCAGCGTATTTGTTTAACTTTTGTCCCCAAAAAAATACTTGTTCTGTTACAGATTAAATTATAGTTTTTAATCCCGATGCTGAGTTAATGTGGGTTAATGTGTAGCGGAAAACACATAGCTAATAGGCTATGTGTTTGTATATCGACTGAGGTAAATGAAGCTACAGCAACCAATGTGATAATGGCTGTGGTCATTTTATATTGCTTTTGCTGTTCTCCAAATAGCATTTTAGATTTTCTATTGTATAGAAATGCAGTAAATGTGTCACGTTCTGACCCTAGTTATTGTGTTGTTTGTTTTAGTTGGTCAGGACGTGAGTTGGGTGGGCATTCTATGTTTTGTGTATCTAGGTTGTTTTTCTGTGTTCGGCCTAGTATGGTTCTCAGTCAGAGGCAGGTGTCATTAGTTGTCTCTGATTAAGAATCATACTTAGGTAGCCTGGGTTTCACTGTTGTTTTGTGGGTGGTTGTTTCCGTGTCTGTTTTACACCACACGGTACTGTTTTCGGTTTTCGTTATTCACGTTACGTTTATTGTTTTGTATGCAGTGTTCAGTTTATGTGTTTAATAAACAACCATGGACACTTACCACGCCGCATATTGGTCCTCCGATCCTTCTCGCCTCTCCTCTTCAGACGAAGAGGAGGAAAACCATTACAAAATGATCTTCAAATGTCTTACAATTTCCCAAATCCCCTGGCTACGGCCCTGGTGATATGTATTCAATACGTATGGAGGGATTTGTTATTATGTTGTACATGTATTGTATGTGATTGCCCTCATTTATAATGGGAGTGCCCAAGCATTGCCGTAATTTCGACCATGTATGAACTTTCATTCCAATCATGCACTTGCACAAATATATTGGCACCCTTGCACTTTTCTTAAATAATTCTCTATTTCTTCTCAAATATATTTAAATTGAAAAGGGTGCCAGCATATTTGGCCACCACTGTAAGTTGATACAAATCAAAAGTTTGATGATGGGTTGATTAGTGGAATCAGGTGTGTATGCTAGGGCAAAAACAAAAATGTGCACCCTTTTGGGTCCCCAGGACTAAGAAACACTGACCTAGAGATGTGACCTTATAATGGCTCACATGCATGAGAACATTACCTTCCAGGACATTAGCTTGTTTAATTATTCAATATACATTGAAATGAAATACCATTGCATGAATAAATTACGGTTCAGGACTGTCAGCAAGCAGGCACTGCTAAATGAGATTGTATTGTTTTTGAGACAATAGGTATTCCATCAAATTATTACATGATCAAATATGACAGTACGCCTGCATTTAATTTAAAACAAGGAAAGGCAGTTCAAAACAGATTAAGATATAGATTTAGTGATGCTTAAATTATCAAAAGAAAGTTCTGTAATGAATCTACAATATGCATTTCCCTACACAAACCTGTGATCTTACAACTCCTAAGGAATGCATTTTCATATGTATTTCATTAGAATGTGATTACATCTTGCTTATCCTCACACCCTATTTAAGAATCTTTCCCTTCAGTATGTCTGCTGGCAGCCAGATGAGTAAAAATGGCCTGACATGAAGGCTGATACGTAAGATGAATAAACGGACGTGATACTGCCAAGAGCAGTGTGCAAGTCTCTCTTTTCTTTTAAGATATCATAAAAATATTCCCGAGCACCGGCAACAAACCAACTCAGATGTGCAAAAATGTGCCTATTTTTAGGCCTACATGAAAAAAAGTATGTGATATAGCTAAATTATTAATAAACGTTTTTAATTTGCAAACAATGATACTCGGACATTACAAAGAGTATTGGAGATAAATGTGGGACTTGTTTTTTTTTTTCATCTCCTAGATGTACTTGTTAATCATTTCTACTTCAGCTACTTGGGGAAAATGGCAGGTTTTCGTTTGTAGGACAACATGAAGAAAATAATGTGGTGGATTCCAAAATCAACTTTTCATTGGCTAACAATCTGACTGAGCTCTTACAGAGATAATTAGAGGAATATTGAGGACTTGTGTTTTCTTCTCATAAACTGACTTTTTCATTATTACTTCTTCCTTTACACACTTAGCAGCCTTACAGCCTTACGGTCCGCCTTCCAAAATGACGTGGCTCTCCATTCCTTTGTACCTGTTTAGCATTTTAAGGAATGTTGGCTTTCTGCCAAGTTCTTTCCAACAGTGCTGTCTGTGCTTTGAAGTGGGAAAGAGACATATGGTAATTCAAAGCTAAAAACCTGCCATTGGACTTTTTTTCCCCAGCACTCAACTGATGTTTTCGCCCAACTATCCATCAAACCATAGCACCGAGAAAAATGGCCCTTCGCTAATTAGGAGGAGTTCACCCTCCTGAGGAGGACGAAACCATGCACGTCCTAGTTATTATGAAATAATGACTACTAATTAGTGCCAATAAACAACTACTGTCTGTATTCGGAGATAACCTCAGAATAACCCACTGCAAAGCAAACAGTATAATGTGGGAAACTTTAAATATATTCCTTGCAGGTTAGGTTTTGGCCTTTTTGTGATTCATGTGCTGTGATGTTCTTTTAGGTTTGTTATCACACTGGTGGTGTCTACTCAATGTGTTCCAAATCCATGGAACTCCACATATCTTGAAAGAGGAATACGTATGAGCTGATGACGATGCAGTCCCAACTAAAAGATCATTAACAATATGTAAATGCCAACTGGCTATGAAGCTATCGGCTGAGAGTTGGGATAAAAATGTCCAGAATACTCTCCATTCCTAGAGGCAAAAGTAACGTGTGGTCTGTAAGAGCTATTCAACTAGACTCCCTCACTATACCGTGCTGCCACTATCACAAGGGCCTCGAAGGATTCTTAGCTCACATGAGGAGGGAATGACTGGAGCCAGGGAGGAAAGGGCAAGCGAGGGTGGAGGGGGTGAACGAGTTAGGGAGGAAGGGGTGCTGCGTGAGAAGTCAAATGACTTGGGTATGATGATCACATTCCAACATGAACTCATGAACCTGCAAGCGTAAACAATTAGGGATTAGCTAAAGGAGAGCTCCTGCATTGCATACCTTTTATTACCTTTAACGTTGTATCAAAAGTTGTGTTTTATCTGTGCAAATAAATAACCCAAATGAACTTATGACACTAGGTGTAATGAAACACATGAGTGACAGTAGCAGTACATCACGAAGGACAATGTAATTTATCTGTGAGAAATTGACTTGTGTTATTATAAGACTATTGTAATGATCGTTAGGTCGAGGTGGGGTCTTTTGCAATCACATCCAGATGAGTGGGTTGTATTAGTGATAAGGTCAACATAAATATATGTAGGCATAATAACATGTAAATATGGTTCCATTTTATTCCAAGTGACACTTAACCATGTACTGTAGCAGACCACACTTCTTTGTTGTTGCAGTGTACTTCCTTTGATTGTAATACTAATTTAGAGCAGTCACTCTATTTTGTGGTTTTCAATGTGGCCATGTAATTTAAGTGTAATCCCTTTTGACAACATGTGGTGAAATGAGTCCAGAAATTCATAAACATGAATTGATGGAGTTAAAACTGGAGGACAGCATTAATTCAAAAGCTTCCACAGGTGACATGCCAAATTATGTTTCACAGTAGGACTAGTGAAACAGTGTGCGTGACTACCTAACCTCTATCCCTCTCAGTCCAGTAAGAAATGTGATGTGATCACGAGGAGATCAGAAATCCGGGCAGTCATGCGCTAATCCAGTATTTAAAGGCCAGGGGGTTATTTGGCTGGTGTTGGGGCAATTAGTACAAGAGGGTCGGGCGGCATGGAAATACAAACGCGCACTGAATTGAAACAGAAAAATAACTTTGAAGTGATGAGGTTACGAGTAAGGTACTGACTAACGTTAGTGTGATTGAAGAAAGAGAATTGGGTGATCCATCTTTCCATTTAACTAACTTTCTGGTGTGTGTCTTTTTGCCTATTCGTGGCTATGTGGAAGTATGGCTTGCTGGTGCTCTTGGGCGCAGTGTTTGTGCGCGCGCAGTTTCCGAGGGAATGTGTGACTCCAGAGGGACTTCGGAGTGGTCAGTGTTGTCCATCCCCGTTTGGGGTCGCGAATGACGACTGCGGGTCCGCTACTGGACGTGGTCAGTGCATTTCGATAGCGGCAGACGCAAGTGCACACGGCCCCCAGTACCCCCACGATGGACGGGATGACCGTGAACGTTGGCCTATCCGCTACTTCAATCGAACCTGCCAGTGCAACGGGAATTTCACCGGTTATAATTGTGGCCGTTGTAGGCATGGATTTGCCGGGTTAAACTGTGACCAACCGGTTGCTGTTGGTACGTTTTTTTTTATCCCCTGAGAAACAAATATTGCAGATTCCATTACAAATGATTTTATGTTTTTACGCAATTGAAAGTGCATAGGGTTAATAACCTCCAATATGTGTCTAATTTAGTGGTGTGGTAAATCTCACACTTAAACAAATTTAACTGAGATCAACAGTCCATATATATGTTGATTAAAATAAGTAAATGATAGTCTACTACAAGCAACCTCGATACAAGGCACCACCACACCGTACTTTACGTACGGCCGCTCAACTGGTTGAAAATCAAATTCTGCACGGGATTATGGAAAGCATACAAACTTTACAAATGTCAAGGACACGAACGTCAATGGATTACATTTAGTTGCATTTAATGTACGATATAATGACATGTTTGCCTCATATTTAGGCAATTGTGTAGGTCTATGCGTAAAGGTTAACGGTACTATGGTTAGACTACCTGCCCTATCTATACCCAGTTTGCACAGACGTCAATTCAAAGTCCATTCCACGTTGATTCAACGTAATTTCATTGAAATTACGTGGAAACAACGTTGATTCAACCAGTGTGTTCCCAGTGGGTAATTTCTCAATTTCTTCCCACACAAGAATGTGCTCATTAACGCTTGACTGGTTTTAATCCTTCAGTCCGGAGAAACGTGATGCAGCTCAGTGCGGATCAGAAGCGAGCTTTCGTAACCGCGCTGGACCAGGCCAAGCGCGCGGTGCACCCGGACATTGTAATTGCTACCAGGCGGTACCAGGAGGTATTCGGTCCGGATGGAAACACCCCGCAGTTTGAGAACATCACCATCTACAATTACTTTGTGTGGACCCACTACTATTCGGTCAGCAAGACCTTCTTGGGGGCCGGCCAGCCGAGCTTTGGCGGAGTCGACTTCTCTCATGAAGGTCCCGGTTTTGTGACCTGGCACAGGTTTCACCTGCTCCAACTTGAGCGTGACATGCAGGTGAGATGGGGTACCGGAAATATGTCACTGTATACATGTAAAATATGAACTGAAATAATGCATCATAATGTAAATAACTTTTTTTTTGTAGTGTGCCAACCACTGGGGGTTGATTATTCAATTGTATATCACAGTCTAATAGGCCATCATCTAATGCTATTATGGATTTTCACCACCAGCAAATCCATTTGAATCTGTATTTATTGCCCATCAATAGTCATTTCACTTTCCCTATTGTTTGTTGGAATTAGTGCCATATTAAAGGTGAGGATATCTTTCAAGAAGAAGCTATTTCCTGCCAAAATCAAGCAAGCTTAGCAGAAAATGTGCTTAGGCGTTACTAGCCTGAGCCTAGATTTCTCTTCTAATAGGGCACAACAGAGCATCTGTTGCCCAAGTCATTTACTGGATTGTGTATTAGTCATTGGTTCATTACTGACAAAGATTGTTTATTGTTTCCAAAGATCATTATCTTGGTCATTATCTTGGCATAACCATATATTAGGCTATAGCAATAAAGGCAAATCATTGTTTCATACAATGAAATACATTGAATCAGTTGCAACTAAATATTGAGATTGTGGTATGTTGTTTGTTCAATTGAATGGAAATAATGCAGCCACGATATACTCCTCTATGCCCATTTGTAACTATTTTAATTGCAGTTTATTAAGGGGTTTCTAATTGCACAATATGATTATTATAATTGTGTGCTCTTTATGTCATTTTTTCTTACCCTACTTTCAATTTAGGATATGCTGCAAGACCCGTCCTTTGCCCTGCCCTACTGGAACTTTGCCGTTGGTGGAAGCACCTGTGACATCTGCACAGATGACCTGTTGGGAGCGAGGAGCAACCTCGATATGAATTCCATCAGCACCAACTCCATCTTCTCCAACTGGAGGGTGATCTGTGAGAGTGTGGGGGACTATGATACACTGGGGACCATCTGCAACAGTAAGCCTTCCGTAGTGCTCTCATATCCTTCCAAGTTTTGAAGAGAACCCCCTATATGGTGGGTAGAAGTTGTCTGTAGGCACAGATGTTAAAATCTGTAAAAGTCACTGAGATTATATAAATATGCTCAGTAAGGTTGAAAAATGACCAGAACATCAAGGGACGTGTAGTGTCCCTTTGAGCAACTTCACAATTCCATATTGTGATACCTGTTGATTACTATCATTACTTGCTTAAGCCTGGTTCAAGTGTTGGTGCTATTGGCGCAACACCTTGTCAGAACACTAGGGGAAGCAATGAGCTTGTCAACATTAGTCCCCAAGCACTATCTCCATCTCAATTAATCTTTCCTCAATTCCTTGCATCCCCTCTCCTCGTCTCCTCAAAAACCCATCAGAGAACAAGATTCAAAGTGGAGAGGCCTTCTCCTCCAACAGGGTGATTTCCAGAAGGAAGGAAAATAATGAAATATCTAAATAGTATTTAAACATGGCCCTGGTGTGTTTTCAGCACTTCCCAAGCCCATTTATTATTCAGTCTATTAACCCAGGTTACTAAGACCACCCTTTTAACCCTCTCCTCTCTCTCCACCCAGATACTGAAACCACCCCCATCAGGAGAAACCCAGCTGGAAACGTGGCCCGCCCCATGGTGCAGCGTCTCCCTGAGCCCCAGGATGTGGCAGACTGCCTGCAGGTGAACACCTTTGACACCCCTCCCTACTACTCCACCTCTTCAGAGAGCTTCAGGAACACCATCGAGGGTGAGTGGCTATTGCTGGTCTACACGATATCACTACACTTCCTGTAGTGTACATAGGCTCACACACACTGAACGTTGAGGGTTGTTGTGCATGATGATACACATCGAGACACACGCACGCATGCACACACGCAACAGAGTACATTCTGTTCTGTCCCGAGCAGGGTGTGAACCAACAACCTTCTGCACACGATAACACACGCAACTCAAAGCCAACTGTCTTAGAGCAAGCGTCTAGTCACTCTGAGAGATTTAGGTCTTAGGGAAGGTGTGAAAACACCCATTTCACTGGTGTACTCCTGCCAACATGCTACTGGCGAGATTCACATCCACTACACACAGTTTCCTGTATTTAATCCACAAGCTACCTGTGTTGTGTGCACAGGCTATAGTGCCCCCCAGGGAAACTACGACCCAGTGGTACGGAGCCTCCACAACCTGGCCCACCTGTTTCTGAACGGGACAGGGGGACAGACCCACCTCTCGCCCAACGACCCCATCTTCGTGCTTCTCCACACTTTCACAGATGCCATCTTTGACGAGTGGCTCAGGAGGCACGCCCCTGGTAACGGATCCCATCCTCCTGTCAATCTCATGTTCAATACCTGATCTGTTGTCTTCATGTATTGGCTTTGTAAGTGCTTGCTTGTCTGAAGATACAATGTTCTTCTATGTACTTGACTATGCGGTTCAGGCCGTTTCTAAATTACATGGTAAAATGGTAATTACACAACAATTACACGATTACTATGCACCCTTTGTTTATCTCTGGCAGGATTTTTTCTTTGTACATCAGCGGCACATGTTCATATGCTGACTCTTAACGGATACATTTTGCAGATTTGGCAGTCTATCCTTCAGAGAATGCCCCCATTGGTCACAACAGGGGGTACAACATGGTTCCCTTCTGGCCTCCAGTGACCAACGCTGAGATGTTTCTTACAGCCCCAGAGAACCTTGGCTACTCCTATGAGGCTGAATGGCCAGGTGTGTATAATGTCAATATAAATACAGGCTGAACGGCCAGGTGTGTATAATGTCAATATAAATACAGGCTGAATGGCCAGGTGTGTATAATGTCAATATAAATACAGGCTGAATGGCCAGGTGTGTATAATGTCAATATAAATACAGGCTGAACGGCCAGGTGTGTATAATGTCAATATAAATACAGGCTGAATTGCCAGGTGTGTATAATGTTAATATTAATACAGGCTGAATGGCCAGGTGTGTATAATGTCAATGTAAATACATTATGGATATTTGTCTTGTCTATTATATACAGTCAGGACCGGAATTATTGGAAGCCTTGATAAAGATGAGCAAAACATACTGCATAAAATAAATAATACAAATACTGAGCTATATTGTATGGGAAAAAGGGAAAATTATATATTTTATACTAATACAATTAGAAAGAGATTTTGTTTAGAAAGTGATAGATCCACCACCATATTTTATATATATTGTCCCATTGTTTTGTAGCTCAGTTTTTATTACATTTTATACCGTTTTTTTGCTCATATTTGTCAAGTGTGACAATAATCATGGACCTGACTTTATATGCAATGTTATGCTTATAGCTTGTTATGCTTACAGTTTCTTCATTGTAGCTATTTTGGTAAGTCGTCTGTCTGTCTGTCTGTCTCTTTGCGAGTTTCACATTCCATATGACGAATGTAAATGTTATAAATCTTGTCTCGTCTCGATAGCTGCTCCTTTAACTTTGACTGAGATCATCACCATTGCCATCGTGGCGGCCCTGGTCGTCGTCGCTGTAATCTTTGCTGCCACCACATGTGCCGTGCGCTCCCACTCTTACAGCAAACTGGAGGGCCGCCAGCCCCTGCTGGGAGAACAGTACCAACGCTACGACGACGACAAAGGCCAATCCGTGGTCTGAGCTGTACGTGAAACTACAGGGTTATGTTCGTTAGGGCACGCTTTTTGCGCAACATAAAATAAGTCCATCCCTGTTTCTGTCAATTTTCTCCTGTTTCGTGCCTAATGATCATGACCAAGGCTTAGCTGAGCGTCACATATGGTCAAACTTTTGTATTGTTAGCAGTTATGTTTTCATAATTTTAAATTGAGTTTAAAGTGCCGTAGAATATGCATCACAAACTGTATTCCGGGAGTGGCCAAATGTTGCCAATGCAGTGTGGGTTGAATGTAGTCTGTAACAAAAACCTGAACACTGCGGTCCTCCCATTGCCAAGTTTTACCACCACTGCTGACTGCTGTAGTACATGATATGGAATCTTATTGACTGCATCACTCATTCTACTTTACGGAGTGCCTTGACCTGTATACCTACAGATTCTGAGTATAACGATGGTTTTCTGTAAATTTGTAAACATATTTCGGTCAAAATTGAACTTATTTGTAATTCCATTGACAATATTTGGTGATTAAACAAAATAAAAGGTTAAGAATCTGTCTTGCATTATTTGAATTTCTGCAACACTTGTGGAGTGCAATGTCATCGTTCATACACATTCTCTCCTTATGTGCCATGACAGCTGAGAGCAAATTACTATGTGGACGAAGTAGAAACAAATAGAATGTAATTTAATAAAATAGGGAAAACGAAAGGATCCTCATTCTCATTAAGTTGTATAGCCTACTTTGCCATTCTTGTGAAGGTAATGTCAATTCTCATGTAGTGCCACAAGGGGGTAGAAGTGTGAAGTCCAATACGACTTGAAAAAGAGTCAATAAGGGTTAAATTAATTTGTGTTGCTTTGAAGAAATATATAATTATTAGTCAGGTCAAACTTAGGTTCATTTGCTTGCTTTAAAATCGTTCAAGATAGCTTTTTAAAAAGTATTGATTTTATTATGCTGTTTTAATAACAATGTATGCAAACAGGCCATTAGGATGGCTACACAACATTGGTTTGAATTCAAATAAATTCAGAAATACAGTTAACTGTAGCCTACTTCGCTGACATGAAATGGCAATTGAATCCGTTGTATGATTGAACTGATGAACTGATGATACTGATGAAAATACTGTCGGCTACCATATGGGTGGGTGTATTTTGTGCACCATACACAAAATATATGCTGCAACAATTGCCATATCATTACGGCAAACAGGCGTAGTTTTATAGTCCCACTTGTCCGGGGTGTAAGGTTTCAGTCATAAACTGTGTGGTTGAGCAGCACGTCGTCATCCTACTGTGCCGCTCCGTGGTACGAATATTGTTTCAATGGTCACGGCTGACATCCCGGCGCAAGGGACTTCTGAATCTCTCAATTCACGTCTGTAGTGGCTGTGCTACAGGAATAACAGGGGTTGTTTCTATTTTGTTTTGAATTGCACTCTATATTTTGAGTTGGTGATAAGAAGTGGATTGGGAAACCGTGTTACTGTGCGCCTATGGATATAGCAGTCGCTTTCAACATCAGACCACTAAGACCATCCGGGCTATGACCTTTTCTTTGGAAGTGAAATCAGACGGAGCCGTCAAGCCACTGAACCCCATCATTTGCTCTCTGTGTTATTTCTACTGCACGTAGCATATATCGTTTTTTCGTTTATATTCTTATTGCAATTCTATCATGGAAGAGGACAACGTGTTATCCGATTTTAAGGACATTGAGAAAAAGTTGGGTCGCAATGTTCCTGAAAGTCTCATTCGTTCCCTAGCGGGAGGACATCATCATCACGACAAACATGAGGATAGAAAACCGGCGACACCGAAGAACCGCTCAAACTCTTCTGACTTAAAACGACTGGAGAGCAAGATATTATTTTTGAAACAGGAAATGGTAGGCTATGTGGTTGCCTTAAAGATGCAACTTCAAATATATGTCCGTCTGTCGCTGTTGGGTCAGTGAGTTGTTTCGTGCAATAAGCCTATAATAAAGTTTATTGAATACCGAAGCAGACATCCAAATCCGGTACAATTGCAATTCGGACCCAGGCTTTTTCAAGTCAGTTCACTGCTCCTTCAAAACCATGCTGTATATTCATTGGTGCATTGCATTAAATGCAATTGACCATCGACACAAGATAACAAAAAAAGCGTTTAGCTGCAGTAGTCTAGTTGTTGCAGCTGTTTGCTTTAGGCTTTAATGGAACTTGGACGTTACGTTAGTTCACTGACCTGTGATATCATAACTCGGCATTGTTATGCAGTAACTTCCAGACGACTGATGGCAATCCAACTGTATTGGCATTGTGTTCATAGGGTATATTTGGCATCTCAGAAGTTTATGGATGACTTAAAATGCCGCCTGGTCGCAAGGCATTGGAAATAATAGTGAGTGGCATGTCTTATTTATGTCTCATTGACTTCCACTGTAACTCCATCATCTGAAATAGAAGTAGGATATACACACTACAGGGTACAGTTTTTTTTTGGCCATATTTCTGGCAGTCATTTAATACATAACAAGACAATGGGAGTCGGTGTCTCAATCCCAAAACTATCAACATTGCCCCACCTCTTAAATTACAAATTATATTGAGTATTGAGCTATAAATCTATGGATTTAGTGATGTTTCTCACCCTCTATCAGCTACAGATGTGATGCCACCTAGTTGGCGAAAGCCATTAACACTTTCTCTCTACACATAACAACAACAATGCATAGTTCTTAACTGACTTGCCTAGTTAAACAAGGGTTAAATAAAAAATTAATTGTCCGGTATCACACAGGCAGACAATTCTCACCTCAATTAACGCTCATTTACACAAATTCCAAACTCAACAAAAATACAGGAGGATAGCCTGGAATTCAAATTGATTATCACTTGGATTCCATGCTACTACTTGCCTTGTTTGACCCCCTGTATTGAGGAGACCCCCCCCACCCCCTTTAAGGCTTAAGGTCAGTCAAGGCATTAGGACCCTTGAACAGATGGTCAAATTGACAGTTTGTACAGAAGGGTACTGTGTTATTGCCTGGTTAACCAACTGAAGAAAAATACCTCTCTCATGTTCGTTTCCATGTCATTGAAAGGGTGGTTCATAATACGATTATGATGACAGGCCCAGTAAACTATAATAACAGAGAAGATATCCCACCCGGGAGTGCATTTTGCCGGACACAAAGGCGTATCGTGATGTAGGAAAGCTAGTCTTTGTCTTCTGACTGGACAGTCAAAAATGATATTGATGACAATGACTGAAATATATCCACCATGCTCTCTTGGGAGTAAAGCAGAAAAATACCAGTATTATTCCATTCAGTTGAATTACATTTAAAACAAGTATAGTCCGCTGTGCTCCCTAGTCCCTACTATAGTGAATGGCACATTTGGGCCATCTAAGGCTTTTGCTCTGCTGTCACTTCTTCAATCCAATTAGGCTGCTTTTCTCTTGGCCATTTGGCCGACCGATTAACCGACAGGTTCTCTTTACAATATACATGGAGGGATCAACAGTTTGTCAAATCTGTATAGGGTTGACCTGTGTCGCCTGTAACTCCAGTTTTAGACAAAAGTCCAGAATAATGTAACTAGTTTTAAACAGAGTTCAGAAAATATCTTAAACATATATCATAAGTAAGTATTGTTAGAAACTAAATCAATGAAGTTCAATTTCAATGACTAACAAACAGGCAGCAGTAAATTACATTAGCTATACCCATCTTGTGATTCACCACCCCATTCAAGCCAATTGACACTGCTAATGCGTCTGTAAAATTCCACTATGCTCCGGCTGGGCGTCTGTGCACACATAAAGGACAGGTTATATCCGTAAGCAAACACTGGCAGCATTATGAGCTAGTCACGATCCACTCCCAAAAATGGCACTGTTTTATAGCCAGCCAGCTGTCCGGGCCATTGTATCAGCCTTGTCAACCACCATCTGGCATAATGCTTTTTGACTGGCTCGAGACTGCTGCTACTTACTGTCCATTGGTGTAAACGGCTGTCTATTTGTCACTAGTAGCCAGGGAAAATCTTATTGTGAAGTGATAAATCAATGGTGGTACTGTATGGGTGTCAGGGTGAGAATGTCCTGCTATGCCCTCACATAACATGCTGTTACATGCCAAGGACGGAGTGATTTCCTGTGGCATGCTTTTTTGTTTTACCTTTGTCCTTGTCCACATGCCAAAGAGTAGAGTGGTGTCTTTACAATCCCCAAGGGACAATTAGCTTTTTCAGCATTACTTTGCCAACTCAAAATACATGCTGGTGATGTTCTTCTCACAAGAATGGAATAGGAAAGCAGTGAATTTAGAAAACAAATAAGATTGTAGGCCTAAATGTTGGAAGTGTGATATTGTGTGTAAATGTTGCCAGTAAAAATCTATAAAGTCCTAAAATGAATCTCCTTCTAACACCAAACGCAGGCCCACCTCCGTGCAATCGATGTCAAGCTGATGCAGCAGCTGATGTCAATCAACGAGGGCATCGAATCCATCAAATGGGTGATGGCGGACAAGGGGGGCCTAGCCAGTCGTGAAAGCAGCCTGACCGGCAGCCTGTACAGCCTAACGGACAGCGAGGACGACACCTCTCCACGCGGCAGCTTCACCAGTCTGCATGACGGAAACAGTGACGGATTGGATGGGATATCCGTGGGCAGCTATCTGGATACGTTGGAGGAGTTAGCCGAGGACCTTCCAGACCACCCTTCTCCAACGGATCTTAATCTCTTCTCAGATATACCCATCATAGAGAACAAGACTTTCAGCAAGCCACCCATGCAAGTCAGAGTGGATTCCGATGAGTACTATTGCTTTGGATAGTGCTATCAATAGTGCCATCAAGCGTTATCAATGAGTTGGCATGGTAATAGTTCATTACAAATGTTTCATACGTTGTCTTGTTCATTGAGCTCGCTGTGGGAAATATAGCACATGGATGTTTCCCTTGATGATCTGTTATTTTCCTGCTGCTAAGTATTCTACAGTGACATTTAAGTTGACCTTTATTTAATAGGCAAGTCAGTTAAGAACAAATTCTTATTTACAATGACGGCCTACCGGGGGGAACTGCCTTGTTCAGGAATTTGTTCAACGCTCTAACCACTAGGCTACCTGCCGCCCCTTGTAAAACCATTTAAGTTGGTTTACAAGGGGCAAATACTCAGTTGTGCTATTTTGTATCATAAAACCAAATTTTTTTTTTGTCTTTGATGCATTTCCTCCTCACTAAACCTTAGCCACTTGTCGCCAGTTCGGAAGAGATTTAAACATCATTGAGAATTCAACAAAGGTGCAATTTATCTGCCCCCAACAATATGAACTACAACCACAATCAACAGGTCTGAAACAACATTTTTTTTAACATAAAGTAGTGCACTCTCAACCTCATCATCTTTGGTGTTGCGTTCGAGTGCTCTTACCAAGACCCTCCCCTTGAATCCTCCAGAAGCGTTGAGGCGACTCTTTTGTTGTTTGTTTTGTTGTTAGAACAGCACGACTGAATTGGCAAAAATGTGATGTGTTTTTCACAAAATGTTCATTCAGTGCACTCTGACTGTACTCCAAAGAGTCTGATACCTCAGTCTCTTTTTTACTTAGATACCATGTATTTGGTTAGCCGCTCATCCATCTGAACTAAGTTAATGTAGTAGATAAGGAATTTGTGGTCATTTGGAGCATTAGTGGTTCCGTGCGGAGACATCGACTGGACTGGTTTAGTGCGGCAGAAATACCGTTTTCCCTCAAATAGAGGCTGTATCATTCAAGTGCAATTTGTGAACATGCCAAATCACTGTATTTTAGCTCATGTACTAAATATGGAAGCTAGTAAAATGAAAATGAAACATACATTTTTACAGTTATATGCTTACATATTTAACATTGGACAGATACATTGTTCTTGCTGGCTTTTTTATTTAGACAGATGGCAGTCGAATTGCCATGCCAACAAGGTCATTATTTTACTATTTTTGTTTTGTTTTACCACAAGAGATGAATTGCAAACCATTTACAAAGTGGAATTCTTGACATTCACAACACTCAGTTAATTTAATAACTAGATAGTATTTGTCGATCACAGTTTATAACTTACTGTTGAACCAGTCAACTAGTTAAATGACTGGTAACTAACAAAATTCAAGTACAAAAGTAATGCCATTTATTTCTGTACAAAGATGATGTAGCTTTAAGCTCCACTTTCTGTGTCGATTCACATTACCTGTGAGTATTGTTTCATGTTGCTTTACTTTTTAACGCTGTAATTTATTGTTTTTATTGGTGTTGTTGAAAGGTTTTTTGGGGAAAATAATAAATAATATATTGTGATGGTCTTCTTTCTCAGTTTCCTTCGCACACACACACACACTGGTTCACACAATGACCATTTTCTGGTAACATGCAATTTAGTGGAGAGAATTGTTGGATTATTTATTAAAACCACAGAAGCGATTATATGCAGATTTTTATGATGAGGCAGTCTTGCTCCATTTTTGTCAGACTAGTGAAGTTCCAACATGTGGCAATTTGACCAATGTACCATAGATAATTGTACCCAGTTAGAGCTAGATTCTATCAGATCCGAGCTAACTGACACCCGCATAAATGGTTGTTTTGGCTGTGTCGGAGGTGGAACTGGGTTAGATCTGTCAAATCTAAAAGCGGCTCCCGACATTATACCTAAAGTGGACATTGCCATTGGCTGCATAGAGTCGCATTAAGAGAAATCCCATGCAGCCTTGTTCACAAATTCGAACACTGTGAGATATATAGTAATCTACACCTCGATTAGGCAGATAGAAATCCTCATTATTTTGTTTAATGATGTCCAATTTGAGCTTCATTATTTCTATATAGCCTACACTTTCTCATTCTGAACTTCTAACGCAAGTGGGATGGGTGTGGCTTCGTGACTGAGCAGCTGCTCACTGATTTGGCAGCTCCAATGCAGTTGCACATAGGACACCGCCAAAACATCAGCTATGTGGGTGTCGGCTATCGCCGGTTAACGCTAGACCTGATTAAATCTAGGCCTTTGTCTTTTAATCTCCACACTTTACATTACTTGAAAAAACACAACTCGAAGAGGGCGATTCATATCCTAAATTCTGGAAATGGTAGTTCACTTTCTTTTTAAAAACCTGTTCAACTATTAATGGAAGGAACCCCATTTGGGATTACACTTTAGTAACGACTTAACTTCTCATGAACGAAGCATCATTTTACTATAACTAAACCTCGGGAGTATTCATCACACAAAATTATAGTCGGATCAAGTCAATAAAAACGAATGTCCGTCAGAGAGAAGACAGAAACACAAAATGAGTGCTACCCACAGTATGTTTTATGGACATTTTAATTCACCACGCTGGCTTGTTGGATGCTAAGGGAGATAATTGAATTTCAAGACCGGAGTGTACATATATTCATTGGAAAGCGGAGGCCCTTGTGGCACGATGAGCTGCCCCACTACATTCCAGTTCCCACACAGTGATGACATCACCATCTGCTCTATTTAACACTGCAGCTAACCCATATCACCTATCACATCTTTTTTCTAATGAGACTACAACGATCTACTCTATTTAACTGCATACAATATCACTTCTCACTTTATTTTGGCGTTAAAGACAGCCATTGTGGTCACACACGCCCCTGTGAGTCACAGATAATTCTGATGATGGGCAGCATGCAAGATAAATACAAATACCCTTGCAAGGGGTTTAATATAATTTCATATTGGTTCAAATGACATGTTTTCCTTAACATTGGAGGTGAAGGGATTAGTGAAGAATCACCGTTAAAAACTGAAATAGGAAACGCATTGAATTGGTATTAATCACTGCATAAGGATTGGGAGGAATTACAGTACTTCTCAGTTAATACCACAATGATTTGTGTTTAGCTGCAGCATAGAAAATGCCTTTTGTGCTATATGTTTGGGTGTCTAAAGTATTGGTCACATACTGTTTACCACTTTTATGATAGCTCTTTCTCTTTCTTCAGCCTCACACCATATTGTCTGAGATCACCCTGTACTGGTGTTAAGCGAGGGGAAAATTGAGCATACTCTTGATTCCCTTAACTTGACGATCCAACAAATGTCCATGACTAAAAGCAAAGCAGCCTTATCTCGGCTTCTCAGGACTTTAGCACACTTGTCAAGACTTAACAAAGCCAAACATACCACCCCAGAAAGCCTTTTTGAATGACAGTGTGACCTCTGTTTGACCATATTCAATTAGAAAACAGACAATGTACCATCATCATTTCCTGTCAATGAATCTTAACTTTGTCGCCACTGGCTATTCTTTGACTATCCCCTTCAGGGAAACAGAATGACTAGACCTAGTGGCTCATAAAGTAATTGGAGGATTTCAAGAAACAAGAACAGGTTCCTCAGGTTGATTTGCTAATAACCCCTTCTATGCATCGGAATTCCTGAGAGAAGGGCATGGTACACCACCCATGTACAGTTTTTGGGTATTTTGTATTTGAAAGGCGGGGATTAAAAGCTTACTTTCTCTCCACACGCTCATATTCCTTTAGCACCTTTGTGACAAAAGATTCTAAGACTGTCTCTTTCACATTAACATTCAACACGTCAAGTCTATCTCTCTAAATACTGACTCAGCTAAACATGGCGTTGGTTGCTAGTGCAAACAATGCAAAGACAAGGGCTCTCTTTGACACAGCATGGGGTTCAACAGTTTACTGTTCACCTTCAACAGAGGTGTGTCAACCCAATGAATCACAGGGTGCACGTGCTCCTTCAATTTGGTCAACTCTTAATGTCAGGACAGTGTCAACAGAAAAGTGGCAAATCTGATGTTGAAGAAAGGCAGGTTTTACATCATATATTTTGTTAGTGTAAAAAAGCCTGTTGAATCAAAATACAATTTTAAAGATTGAATTCGGTATTTACAGACAGTCAAGGTATTGAATATGGTTAATTCATTTTCCCTTAATTTACTCCTTGGACCTTGAACTAAGGGTGGATTTACATTAGCAAAATATGTCTAGTGAGATCTACAGTATCTTCAACATCAGATTTGCTAATTTTGTGTTTACACTAGCCTTAGATATTGAGAAAAATGTACTTTCTATAGCTGTGATATGTGGTTGTCCCACCTTTCTATCTTAAGATGAATGCAATAACTGTAAGTCGCTCTGGATAAGATTGTCTGCTAATTGACTAAAATTCTAAAATGTAAAATGTGTGAGTGCAGCGTTTGGCATACCGTATATATATATATATATATATATATGACAAACAAAATAAGGATATGAATTGAGCTTCTCATCTAAACCATGTTGTGCATAGTATTGCACCCTTTATTAACTCAATGATTCACAAATGTGTGGATATTTTAAGCCTTCCATTTTCAATTTGGCTAGCAGAGAAAAAATGTGTCTACTAACGCTACCAAAATCACATAGAAACGTGAGTTATAGATCTGTCATTATCATTGAAAGCAAGCCTAAGAAGTGGTAGATATGTTCTATGTGCGCTATTTCTGTGCTTCGCGTTCTTAAGTTTTGTTTTTGTCTCTTTAACTTTTGATTTTGTACACCAGCTACAAACAGCTGAAATACAATATTTTTGGTTATTGAAAATATATTTCACAGCGGTTTAGATGGTAAAATGATTCCCTACACAATCCATTGCTTGTTTTGTCACATAAGCTATTAGAATTTTAGCAACCAGGAAATGGCAGGAGTGATTTCTGCGTATTGCACCTTTAAGGTAATTCATGTAATTCTTGCAGGGACATGTGGTGTGTAAGAGCCTTGTCTTTACACTGTACCATTCAGAGGGGGTTATGTGGTGTAGATGTCTCCCACACTACCTCCGGAGGACATCCCTTAAAGAGATATTTGAATCTAGATTTGTCTGTTTACAACACACACATATCTTTCCTTGGACCTAGATTGTGTCCTCAAAGTAGTGCAGCGTAAAGAGGCCCCAACAAGAGCGTCAGGAAAGTTCAGAGAACCACTTTTTTTCTCAGCACCTTAATGAACCATATTCTAACCAGGTGGTTGAATAGGCTATCTGCTAATAATCAGCTCCCTTCAGTCCTGTCTTGTCATGGCTGTTGAACTATGTACTGTATTTCCTATTCACGTCATGCGGTCCGCCAGAACACAGAGAGATGTTAGAATTGTTTTGGAAGCTAAGGGAGTCGGCTAAAAGTCATAAAACGGACCTGTTTGGCATAGTAATTCCATATTATTATAAGAGGCCTTGGTAAGGCCACATTTTCAGGGATATACAAACATAGATCACTTCTGTCTCCATACTAATTTTGTATAGAAATGCCAAGGCTATGTCAAAGATCCTTCCTCCAAAAGACATTTCTTTGTACTAAATGTCATAATAATTCACAATTGATACACAATTTCCTCTGACATTTCTGTTCCAGATTCACACGGAATGATCCCACAACGGGGCAAGTCATGCCCTTGTCTCAACTACATCCGAAGGGAAAGATACGCATGGGAAACAAACACAGGGGGCCTAGCTATCTCCGAGTCAAAAAGATCACACAAGTCCAAAACAATGATTTATTCATTCAAGTAGCTTGGCCCCAATTACTTCCCTCCTGAGCAAATAATTACACCGACATGCGTCTGAGAAAAAGAGCTTCCAATGGAGATCCATTAACAAATTAGACACTGTATTTGGGCCTGTGCCACCAGGCTTGGGATACCAATATCATGTGGTATCTGGGGAACTGTCACCATGCGACACTCAGGACACAGGATATGGGTTAGTGTAGTAGGGGGATCAAAGGGGGTCCGTACAGCAAAGGCAGGGGCCCCTGCAAACAGGAAGGAAGGCACAGATATAGACGTCTCAAACAAGAATCCCAAGTCAATTTAAAAGTCATTTAATAAGATAACTGTCATTATACTATGTGCTGTGCTATATCAACGAGGCAATGTTTTCCTGGCATTGAGAGAATATTGAAAGTGGTTGAAAATGTACTTCTGATGGATTATTTTCAACCTCTAAACAAAGTATTAGTGTTAATGCCTAGCTCAACAAATTGTATACTTTATCTCTTGGTTTGGCTAATGCTTTTGGATCTGTGGCCCCCATAGCAAATCGGATCCATTGTCAGCCTGCCATTTCGCATTCCCAGACATAAAGGAGTGCATGTTGGGAGATGTATGAACCTGTGTGGAAAACTTAATAAGGGTGGTCCTTTACCATGAATATCTTGTTTCTTCCTCGGGAAAAATACTTAGTGAATGTCAAGTTTAACCACACTGCGATTAGCTAATGCCAGTCAACTTCACAGCCACGCCAAATATTTCAGACCAATTAGATTACTCCTCATACATAACTGGAGAACTCTCAACTGTGACGCCCACAAGTGTTGTGAAAATGTCCCAAATGTTTAATGCATCTCTAGTGTAAAATAAGCCCTAGTTGAGCACTTTCCCATCACTCATCAGAATATGTTATTGTATTGTTAACCTGTTGCAATACAAGCTAGACTAACAATGGGAGCCTCTGGTTTGGAACAGAAACGCTTTGTCTGAAGTTTACTACAATTTCCATTGTGGAAAGTTATGGGAAGCTCAATATACAAATGCCCACCACTCTGAGAACTTATTACCCTCAAGTCTATTGTGGTGTATTCCACACACAGTAAACTTTTCTGAGACATTTATCAGATTTTAGAGTGGGTCATTCCCAAGTACTACAGACATTCCCAATCGAAGGACATTGAAAATGCAAAAGATCACTTCTTCCCCTATGGTTTTTCCAAGGTAAACTATGGAGAATTGTTAAGTATATTTATTATGTCATTAACATGATCCAAAGTGTCATTAACATGATCCAACAAGGCCCAGATCCCCGTTATTTGCTGGAGAAGGAAACACAGATTTAGCGGAAAGAGATCAGGGTGCGTTGTGAGGATCAGAAGACGAGTGGCTAACCTGCCCATGTGTAACGGTCGTCGTATGAAGAAGGTGTGGACCAAAGCGCAGTGTGGTATGTGTTCATGATTTCTATTAACTGAACACTGAAATACAAAACAACAACATGAATAAACGAAAAACCGAAACAGTCCTGTAAGGTGCAGAAAACACTAAAGAGAAAATAACTACCCACAAGACACAGGTGGGGAAAAGGCTACCTAAGTATGGTTCTCAATCAGAGACAACGATAGACAGCTGCCTCTGATTGAGAACCACACCCGGCCAAACACACAGAAATAGAAAACATAGAACACAAAAACATAGAATGCCCACCCCAACTCACGCCCTGACCAAACCAAAATAGAGACATAAAAAGGATCTCTAAGGTCAGGGCGTGACACCATGCCTTCCATCCTGTTAGCTAACGTTCAATCGCTGGAAAATAAATTGGACAAACTGAAAGCACGTTTATCCTACCAACGGGACATTAAAAACTGTCATATCTTATGGTTCACCGAGTCGTGGCTGAATGACGACATTAAGAACATAAAGATGGTGGGTTATACACTCTATCGGCAGGACAGAACATCAGCCTCTGGTAAGACAAGGGGCGGGGGCCTATGCATTTATGTAAACAACAGCTGGTGCATGATATCTAAGGAGGTTTCGAGGTTTTGCTTGCCTGAGGTAGAGTATCTCATGATAAACTGCAGACCACACTATCTACCTGGAGAGTTTTCATCTGTATTTTTCATAGCTGTCTACATACCACCACAGACCGATGCTGGCACTAAAACCGCACTCAATGAGCTGTATACCGCCATAAGCAAACAGGAAAATGCTCATCCATTCTAGTGGCCGGGGAGTTTAATGCAGGGAAACTTAAATCAGTTTTACCTAATTTCTATTAGCATGTTAAATGTGTAACCAGAGGGAAAAAACATCTAGACCACCTTTACTCCACACACAGAGACTAGTACAAAGCTCTCCCTTACCCTCCATTTGAAAAATCTGACCATAATTCTATCCTCCTGATTCCTGCTTACAAGCTAAAATTAAAGCAGGAAGCAGCAGTGACTCGGGCTATAAAAAGGTGGTCAGATGAAGCAGATGCTAAACTACAGGACTGCCTTGCTAGCACAGACTGGAATATGTTCCTGGATTCTTCCGATGGCACTGAGGAGTACACCATATCAGTCACTGGCGTATCAATAAGTGCAAAGTGCATCGAGGATGTCGTCCCCACAGTGACGGTACATACATACCCCAACCAGAAGCCATGGATTACAGGCAACATTCGTACTGAGCTAAAGGGTAGAGCTGCCGCTTTCAAGGAGCGGGACTCTAACCCGGAAGCATATAAGAAATCCCGCTATTCCCTCAGACGAACCATCAAACAGGCAAAGCGTCAATACAGGACTAAGATCAAATCGTACTACAACGGCTCTGATGTTCGTCACATCTGGCAGGGCCTGCAAACTACTACATACTACAAAGTGAAGCGGAACCGCGAGCTGCCCAGTGACACGAGCCTACCAGACGAGCTAAATAACTTATCTGCTCGCTTGGAGGAAAGTAACACTGAGACATGCATCATGAGAGCATCACCTCTTCCGGATGACTGTGTGATCACGCTCTCCGCAGCCGATGTGAGTAAGACCTTTAAACAGGTCAGCATTCACCAGGCTGCAGGACCAGACAGATTACCAGGACGTGTACTCAGAGCGTGCGCTGACCAACTGGCAGGTGTCTTCACTGACATTTTCAACCTGTCCCTGACCGAGTCTGTAATACCAACATGTTTCAAGCAGACCACCATAGTCCCTGTGCCCAAGAACACTAAGGTAACCTGCCTAAATGACTACCGACCCGTAGCACTCACGTCTGTAGTTATGAATTGATTTGAAAGACTGGTCATGCCTCACATTAACACCATTATCCCAGAGACCCTAGACCCACTCCAATTTGCATAACGCACCAACAGATCCACAGATGATGCAATCACTATTGCACTCAACACTGCCCTTTCACACCTGGACATAAGGAACACCTATGTGAGAATTCTATTCATTGACTACAGCTCAGCGTTCAACAGCATAGTGCCCTCAAAGCTCATCACTAAGCTAAGGACCCTGGGAGTTAACACCCCCCTCTGCAACTAGATTCTTGACTTCCTAACGGGCCGCCCCCAGGTGGTAAGGGTAAGTCACAACACATCCGCCACGCTGATCAGGGATGCTTGCTCAGTCCCCTCCTCCCTCAGGGGGTAGCCCCTGTTCACTCATGACTGCACGACCAGGCATGACTCCAACACCATCATTAAGTTTGCTGATGACACAACATAGTCACTTTATTAACTCTACCTACATGTACATTTTACCTCAATTACCTCGACACCGGTGCCCCTGCACATTGACTCTGTACCGATAGCCCGCTATTGTTACTTACTGCTGCTCTTTAATCATTTGTTATTCTTATCTCTTACTATTTTTTAGGTATTTTCTTAAAACTGCATTGTTGGTTAAGGGCTTGTAAGTAAGCATTTCACTGTAAGGTCTACACATGTTGTATTCGGCGCATGTGATAAATAAAAGTTATTCGCCTCATTTAGTCTGTCATATTTGTACTCATTACATAGTTTGGGATATGGTGCTGCATAACAATATTAATGCAGAAATGTAGCATGCAGAGAGGAAAAATGTGCCTAATTCTTTAATAAGACCCATATTGATTAGATCACAATGATGGCAATTTATAATTACAACCTAATTGTGGTGACATAGTCGTTCAGATACATGTCCTTGGAAGGCATGTTTCTGTTTGACTTGGGATGGGCTAATTAGTCCGTATTAGTCACACACTCTAGGCCTTGGGCGTGATATATTTTAGATCTGACTTGCCCCTCTGTTTAGACTGTAATCTGGGGGCACGTTTAGCAGGACTTAATGTTTTGGAACATTCAGATAGAAATATGCTATGTAGAACAAGCATGCCTCTGAGATGTAGAATAAAGAATAATGTTTGCTCTATTCATGGCCTTTCTATCTGCAACATTTAACAATGTTTGGCTACTGAACGTGGCCCTGTTGGTGACTTCACTGTGACCTTTTGACTCCTAGCTCGTGTCACCTCCACCATTTAGAAAGGCCAAACCAAGGTATAGCAGAATGCCATAATGATGTGGTTGTCCAGATTTGAATAGAAAATGGCTACGTGTGACTGAATGACAGACATGTCATCACTGTAGTAGGGTTGGGTTTGAAGATCATCTCCCATCATGTAATGTGACCATACAGTGGATAAACAGTTAGGACCAGGCCAGAGGAGGCTGGTGGGAGGGGCTATAGGAGGATGGGCTCATGTGGATGTTTGATACCGTTCAATTTGTTCCATTTCAGCCATTACAATGAGCCTGTCCTCCTATAGCTCCTCCTGTAGGCGTATGTGTTCTCTGTCACCTGGGGCTGCATGGCAAATGATCCAGGAACAAAGGACAATGCCAAAGGACTAGTCAGCCCTTCCGTCCTCTGAGGAGAACAAAATGTATCTCGGTTACAGTATCCAAAGGACTGACTATTGAATGAGTGATAGAATAATGATATAGTATCCATGCTTGGTATCTATCTGAAACTTGTTCTCTGGGGATAACTCTGATGCTGTCTACATGGATGTATGATCTCTGTGGTAACTTGTATCTGGACAGGGTGAACTCTAAATTACGCTCAACGGGGTTCTATTGTCCTCTCAGGCATGCTGTCTGATTTCCATTGGTCTCATCCCCCACACAAGCTATTAGATGCTATGACATCCTGTGGAGATTGGACCTTGGTTACACTGTAAACTTGGTATTGTTTGACTGGTCAAAGGTGATTGGTTTTGTGTTGAGAGGTTACAGATGTTATGAATGGAATTGAATGCCTTCGTTCTCTCTCTTATTCTGTATTCAGTCCACGGAGGAAGGTTGTACGATCAATTTTCATTTCCTAGGCTCCTAAGCCTCTGGCCTAGGAAGACTCTCTTTGTTCATGCTTTGTCTTCTAAGTTAACCTGAGGATCTATATGCTTAGAAGTATGCTTTGTAATGCTTGTTAATACTTGTTACTTAAGCTTCATGCCTTGCATGTGAATCCATGAATTGTACCATGTTAATTAAATATCCACCTTTGATATAGACCATTATCAGACCAATTCTTACTAGTCAATGTCAACTCATTGCCTAATGTTTGCATGCATATTTTACTTATCTTTATGGAGTCAGATAAACATTTCAATAGGCTAATTGCTTATTACAAGTCACGTGAGGTATTTATAATATCATATACAGTATACTGTATATACACATGTCAAATATTATTGCCCACTACACTCCCACCAGGCTCCTCTGGACCAGAGACTGTGTTGCAATGAATCTGAGCCCAATACCTATTTTTAGTTTAGCAAGCTGTAACACATGAATATGCAGTAACCACATGAATATGCACAAGCAAAGCAAAAAGCGAAGCCTGTCTCAAGCATTTGACGAAAGCTTTGATTAGTAATACATGGCAGCATTAGAGCAGCAGCAACATTAATCACAAACCAAACTGGACTCCCGAGTGGCGCAGTGGACTAATCAAATCAAATTGTTTTTGTCACATGCGCCAAATACAACAGTGAGATGCTTACTTACAAGCCCTTAACTAACAATGCAGTTTTAAGAAAATACAAGAGATAAGAATAACAAATGATTAATGATCAGCATTAAATAACAATAGTGGGGCTATATAGAGGGGCAACCGGTACAGAGTCAATGTCTGGGGGCTCCGGTGTCGAGGTAATTGAGGTAATATGTACATGTAGGTAAAGTTATTAAAAGTGACTAAGAATAGATAATAACAGAGAGTAGCAGCAGTGTAGAAGGGGGGGGGGGAGCAATGCAAATAGTCAGGGTAGCCATTTGATTAGAAGCCTTATGGCTTGGGGGAAGAAGCTGTTTAGAAACCTCTGGGACCTAGACTTGGTGCTCCGGTACCGCTTGCCGTGCGGTAGCAGAGAGAACAGTCTATGACTAGGGTGGCTGGAGTCTTTTACCATTTTTAGGGCCTTCCTCTGACACTGTCTACTATAGAGGTCCTGGATGGCAGGAAGCTTGGCCCCGGTGATGTGCTGGGCCATACGCACTACCCTCTGTAGTGCCTTGCAGGAGGATGGGCCGAGCAGTTGCCATACCAGGCAGTGATGCAACCCGTCAGGATGCTCTCGATGGTGCAGCTGTAAAACCTATTGAGGATCTGAGGACCCATGCCAAATTTTTTCAATCTCCTGAGGGGGAATAGGTTTAGTCATGCCCTCTTCATGACTGTCTTGGTGTGCTTGGACCATGTTAGTTTGTTGGTGATGGGGAAGCTAAGGAACTTGAAGATCTCAACCTGCTCCACTACAGCCCCATCAATGAGAATGAGGGTGTGCTCGGTCCTTCTTTTCCTGTAGTCCACAATCATCTCCTTTGTCTTGATCACGTTGAGGGATAGGTTGTTGTCCTTGCACCACATGGTCAGGTCTCTGACCTCCTCCCTATAGGCTCATCATTGTTGGTGATCAGGCCTACCACCGTTATGTCATCAGCAAACTTAAAGATGGTGTTGGAGTCGTGCCTGGCCGTGCAGTCATAAGTGAACAGGGAGTACAGGAGGTGACCGAGCACGCACCCCTGAGGGGCCCCTGTGTTGAGGATCAGCGTGGCGGATGTGTTGTTACCTACCCTCACCACCGGGGGCGGCCGGTCAGGAAGTCCAGGATCCAGTTGCAGAGGGAGGTGTTTACTCCCAGGGTCCTTAGCTCACATAGGTGTTCCTTTTGTCCAGGTGTGAAAGTGGGTGGCAGGTAGCCTAGTGGTTAGAGCATTGGGCCAGTAATTGAAAGGTTACTAGTTTGAATCCCTGAGCTGACAATGTAAAAATGTGTTGTTCTACCTGAACAAGGCAGTTAACCCACTGTTCCTAGGCTGTCATTGTAAATAAGGATTTGTTATTGTAAATAAGAATTTGTTCTTAACTGACTTGCCTAGTTAAATAAAGGTTCAAAAAAGGGCAGTATGGTGTGCAATAGAGATTGATCTGTCTGTGTGTTATGCAAATTGAAGTGGGTTTAGGGTTTCTGGGATAATGGCATTGATGTGAGCCAGCATTTCATGGCTACATGGCTACAGATGTGAGTGCTATGGCTTGGTAGTCATGTAGACAGGTTACCTTAGTGTTCTTGGGAACAGGGACTATGGCGGTCTGCTTGAAACATGTTGGTATTACAGACAGGGAAATGTCAGAGAAGACACTTTCCAGTTGGTCAGCACATGCTCGGAGTACACTTCCTGGTAATCTGTCTGGCCCTGTGGCCGTATGAATGTTGACCTGTTTAAGGGTCTTACTCACATTGGCTGCGGAGAGGTGATGCTCTCATGCATGTTTCAGTGTTACTTGCATATAAGTTATTTAGCTCATCTGGTAGGCTCATGTCACTGGGCAGCTCCCGGCTGTGCTACCCTTTGTAGTCTGTAATAGTTTGCAAGCCCTGCCACATCCTACGAGCATCGGAGACTGTGTAGTACGTTTCGATCTTGGTCCTGTATTGACACTTTCCCTGTTTGATGGTTAGTCGGAGGGCATAGCCGGATTTCTTATACGCTTCCGGGTTAGAGTCCCGCTCCTTGAAAGCGGTAGCTCTGCCCTTTAGCTCAGTGTGAATGTTGCCTGAAATCTATGGCTTCTGGTTGGGGTATGTACGTACAGTCTCTGTGGGGACAACGTCCTCGATGAACTTCTTGATAATGCCAGTGACTGATGTGGTGTATACTTCAATGCCATCAGAAGAATCCCGGAACATATTCCAGTCTGTGCTAGCAAAATAGTCCTGTAGTTAGCATCTGTTTCTTCTGACCACTTTTTTACAGACTTTTATAGACACTGGTGCTTCCTGCTTTAATTTTAGCTCGTAAGCAGGAATCAAGAGGATAGAATTATGGTCAGATTTGCCAAATGGAGGGCGAGGGAGAGCTTTGTACTAGTCTCTGTGTGTGGAGTAAAGGTGGTCTAGAATTTTTTTCCCTCTGGTTGCACATTTAACATGCTGATAAATGTGCAACTGATTAAAGTTTCCCTGCATTAAAGTCCCCTGACCTTCCCCTTGTCTATGTCTAGGGCACTGCATCTCAGCGCAAGAGGCGTCATCATAGTCCCTGGTTCAAATCCAGGTTGTATCACATCCGTGATTGGGAGTCCTATAAGGCGGCGCACAATTGTTCCGGGTTTGGCTGGGGTAGGCCGTCATTGTAAATAAGAATTGGTTGTTAACTGAATTGCCTGGATAAATAAACGTTAACATTTAAAAATGAAGAACTCAAAATGATAAGACCTTCTGATAAGACCTTCTGTATTGAATATAGCCAGTAATGCATTCATAAATGTTTTATCATTTGTAAATTCATATTTATATTCAATGTGGAGATGATATAGGAGTTAAACAGTTGATAAAATGCTGAATGGGATTTAGCCCTGTCTGTCTGTCTCTCTGTCTTGCTCTCTCTCTCTCTTACTCTGTATACTTATGCACTGAACAGCTGGTAAGAACAGCTGGAGTAGATCTGATTGGCTGCCTGATTGGCATTCAACTACAGTCACATCTAAAGTGCTCATTATACAATGTGCCACTTGATTAAAATCTTGATGTCCCCATCCCCAAAGTGCTGTATTGAATATCAGGAATATGATGGAAGATTTGTGTTAGTAGGGAATGATATGTTGTGATACAACTCTGTCAAAGTAATGAAAATCAATGGTAGCATGACCCCCCCCCCCCCCCCGTGACCTTCCCCCTGCCTATGTAGTTTCATTCCTCTCACTCTATTTCTCTCCCATTTACTTTTCACACAATCTCCCTCTTTCCCTCTCTCATCCTCTTATCTCTACCATATAATCTCATTCCTCTCTCCCTCATCTCCTCTCCACCCCCCCTCTCTCCCTCACCCCTCTCCTTCATGACCCCTATCTCCATCTCCATCCCTACTCTTCCAGTTCCTCACCCTCACCTCTTTGCATCCTCTCTCTCTCCCCTCCTCTCTCTCTCTCTGCCTCTCTCACCCCCACCACCTTCTCCCTCCCTACCCCTTTCAACTCCCTCTTTCACCTTGATGTTTGTAGGGTTACCTCCCAACCCCCTCTGCGTCTGTCCTGTTTGATTTCTGTCTGGGATAGATTCTCTCCTCTACCACTCTATACAGAGGCTGTGTCCCAAATGGCAGCCTATTCCCAATAAAGTGCCCCATGGGCCCTGGTCCAAAGTATTGATATCTAAAGGGAATAGGCTGCTATTTGGGACACAACCTGATAATCAATCCACTGAGCTGTGTAGATTAATAAAACACAGTGGAACATCAGCCAGGAAGCTTCAACTGTAAAAAAATATATATTTTTAAATACAGTTAACAAAACAAACTCCTCATTGAATTGGATCTTTTTACATTTTTAAATGTTACTTCTCTCGAGCCCAGAAACCCTACATGGCTATATTAGGAATCAAAGACTAGGTTGTTTCAAGGCTTTGACACCTTCAGTGCTTTTGACAGCTAACTTTATGTATCATGAGTGGTAATAGATTGCAGAGAAGAGACAGGAGTTATTTTTGTTTACTTTGAAGAGATTGTTGATTGTTCACTTCACATGTAGTTTTATTTCCACCAGCTTGGAAATTGTTATCACGCCTAATATGACAAATGTGGAAAGTTGTAACTTCATTAGTGTAGAGAGCTGGGAATTCCACCCCAACACCTCAGACACTGACCTTTGAACCTCAGATCCGATGAGGCCAGTTTCAGGTCAGCAGTGTGTGGTCAGACACCACAACAGACAAACAGGCTTACAGAGGTCAAGTGAATTTGATCTTCTGCCCTATAGAACATGACCACCCCCCCAATGAAGCATTGGGCTTCAGCAGTTGACTCTGGACTTTGGTTTTATTAGCTCATGGTACATGTTGTTAAAACCTTTTTGGGTTAACGTTAATATGGTAAATTCATTCAATTTGACAATTTAATGTTTCTGTGTTCCCATGTGGCAAAACACATGACAAAAAACATTACTCATGAAAATGTTTAATCTTTTGTATTTCCAATTCAACAACATTACACTGCAATCGTGTCATTTCTAACTTCATTCCATCAGAGAATTCATCTAGAACCCTATATTGCATTGGCCTTTCGTGGCTCCTTCCTTGTCCTGTCCATGCATTGTGGAAAGAACAATGTGCAGCTTTTTAAGACTGGCTGAAGAAAAAACACAGCCGCAAACCAACAACACACTCATACACACACACACACACACACACACACGTACACACACGCACACACACGCACACACACACAGACACACTCACAAACACAGTATTCAGTGGAGACAGACCAGACAAGATGTGACAGAGACACAAGTGTGTAACCTGTACAAGTGTGTGGGGATTGCATATCCAACTGCCCTTGAGAGACACACACACAGACATGTCGAAGAAGGTAGTTGACATCGAAAAACATCCTGTCAGACTTCAGGAGGACTCCCCATTACCACTGGCTGGAGCATCGACAGAGCCAGTGCTGATGCTGGTGCTGACCGATCTACTTCATTAAGTCTTCATTTTAGTTCTGTCTTTGTCCCTCGTCCCCGTCCCCGTCACTCTTTTGGCTCAATTTCTCTAGTTGTATTAATGTGTTCATTCAGACTCTGAATTCATGTCTCATTATTGTCACTCAGGTTCAAATACTATTTTATATCATCTCAAATACTTGACTGAGCTTGATTGAGCTTGCCTTGCACAATGGAACAAATAGAATAGTTCAAAATTGCAAACCCCACCTATCTGGCACTCCAGGCAGGCTAAAGCTAACTCTAAATGTATCTGAAAGATTTCAAATAGTATGTGAACCTAGTTCTGTCATTATGGGGCACCCATCATCCTCTGTTCCAAACCGTCTGTCTGCACTTCCTCATAAAAACGTCTTTGAATGTTTTGACAGTGCTTAATGTGGCTGATGTGAAATGGCTAGCTAGTTAGAGGTGGTGAGCGCTAATAGTGTAAGTTGGTGGCGTCACTCGCTCTGAGACCTAGAAGTAGTTGTTCCCCTTGCTCAGCAAGGGTCGTGGCTTTTGTGGCGCGATGGGTAATGATGCTTCGTGAGTGACTGTGGTTGATGTGTGCAGAGGGTCCCTGGTTCGAGCCCCTGTTGGGGCAAGGAGAGGTACGGAAGCTACTTAGCAGGGATGCCATTCCCATGGGAAGAGGCACAAAGTATGCTCCCAATCACTCTTTTCCCAACCAGATCCCTCCCTCGTATCTGTATCACAGGATGGATTTTCTTCCAATGATGGCCGATTTCTCTGATATCATTCAACCTCATATGTATGGTAGAATCATTTTACACATATTCAAATCTGTTTTGGTGATGTAGTATAAAAAGTGGCTTGTACTCTTTGTTGTGTTTGCAATCACTACATCACTATTGTTGTTGTCACGGATAGCTAGGAGTGGTGGGTGTGGAGTCAGGCGCAGAGAGCAATGCTTCCAAAGTGGAAGTCGTGACCGTTGTTCCCAATCGTATCAGATGGGAGCTGATTTGTTATAGGTCTAGGAGGCAATAGAAGTGTCTTTACGTTTTAAATCCTCTTAGCACTACTGACTGAGTGGTTATCCAGTTTTGGTGTGATCGTGTAACTAACTTTATCGGATCAGTATACAGTATATCTTCCTCTTTCACAGACAAAGGTCTGGTTGTCCATCCCGCTGCAACTGGAGTGTCGTAGGGAGCCAGAAATAGGAATTCACTATTCAAATTTGAGGCTAGACCGCAAAAAAAAAAAATCTATTGCTAGACAGTTCTAACCGATGTAGTATATAAAGAAATCTACCCAGGTGTCCAATCCTCATCAGAACTGGGTTCAACTACTATTTGAAATCTTTCAAATACTTTGAGCGTTTGCTCTACTCTGCCTAGAGTGCCAGATGGGCAGGGTTGACCGTTTTAGGACTATTTTATTGGGCCATTAAGCCAGACATGCTCAATCAAGCACAGATGAAGTATTTAAAATTAATTCAAGTACTATTTTAACCCGGGTCTAATCCTCACTCCACCATCAAGACTCTCTAAACAGTGGTTGGTTCATGAGGAACCTCTAACATCTGGGCAGACTAGGCCTTGATACTGACAATGGTTCCTTGGCACAACCTAAAGCCCCCTATTCAAATAGGAAGAAGAAAAATAGAAGATCATTTGTAGAGACGGGATTTGAAGCAGCGTAATGTCAGCAGGTCCAAATAACTGTCAACGACCCCTCTTACTCTGTCAACGACCCCTGTACTCTGTGGTGTGTGTTCTCAAAAAAACACTGATGCTTTGTAGACTCTCATGTTATTTGGCTTCCAAGAAGAAATTCCAGACACTAGAATTATATCCTAAATTAGTTTTACATATGCGCCATGATACAAGAGCCTGATGGATAACTAAGCCGATGAGTACAAATGAAGTATATTAAAATACTTCAAGTCTTCTTCCAGTAGCCCTTTACACTCGTACCTGTGTGTGGGTTGAAAACAGCAGATTTGGACATTGAAAGCGCTTAAATTGGAACGCAGTGGCTTTATACTAACACACTATACTTGACGTCAGACCTCAGGGTCTGCGCTTCACAGCGCTGTATGGGTTTTTGCCAATGATGTACCAGTCAATTGTTTGGACATACCTACTCATTCAAGGATTTTACTTTACTTTTTACTATTTTCTACACTGTAGAATAGTAGTGAAGACATTAAAACTATGAAAAACACATTTGGAATCATGTAGTAACCAAAAAAGTTTTAAACAGATCAAAATATATTTTATAGTTGAGATTCTTCAAAGTAGCCACCCTTTGCCTTGATGACAGCTTTGCACACTCTTGGCATTCTCTCAACGAGCTTCATGAGGTAGTCACCTGGAATGCATTTCAATTAACAGATGTGCCTTCTTGAAAGTTCATTTGTGGAATTTCTTTCCTTCTTAATGCCTTTGAGTCAATCAGTTGTGTGGTGACAAGGTAGTGGTGGTATACAGAAGACAGCCCTATTTGGTAAAAGACCAATCCTTATGGCAAGAACAGCTCAAATAAGCAAAAAGATACGACAGTCCATCAAGGCAAAGGGTGGCTACGTTGAAGAAAATATAAAATATATTTAGATTAGTTTAACACTTTTTTGGTTACTACATGATTCCATATGTGTTATTTCATAGTTTTGATGTCTTCACTACTTTTGTACAATGTACAAAGAAAATAGTAAAAATTAAGAAAAACCCTTGAATGAGTAGGTGTGTCCAAACTTTTGAACACAGTAAACAGTAAATCCTAGATTGCTTGGACCATGTATTGGCCATTGAGTTGCTTTGACGCCACCGGTCGGCCATATTGGCACTCCCCAGTAGAAGTAGTTTTCCATGGAAATGAATGGAATTCCACAGTATTTCAATTAAATGTTTCAAGGACAAAAATGATTTGTATTTAAGTATGTTTGTTGTTGTTGTGGGGACAGTAACATTAGTAATCTCTAAATAATATATTTTAAGGAAATGTTTTTATATATTTCTTATTTTTTATGTTTAGCTTATATAATATCATTTAACAGTAGACATTAAGGTGTCTGAAATAGAATTAATGTGGCAAAAACAAATGTAGACATTACTATAGCTTCCAAAATTACAACAGTGAGGGAGTGCAAAGATGAAAAATGTGTCTGAGTGGGGACTCTATGTATTTTCAAAGATGAGACATTGAGGATTATAATAAATACCGCTTTGATGTCATACAAGCAAACCATTCACTCGTGAGTTCAAATGTGCACTTCACATTTCCATATCATAAAACTCCTGTAATATACAGTGTCAGCGTTTATGATTACGTTTACGACTACCTGTCCTGATGAATCTTGGCTGTCCCCGTCCTCCTGGTCATGCTGCTTATCCAGTGTCTGCTGTTCTGCCTGTGGCTACGGAACCCTGATCTGTTCACCAGACGCGCTACCTTGTTCCAGACCTGCTGTTTTTGACCCTCTCCCTCCCTCCCTTTACCGCACCTGCTGTCTCGACCTGCTCAGCTATGAAAAGCCAACTGACATTTACTCCTGAGGGTCTGACCTGTTACACCCTCTACAACCACTGTGATTAGTATTTGACCCTGCTGGTCATCTATAAAAGTTAGGAACATCTTGAAGAACGATCTGGCCTTAATAGCCATGTACTCTTATAATCTCCACCCGGCACAACCAGAGGAGGAGAGCCTAGTTCCTCTCTAGGTTTCTTCCTAGGTTCCTGCCTATCTAGGGAGTTTCTCTTAGCCACTGTGCTTCTACATCTGCATTGCTTGCTGTTTTGGGGTTTTAGGCTGCGCTTCTTTATAAGCACTTTGTGACATCTGCTGATGGAAAAGAGGCTTTATGAATACATTTGATTTGATGTAATAGTGTTTTTACTGTCTTTTATGTCCCCCACATGTATTATTTTTTTGCTAAGAAAACTTTGGGGGCCAAATAAAATCACCACCTGATGAGGGACCCTGCTCTAGTTCCTCAACAGTACAGGTTAGGAGAGCTCAAAAAAGCACCTTGTGGTGGAAGACTCTTCTTTGAGTCATAACAGTGCATTGAAATAACTTAGGGACTGTGCATCCTTTGGAGAGGTGTGTGGCCGCTTGGAAACACCAGTTAGACCTCTCACTCAATATCCTTGCCATTTTCTTGTTTTATGTTGCACCTACCCAACATTTTCCAGGAATATTCTTATCATGTTACTGAACGTACCCAGAGTATTATCAGATTTTGTCATCAACAAATGCGATGAAAAGTACAGTAAATGTAAAATTCACATAAAATCAACAGTGTAATGTTTGGATTCAGTCTTGTGTCAGGTGAACTGTTGTGTCCTCACCTTTAGTCTAACAATTTCCCCATAATCTCCAAACTGTTCCCTTTCAATTGCTACCATGGTTATGCATATGCATCTCCTCTGTAAGAAACATTTCGATTTAGCCCTCTCCCTACAGGCCAATTCCCACAAGTGTAAGGAGTTAAGTGGCCATAAGCCATTGCCTACAGCTGAGGAAAACAATTTAATGCATGGAAAAGGCGGTTGAACTCTTTAACCGTTCTTTAAGCCTCTTCTCTTACTGGCCATTTTGAACTGTCCCAATGTTTATTACCTCTAACATATCACAGAATATCCATTATATTGACCAGATACTCAAGTGGCTGCCCATAAAAATGTATTGTAAAATGAATAGAAGGCAGTCGGGAGTAGGCAAGATCAGGTGGGACCATTCTAGCCAATGAGGGAGGGGGCAGATATGCGTGTGGAACAACAGGCACAACTCCGATATAAAGTGTTTTTTCTCAGAATTGCCAGGATGTGACGTGTCCTACGTATATCAGTACACTCGTAACAACCTAAGCATTATGGAACTTCTATTCAATCAAATAAGACACAAGAAAATAAGCCTTTACATTTATTGTTAACCAAATTTGACACTCTCATTGACCTCAAAACAAAAACAAAAAATATGCCACTTGCTGGAGAAGACAGATTTTGGGCCCAGTTATCTCTCTCGCGTCGCAAGATATCCTCTCTGGATATACCTTTGACCCAGCCATGGTAAGCATGTTGTTGAACAGTTAGAAACCGTTTGAAACACACACCACCCGACACCATCACAGCGCATTTGTCTCAGCCACTCACCAACCACCCTCCTCAGCCCCCACATACACTCCCCCTGAAGATAGCCCAGTTGACTCCAGGGATCCCCGGATCCCCCTGGCTAACAGACAGCTCTTTGTGCTTAGGAGAAAAGCCTCTTAGCAGCCTGTTACTCATAGGACTCCTGGGGCCTCTTCTGTTCAAGGAGGAAATACAACTCTGTATGTTCACTCTGCTGTCGTGGGTTTGTCCTGTTATGTTTTTACTCAACGAATACATGCTTTTTGGGAGCAAAGAGTTAAGGAATTGAGGTTGTTCTTATTTACTTAGCTATTATTGCTACTCTGTTCAATTTTGATTCATCTCTACAGTATGATTCAGTGTGATTTATAAATAACGATGAACAGAAGTCTAAAGAGCCAATGAGTCATTTGAATCAATTGCAGGCAAAGCATTTGAGCCTCCCCCTATGCCAGCGTACTTTACCAGACACATGAAGTAGCTACATTTCAACCTACATCACTACACTGCCCTGACTATTTCTCATTGGTCCTTACAGCGAGGTCAGATGTGATAATTGCAATTATTACATTTTCTACAACACATTGTAAATGTGTTTGATTTCTTCTGATTTGAAGGTGACAGAAACGCACACCTGTTTAGGTGAGGTGCTGCTAGCAGAGTAGAACACTTGAAAAAGAAAAGGAGAGCTGCACATTCTAGGAGCTCAGATGCAATAATTGAATAACCTAATAACCAGCGTTTCGACAGACAAGCTGATTTCTTCTGATTACCTGAGGACTCCGACCTTCGCTCTATGCCAATTTACAATGACTTCAACTCAAACACACGCCAGAGAGACATTGTCTGCTTCCCAAAACGGCACCCTATTCCCTGCATAGTGCACTATATAGGGAATGGAGTGCCATTTGGGACGTAACCAGCTGGCTGTGCATTGCAGCGACCAACAGGGGAGGTAATTGCAGTCAGGCATTCAGCAGTGACTGTTAATGATTATCTTTAGGCGGGCTAATCATTATGCATCCCACTGACAGGCATTATGCATCCCACTGACAGGCACCTTGTCTGTTCATTGAGGAGGATGTCTAACCCTTACCACAGTCCTCATTTACCATTGTCATTGGATAGTGAGACATATATCGTACGGCTGGGAAGACTGATAAAGACAAATTAGTTGTCAGATGTGTAACTGGTAATTTATGTGGGAACGTGTGAATGTTGTGGGATTACATACGTATACATTGTTGTGTGCCTCACGTTTGAGAATCTCTCTCTCGTTCTCAGAGCAAACGTTTGTTAAGTATTGTTAAAACCATTGTTCTGACAGGAAAATCTGGGACACATTGTCCCAATGTAACCTCGTGGAAGTTTATTTAATGTTGGTGAAAAACTTTTGAAAGTAACTCTCTCGTAGCTTTCACTGTATTTCCTCATTTCAATTCTCTCTACATCACAGCTTGTTTGCAACATCTCTTGTTACTGTCTTCAGAGACTGTATCTCAGAAGATGCACAGAATAGGATGTCACATCACTCAAAGATATGCCCTTTCTGTTACTCTGGAAAAGGAAAGCATTATTTCATTACCTGATGAAATAATGAAAAAAGGCTGCTAATTCTCTTTGGATATGGTGCATCCCGCAAAGGCGGAGGCGTTGCTAACATTTACGATAGCAAATTTCAATTTACAAAAAAAAAAAATGAAGTTTTCGTCTTTTGAGCTTCTAGTCATGAAATCTATGCAGCATACTCAATCACTTTTTATAGCTACTGTTTACAAGCCTCCTGGGCCATATACAGCGTTCCTCATTGAGTTCCCTGAATTCCTATCGGACCTTGTAGTCATAGCAGATAAAATTATAATCTTTGGTGACTTTAATATTCACATGGAAAAGTCCACAGACCCACTCCAAAAGGCTTTCTGAGCCATCATCGACTCAGTGGGTTTTGTCCAACATGTCTCTGGACCTACTCACTCTCACAGTCATACTCTGGACCTAGTTTTGTCCCATGGAATAAATGTTGTGGATCTTAATGTTTTTCCTCATAATCCTGGACTATCGGACCACCATTTTATTACGTTTGCAATTGCAACAAATAATCTGCTCAGACCCCAACCAAGGAGCATCAAAAGTCGTGCTATAAATTCACAGACAACACAAAGATTCCTTGATGCCCTTCCAGACTCCCTCTGCCTACCCAAGGATGTCAGAGGACAAAAATCAGTTAACCACCTAACTGAGGAACTCAATTTAACCTTGCGCAAACCCTAGATGCAGTTGCACCCCTAAAAACTAAAAACATTTCTCATAAGAAACTAGCTCCCTGGTACACAGAAAATACCTGAGCTCTGAAGCAAGCTTCCAGAAAATTGGAACGGAAATGGCGCCACACCAAACTGGTAGTCTTCCGACTAGCTTGGAAAGACAGTACCGTGCAGTACCGAAGAGCCCTTACTGCTGCTCGATCATCCTGTTTTTCTAACTTAATTGAGGAAAATAAGAACAATCCGAAATTCCTTTTTGATACTGTCGCAAAGCTAGCTAAAAAGCAGCATTCCCCAAGAGAGGATGGCTTTCACTTTAGCAGTGATAAATTCATGAACTTCTTTGAGGAAAAGATCATGATTATTAGAAAGCAAATTACGGACTCCTCTTTAAATCTGCGTATTCCTTCAAAGCTCAGTTGTCCTGAGTCTGCACAACTCTGCCAGGACCTAGGATCAAGAGAGACGCTCAAGTGTTTTAGTACTACATCTCGACACAATTATGAAAATAATCATGGCCTCTAAACCTTCAAGCTGCATACTGGACCCTATTCCAACTAAACTACTGAAAGAGCTGCTTCCTGTGCTTGGCCCTCCTATGTTGAACATAATAAACGGCTCTCTATCCACCGGATGTGTACCAAACTCAATAAAAGTGGCAGTAATAAAGCCGCTCTTGAAAAAGCCAAACCTTGACCCAGAAAATATAAAAAACTGTCGGCCTATATCGAATCTTCCATTCCTCTCAAAAACTTTAGAAAAGGCTGTTGCGCAGCAACTCACTGCCTTCCTGAAGACAACAATGTATATGAAATGCTTCAGTCTGGTTTTAGACCCCATCATAGCACTGAGACTGCACTCGTGAAGGTGGTAAATGACCTTTTAATGGCATCAGACCGAGGCTCTGCATCTGTCCTCGTGCTCCTAGACCTTAGTGCTGCTTTTGATACCATCGATCACCACATTCTTTTGGAGAGATTGGAAACCCAAATTGGTCTACACGGACAAGTTCTGGCCTGGTTTAGATCTTATCTGTCGGAAAGATATCAGTTTGTCTCTGTGAATGGTTTGTCCTCTGACAAAATCAACTGTAAATGTCGGTGTTCCTCAAGGTTCTGTTTAAGGACCACTATTGTTTTCACTATATATATATATATATATATATATATATATATACATATATACACAGTGCCTTGCGAAAGTATTCGGCCCCCTTGAACTTTGCGACCTTTTGCCACATTTCAGGCTTCAAACATAAAGAAGAAGAATCAACAACAAGTGGGACACAATCATGAAGTGGAACGACATTTATTGGATATTTCAAACTTTAACAAATCAAAAACTGAAAAATTGGGCGTGCAAAATTATTCAGCCCCTTTACTTTCAGTGCAGCAAACTCTCTCCAGAAGTTCAGTGAGGATCTCTGAATGATCCAATGTTGACCTAAATGACTAATGATGATAAATCCACCTGTGTGTAATCAAGTCTCCGTATAAATGCACCTGCACTGTGATAGTCTCAGAGGTCCGTTAAAAGCGCAGAGAGCATCATGAAGAACAAGGAACACACCAGGCAGGTCCGAGATACTGTTGTGAAGAAGTTTAAAGCCGGATTTGGATACAAAAAGATTTCCCAAGCTTTAAACATCCCAAGGAGCACTGTGCAAGCGATAATATTGAAATGGAAGGAGTATCAGACCACTGCAAATCTACCAAGACCTGGCCGTCCCTCTAAACTTTCAGCTCATACAAGGAGAAGAGTGATCAGAGATGCAGCCAAGAGGCCCATGATCACTCTGGATGAACTGCAGAGATCTACAGCTGAGGTGGGAGACTATGTCCATAGGACAACAATCAGTCGTATATTGCACAAATCTGGCCTTTATGGAAGAGTGGCAAGAAGAAAGCCATTTCTTAAAGATATCCATAAAAAGTGTTGTTTAAAGTTTGCCACAAGCCACCTGGGAGACACACCAAACAAGTGGAAGAAGGTGCTCTGGTCAGATGAAACCAAAATTGAACTTTTTGGCAACAATGCAAAACGTTATGTTTGGCGTAAAAGCAACACAGCTGAACACACCATCCCCACTGTCAAACATGGTGGTGACAGCATCATGGTTTGGGCCTGCTTTTCTTCAGCAGGGACAGGGAAGATGGTTAAAATTGATGGGAAGATGGATGGAGCCAAATACAGGACCATTCTGGAAGAAAACCTGATGGAGTCTGCAAAAGACCTGAGACTGGGACGGAGATTTGTCTTCCAACAAGACAATGATCCAAAACATAAAGCAAAATCTACAATGGAGTGGTTCAAAAATAAACATATCCAGGTGTTAGAATGGCCAAGTCAAAGTCCAGACCTGAATCCAATCGAGAATCTGTGGAAAGAACTGAAAACTGCTGTTCACAAATGCTCTCCATCCAACCTCACTGAGCTCGAGCTGTTTTGCAAGGAGGAATGGGAAAAAATTTCAGTCTCTCGATGTGCAAAACTGATAGAGACATACCCCAAGCGACTTACAGCTGTAATCGCAGCAAAAGGTGGCGCTACAAAGTATTAACTTAAGGGGGCTGAATAATTTTGCACGCCCAATTTTTCAGTTTTTGATTTGTTAAAAAAGTTTGAAATATCCAATAAATGTTGTTCCACTTCATGATTGTGTCCCACTTGTTGTTGATTCTTCACAAAAAAATACAGTTTTATATCTTTATGTTTGAAGCCTGAAATGTGGAAAAAGGTCGCAAAGTTCAAGGGGGCCGAATACTTTCGCAAGGCACTGTATATATATATATATATATATATATATCTTACCTCTTGGGGATGTCATTCGAAAACATAATGTTAACTTTTACTGCTATGTGGATGACACACAGCTGTACATTTCAATGAAACATGGTGAAGCCCCAAAATTGCCCTCGCTAGAAGCATGTGTTTCAGACATAAGGAAGTGGATGGTTGCAAACGTTCTACTTTTAAACTCGGACAAAACAGAGATGCTTGTTCTAGGTCCCAAGAAACAAAGATATCTTCTGTTGAATCTGACAATTAATCTTAATGGTTGTACAGCCGTCTCAAATAAAACTGTGAAGGACCTCGGCGTTACTCTGGACCCTAATCTCTCTTTTGAAGAACATATCAAGACCATTTCAAGGACAACTTTTTTCCATCTACGTAACATTGCAAAAATCAGAAACTTTGTCCTAAAATTATGCAGAAAAATTAATCCATGCTTTTGTCACTTCTAGGTTGGACTACTGCAATGCTTTACTTTCGGCTACCCGGATAAAGCACTAAATAAACTTCAGTTAGTGCTAAATACGGCTGCTATAATCCTGACTAGAACCAAAACAATTGATCATATTACTCCAGTGCTAGCCTCCCTACACTGGCTTCCTGTCAAAGCAAGGGCTGATTTCAAGATTTTACTGCTAACCTACAAAGCATTTACATGGGATTGCTCCTACCTATCTCTCTGATTTGGTCCTGCCGTACATACCTACACGTACGCTACGGTCACAAGACGCAGGCCTCCTAATTGTCCCTAGAATTTCTAAGCAAACAGCTGGAGGCAGGGCTTTCCCCTATAGAGCTCAATTTTTATGGAACGGTCTGCCTACCCATGTCAGAGACGCAAACTCGGTCTCAACCTTTAAGTCTTTACTGAAGACTCATCTCTTCAGTGGGTCATATGATTGAGTGTAGTCTGGCCCAGGAGTGGGAAGGTGAACGGAAAGGCTCTGGAGCAACGAACCGCCCTTGCTGTCTCTGCCTGGCCGGTTCCCCTCTTTCCACTGGGATTCTCTGCCTCTAACCCCCCCCCTTGTGTTGTGCCGTGGCGGAGATCTTTGTGGGCTATACTCAGCCTTGTCTCAGGATGGTAAGTTGGTGGTTGAAGATATCCCTCTAGTGGTGTGGGGGCTGTGCTTTGGCAAAGTGGGTGGGGTTATAGCCTTCCTGTTTGGCCCTGTCCGGGGGTGTCCTCGGATGGGGCCACAGTGTCTCCTGACCCCCCCTGTCTCAGCCTCCAGTATTTATGCTGCAGTAGTTTATGTGTCGGGGGGCTAGGGTCAGTTTGTTATATCTGGAGTACTTCTCCTGTCCTATTCAGTGTCCTGTGTGAATTTAAGTGTGCTCTCTCTAATTCTCTCTTTCTCTCTCTCTCGGAGGACCTGAGTCCTAGGACCATGCCTCACGACTACCTGACATGATGACTCCTTGCTGTCCCCAGTCCACCTGGCTGTGCTGCTGCTCCAGTTTCAACTGTTCTGCCTTATTATTATTGGACAATGCTGGTCATTTATGAACATCTTGGCCATGTTCTGTTATAATCTCCACCCGGCACAGCCAGAAGAGGACTGTTCACCCCACATAGCCTGGTTCCTCTCTAGGTTTCTTCTTAGGTTTTGGCCTTTCTAGGGAGTTTTTTCTAGCCACCGTGCTTCTACACCTGCATTGCTTGCTGTTTGGGGTTTTAGGCTGGGTTTCTGTACAGCACTTTGTGATATCAGCTGATGTACGAAGGGCTATATAAATACATTTGATTTGGAGGTTTTTCAAAATCGCACAGCAAGTCTTACTGTGAGTAGCACAGTACAGAAGTGGGAAGTCGAGCGTTTGTAGAAAGAAAAGTAAATCTGGCATAAGCACAGATATAAGTAGCTGGCATTAGCCATTTGCTGAATGTTGGCTAGCTAGTCACAATGCAGTAATTCCTTTACAGCTCACCAGTGAAAACAGTAGGATGATAGATTCCCAAAACGAACTGGTTGGCTGAAAGACCCCCGTTTGTAGTCAGAAGAGGGCTATTGTCTGTGGCATTATGGCAAAAAATGTTAGAATGTTAGTATTTTGCATTTCAATGGAATACACAGTTATATTTTCAACCCCAATGTTTTTGTCTATGATATTTGCCACTAAGGAGTGTCTACAGCATAGCAGATTTACCAACCAGATATACCAACTAGTAACTACTAGCCAAACTGGAACATTCAGGTAGGCAATTGGTGACTGATAACCCTCAAACCACAAGTGAGACTTGCTTATTGGGTGTCACACAAGTTCAAAAGATACATGTTCTACTATTGTATAATGCTGTTTCCCCTAAATGGATTGAAATAGCATTGGAATGAATGACATCGATTGAAATGCAAACAGGCCTAGCCCCCAAGTTTAATTAAATGTACATGTGAATATGAGAATTTAGGTGTACCATTCAACAGAAAGAAACACATGGGAGGATTATCCATTATTGAATCACATCGCCATTAGTCATTGACAGCATTGATGATTATTTAGTACCTACAGGTTTTGACCCAGGTGAGTGTGGCATGCTGTCCTGCAACGTGTGCAAAACAAATACTGCATCTTTAAACGGATACTGTGATACAGGCGTTTTTCTACTTTTCCAGAGTCAGATTAACTTGCGGATACCATGTTTACGTATCTGCGTGCAGTATGAAGGACGTTAGAGGTAGATTAGCGCAATGACTGGGAGTCTACAGGTTTGGTAGAATAAGACATAGGTCATGAGAAAGCATGTTGTAAGGGAAGTTTGGGCAATAAATGGTGATTAAGTAAGTACAGAAACCCAAATAGACTTGTCAGATGTTTTAACTAATCTAATGTGTCTATAAAGTAGACTCATGCAATATCATTTTATGGTTATGAATTACGATCTAATTCTATCATTCTTTCTTTGACATTTGCCCGTAGGAGAACAGATTAACATGAGGTTTGAGCATGTCTAAGTTGTTGTTCCAGTGAACAGGTTGATACGTGTCTGAGGGAACATTTCAGACAATGTCAGTGAAGGAGGACTCATTCTGCAGTATCGGATGCTTGTGTATGTAGCCAAGACCTATTAAAGACAACTACTACCACAATCGGGACAAATCAAGGTCGCGTTCAGTAGACACCATATTGGAGGAAAGGTTTTGATGTACTACCTGAACTGAATAGGAATTGGCACCTTTCATTTTGTAGTTCAAAAAGCACACAATTGGGTCAAAGTGAGCCAAGCAAAGACAAGCTGTACTAGAACCAGCACAGTAAGGTCCCGTTCGGCCCTATAGTGTAAAACGGGCAAAAGTGAAGTATGATTTAAAAAAATGGAACTGACAACACTTTTCAGAAGCTGAAAGCCTTTGCCTCAATGAGTAATGCTCTGTACTTTAGACAGTGCAGTCAGTTACCAGGTGTGCTTGTGTGTGTGTAAGTATATGTGTGAGCGTGTGCATGTGTATGTGTGTGTGTGTGTGTGTCTGTGGTTTAGTTTGGTTTTATATAGGGTTGGTTTAAGGGAAAATAGGATTTTGAATGGAAATACATTCTTGGGTTCTCACAAAGATAGTAAAACAAATGTGTGTGTGTGCGTGTTTTGTCTGTATTTATATTCTTTAATAATGTGCCATTAATTATATCCTTGCTTTTGCCGAGCCAAACTGCACATTTTTGCCGATCCAGTCGGGAGGCTAGTGGCGTGTATCTTAAATGCTTGTTCAAACCCTTTAGCCTCCAGCACCATGGCATGATCTTAACCACACTAAAGAATCCACGGGGTGAACATATTTCTGCTGTAATTATTGCCTGGAGGCGCCGGAGGGCATTCCACTCTCCACGGTGCAAAGGTGACAGACAGCATTTGCATCACAAAATTGAGTTTAGGCTGTTGTTTAATCATGACTGCAGCTGTACGTAACCTACACCTTCAATGTTTACTTACTGTATGTATGCATTTGGGTAAGTAGAACAGATTGGTGCAGTGTAAAGGAATGCAAATTCCATCCCAACATGGTCGTGAAGTCACAACCCTCTGCTCACCAACTCAAGAAGCACTGTCAATACCACTGACCCCAAACAGCAGCAAGGTTGTCAAGCTGCATGTTTTATGGAATTTAATGGGGAGGTAACACTCACCTGGCAATGGGAGTGTAAACAGGTTTTAATGCCCCTTTGAAGAGGGTATATTGCCTGTCACACTATTTAAGAGGCATATGGCAGCTCTTACGAGTGTCCGTCCCAATGTAGGCATTCTATTCCCTACATAGTACACTACTTTTGACCAGAACCCTATGGACCACGGCCAAAAGTTGTGTACTATAAAGGGAATGTGGTGCCATTTGGGACAGAACCCTGCTGCTTCCTCTCCAGGGTACGCTCATGAATCAAATGGTGGAACTGGATTTGAAGCACTGCACAGCCACTATGATACACTGGTAGGTCATGTTTTGCAAAAACAGTAGTGTATGAGCATACTAAATTCTTGTTAACAAAAGAGACCTTGTGTTTTGACATTCATTATGTTGGACAATGCCATGCATTATTGTGTTCACTGTAACATGTGTGGTAAGGTGAAGTATATACAAATCAAAAGAAAATAAATGTCTTTAATCTCATTGGCCTATAATGTAATGTAAAGCCAGAGTGAACTTAACATTTTCAACATCTTCGAATTTAGGGACACCTACAGTACCATTCAAAAATGTAGACATACCTACTCATTCAAGGGTTTGTCTTTACTTTTGACTCATTTCTGCATTGTAGAATAACAGTGAAGACATCAAAACTATGAAATGACACATATGGAACCAAAAACGATGTTATCTTTGAGAGTCTTTAAAGTAGCCACCCTTTGCCTTGATGACAGCTTTGCACACTCTTGGCATTTTCTCAACAAGCTTCATGAGGAATGCTTTTCCAACAGTCTTGAAGGAGTTCCCACATATGCTGAGCACTTGCTGCTTTTCCTTCACTCGGTAGTCCAACTCATCCCAAACCATCTCAAATGTGTTGAGGTCGGGTGATTGTGGAGGCCAGGTCATCTGATGCAGCAATCCATCACTCTCCTTCTTGGTCAAATAGCCCTTACACAGCTTGGAGGTGTGTTTTGGTTCATTGTCCTGTTGAAAAACAAATGATAGTCCCACTAAGCGCACAACCAGATGGGATGGTGTATCGCTGCAGAATGCTGTGGTAGCCATGCTTGTTAAGTGTTCCTTGAATTCTAAATAAATCACTGACTGTGTCACCAGCAAAGCACCCCCCCAACATCACACCTCCTCCATGCTTCATGGTGGGAACCACACATGCGGAGATCATCTGTTCACCTACTCTGCATCTCACAACGACACGGCGGTTGGAACCAAAAATCTCAAATTTGGACTCATCAGAAAAGGACAGATTTCCATTTCCATTGTTCGTGTTTCTTGGCCCAAGCAAGTCTCTTCTTATTATTAGTGTCCTTTAGCAGTTATTTGTTGTTGCAGCAATTTGACCATAAAGGCCTGATTCATGCAGTCTCCTTTGAATAGTTGATGTTGAGATGTGTCAGTTACTTGAACTCTGTGAAGCATTTATTTGGGCTACAATTTGAGGTGCAGTTAACTGTAATGAAGTTTTCCTCTGCAGCAGAGGTAACTCTGGGTCTTCCTTTCCTGTGGCGGTCCTCATGAGAGCCAGTTTCATCATAGCGCTTGATGCTTTTTGCGACTGCACTTGAAGAAACTTTTTTTTCCTTCAAATTGACTGACCTTCATGTCTTAATATAAAATGACTCAAGTAAAAGTGAAAGTAACCCAGTTAAACACTACATTTCAGATTTGAAATGCACTTAAGGTCAGTGGTGGAAAAAAATACTCAATTGTCATACTTAAGTAAATGTACCAAGTAAAAGTCAATTCTACACAACGAATTCCTTATATTTAGCAAACCAGACGGCACAATTACCTTATTTATGACTTTTTAAAAAACTTTGACAGCCATGGGCACACTCCAACACTCAGACATAATGTACGAAGTCTACCAGATCAGAGGCAGTAGGGATGACCAGAGACATTCTCTTGATAAGTGTGTGAATTTGGACCTTTTTCCTTTACTGCTAAGCATTCAAATTGTAACTAGTACTTTTGGGTGTCAGGGAAAATGTATGGAGTAAAAAAATGCATAAGTAGTCAAAAATGTATATAGAAAAGTACAGATACTCCAAAAAACTTCTTAAGTAGTACTTTAAAGTCTTTTTACTTTACACCACTGGTTATTTCATAGTTTTGATGTCTTCGCTATTTTTCTAAAATGTAGAAATGAGTAAAAAAAATAAAGAAAAACCCTTGAATGAGTAGGTGTGTCCAAACTTTTGACCTATGTAGGGGAACTGTTGTGAGTCATTTTTCCTTTTTAGAGGTCCGTCTTATTGCCTAACCTTTCAAGAATGTCTTTGACTTCTTAAAACCATCCCTGGAACACTGCTCAGCTGATAAGACGATAGTAGAACGCTGCATAGGAATCGCTGCAAAAATGCTATTGAGGGGTTTTAACTGGGGAGCTAATAAATAACATTACAAAGACAGATTTGACGACTTTCTTGGATGAAGCTATTGTTTTGATGTGGCGATTATTAAAGGCTATGCCATATGCTTTCATCTGGACGTAATTACGGCTCGAACCTCACAATGACATACACAACAGAAGTGATTCACAATGTGAAAGACAATGACTGGTCTTGACTGCCGTTTACAATGACTGATTTTGACTGCCGTAGACGAACGCCCTTATCTTGACCCTGACAATAACAGGAAACGGCAATAATATGTCATTTTAACACTTGAAGTGATGACAGAACTGAGTACACCATGACATATGGCTTACTTCTAACCCTAATAAAAATGTACAGTCAACAATAGTATGGAGGGTTAAGCTTTTATTATGTGTTGTGATTGTAGAGAAAACTGCTGTTTGTTATGTTGTTATAGCTAGGGTTGGTTTACACTTCTTGATGTCTGATGTCTTTTGAAGTCGGATTTGAGTGTTAACATATTGACAATGAAGCGCCACAAGCTATACCTCAACAGATATGGATAGACATTTAGATCAAAGCTTGAAGAAATCTCCTTGCCTCCTTGGGTGATACAGTATATCATACTTGATGACGATGAATATTGTAGGACCTACTCTGAAACTGACGGCATTTCATGAAACGGTTCAAAACATAGCTGTTTATCTGTGTAACATCCAATCTAAGATCTACTCAGAATATCGTCTACAGCCTCTCCCAAGTCCGTACGGGAGTTGCAGCGATGGGACAAGACTAACTACCAGTTGGATATCATGAAATTGGGGAGAAAAAAATAAATAAAGTGAAATATATATGTATATAGAATGTTGTCTACAGTTCAGTATAGTTATTTCTTGGCATTATACAGGCTGCTTTTTGGATGGTAGCCATGCTTTCTCATTTTGCTCACAGATTAAATGATTTAGCCAGTCGATGAATGATGATAATGACCCGTAACAGTGGTGTCAGCTGCTTAAATCCTATAGGGGGATCATGGGATGTTTTTCTATGCCTACTTCCCTCACTCAATCAATGGAGTAGCTTTATTTTTACGTACATACGTGGCAGAGACTGACATCAGTTAATAATGCAGTAGGTCCATTAACAAGTCAAAACACAAACACATGACGGACTGTAATAATAGTGTAGCTTGCTTCACTAAGTTAGGTCCATTATGTAACACAGTGTTCCATCTTTGTCAAGCATTGTCGGAGTTTTGGACAAATCCAGGTTAACAGAATGACGCTGAGACTCTGATTAATTACAAATGTAAACAAAAAACTCCATGCACAATTACAACTTGTAACAATTGCCACAGAACATTTTACAAAAATCAATTTAACTCGGAGAACAGTGCAGATGTAAAGTTTGGTAACAGAATGACAGTAAAATCTCCTTCAGTTTTAAATGTTTTAAAAAACAGAAATAATGCAGAAATTCTGCAGAAATAATGGTGCGTCAGCTAATGACATGACACCTTGACTTTGAAAAAATATATTTTAGTTATTGAACTACAGTAAGTGAAGTGGACTAACACCTGGTAACAAAATGATAGTAAAAGAATGACATCACGGGTCTCTGATCTGTACTATACAGAAATGCATCATTATGAATGTCATTCTCTTCATGCCAATGTTTTCTGAAAAGATACATAAAGGTAGAAAAATAGAACATCCTTCTTTGTATGTTTGGGTATTATTCTTCACACTGGCTATTATTCTAATGAGCCAAACAAGACCAAATTTGGTTGGTCCGGACCAAATCTGTAGCAATCATAGATGTCCATATTTCACAAGTTTGGACAGTACAGCACCGTAAAGCACATCAGAGCACAGTAGAGCACAGCACAGTATAGTTCAGTACACTAGAGTAGAGTACAGTACAATACAGTAAATTATACCTTACTTTTCTTTACTGTTCTGTATTGTACTGTACTGTGCTATACTGTAAATATAGACTGTCTTTCATCAAGCTGCCCACACAAGAAAAAGCTTCAAACTGTAACCAGTGCCTTCAACCAGGTTCAGGTTATCAGTCAACCAACCAGGGTATTTACAAAGACATGAATAAAGTCATCAACATGTATTGATCACATCTTTACTAAATCGGATGAAATGAGGGAAGCTAAATTCATTTCGCTACTCAATAACAGCAAAGAACCATTTACTGGCTCAAACAGCTGACAAATCAGCCTGTTACCAACCTTTAGTACACGTTTGGAAAAGTTTGACCAGATACAATGATTTTTCACAGTAAACAAATGAACAACAGATTTTCAGCATGCTTATAGGGAAGGGCATTCAACATGCATGTCACTTACACAAATGACTGATGATTGGCTGAGAGAAATTGATAATAAAAAGATTATGGAAGCTGTTTTGTGAGTCTTCAGTGCAGCTTTTGACATTATCGATCATCATCTGCTGTTGGAAAAACAAATGTGTTATGGCTTTACGCCCCCTGCTATATTATGGATTGCCAGTCTAACAGAACACAGAGGGGGTTCTTTAATGGAAGCCTCTCCAACATGATCCAGGTAAAGTCAGGCGTTGCCCAGGACAGCTTACCTTTTTCTGATACTAATGACCCTGAGTAAAGCCTGTGTGTCTATGCTGATGACTCAACACTATACACGTCAGCTACTACAGTAAGTGAAATCAGTCCAACACTTAACAAAGAGTCAGTCAGTTTCGGGATGGGTGGCAAGAAATAAGTTAGTCCTAAATGTAAAAAAAAAAAAAAAAAAAAAAAATCACTAAACGCTAAACCTCAACTAAATCTTGTAATCTTGGACATTTAGCTGAGGAGTTGAGGAGACTAAACTGCTTGGAGTAACCCTGGATTGTAAACTGTCACGGTCAAAACATATTGATGCAACAGTAGCTAAGGTGGCGAGAGGTCTGTTCATAATGAAGAGTAACTCACTAGTAACGACACTATCAACAAGGCAGGTCCTACAGTCCCTAGTTTTGTCGCACTTGGACTACAGCTGTGTGGTCAGGTGCCACAAAGAGGGACTTAGAAAAATTACTATTGGCCCAGAACAGGGCAGCACGGCTGGCCCTTAAATGTACATGGGGAGCTAACATTAATAATATGCATGTCAATCTCTGACTCAAAGTGGAGGAGAGATTGACTTCATCACTACTTGCTTTTATAAGAAGTGTTCACAAGCTGAATGCACTGAGCTGTCAGTTTAAATTATTAGCACACAGCTCAGACACCTATCCATACCCCACAAGACATGCTTCCAAAGGTCTCTTCACAGTACACAAGTCCAGAACAGACTATGGGAGGCGCACAGTACTACATAGAGCCATGGCTACACTATTCCAGATCAAGTAAATCATGCAAGCAGTAAAAATCAGATAGAAAAAAAAGGGTAAAAAAATACACCTTATGGAACAGTAGGGACTGTGAAGAGACACACATGTACAGACACACGCATACACACACAAATAACATACGCACTCTACACACACGGACACACATGGATTTTGTGTTGTAGATATGTGGTAGCAGAGTCGTGGCCTGAGGGCACACACTTAATGCGTTGTGAAATCTGTTGCGAAATGTAATGTTATGTTTTTTAAACGAGTAGCTGCTGCCTTGGCAGGAACTAATGGGCGTACATAATGAATGCAAATATAAGTACTGTGCTGTCTAAACTTGTGAAACATTCTAAGATTGGTTCGGGTTTGGAATGACCAAATTTCAACAGCTTTTTAACATCCATGGACATCTGGTGTTAGTCAGAGCTCAGTGGGTGAGGGGACTGGTTACAGTACATGGAAAGAGAGGGGGTTCATGGCTAGGTGTCAGTAAGAGCTGGGAGAGGTGACATTAACTGGAGAGAGAGAGATGAGAGATAGGGGGGAGAGGGAGGGGTTTTCCAGACTGTTTTATCACTCTTGCTTTGACCACCAGACGTCAGAAAGAGAAAGAAAACAGCTATGAGCTGAACAGTATGCCAGTGGAAGGGAGGACAGTAGCAGGTGACCCAACTGTGGTTTGTGACTATTATGATTCCCCATTGTAGCCAATTCAGTAACATAATGACACAGTTGAATCACTTAATGAATCACAGTAACCCAAATTGTTATTAGTAAAAACAATATAACTAAATGGTCTACCTTTACTTGTAACTTCCGTGAACTGGTTTGGGATGCTCATGATCGACAGCGTGTTCCAGTTCCCACCAATATCCAGCAACTTCACACAGCCATTGAAGAGGAGTGGGACAACATTCCACAGGCCACAATTAGCCTGATCAACTCTGCGAAGGAGTTGTGTATTGCTCTGCATGAGGTAAATGGTGGTTTTATGATCCATGCCACTACCTTTTTTTAAAGGTTTTTAAATACATTTCAAATGACTGATTTCCTCATTTGAACTGTAACTCAGTAAAATCTTTGAAATTGTTGCATGTTGCGTTTATATTTTTGTTCAGACTCTTAGCTTTCATTTGAAACCAACCTGAATGTGCTCCTACGAACTTCACATGTGTAATAATGGAGCTGTGAGTCGGGAAGCAGGTGCAGGTGAAACATTTAACAAAACCAGAAACGAGACAATTCCATGTGGCTACACACCGGTACACAAGAATAATACCAACTGGTGAACAAACATAAGAGAGTGACATATAAAGGGGAGGAAATGATAAAGGTAATGAAGTCCAGGTGTGAATCAGAATGATTAACAGGTGCGCGTAATAATGAGTGCCAGGTGTGCGTAATGATGAATCCCTGGACCGGTGGTTGTTATTCCGGCGACGTCGTACAGGGATAGCTAACCCAAATTACACAATTACATGTGTTTCCTTGCCTAGTAACCGATCTATATGAACCAGAAGAGACTGCAATCTTCGGGTTTGTTTACCTAGCCACTGACACCAATTAATGATACATAGCCATTGATTTTAGAAGAATGTAAGTTAAAAATGTCTGTGCTTTTGAGAGTGGTTACATTTCTCCAGCCACATCCCTCAGCTGTTTAACAAATTAAGTGGCAGGCCAACCACTTGTTGTTTTTCCAGTTGCAGATTGACCCTTTAATGCCCATAAAGTTTTTGGGCTACACTGTTGAAATCTGAAAATACAAGTTTGCTTCTCACACATTAAATCCTGATTTCTTGATTACATGATTACTTGAATCCAAATGCATTTTTTCATCCAGTTTTATTGAAAAATACCATCAAAAGGCTTTCTTTCTGAAACGTTGCTTGGACCACCATTTGTTCGTCATTCTTACAGATTTCCCAGGTATCTTTTCTCACGGTATTGTCTGTCAGGTTAATAAATGGTCCTTTACCGAGGTTACGCAGCACGTGACCTTGTCGTGTTCAGCCTGGTGGTCTCCCAACCGTCAGCTCTGTAAACATACCGTGCAGCTCGCTGTGTCATTACATCACTTTGCACAGGGATCATAAAAGGTTGATTAAACATTGACTTATCAGGCTGCTGTGATATAATGAGTTGGAAGCTGTAGTTAGAAGACAAACATACCAAAGGTAGCACACAATGTTTGTATTTTCTCCCTCCTCCCTTCCAGGGCATAGCTGACAGTTATCAGCTGAGATATGAGAAGCCCATGGGAATGGGAGACTGCAGCTACATGGGTATGGAGTGAAATTATTGCCAACAGAAATTGAACCAAAACTGTGAATGTTTTACTGAAGCAAGGGCAATTACACAATTATTCCCTTAAATATGATAGATGGATGGTTCTTCACCATAAGGATGATTACTATTCAAATCTATTCTACATTTACCAATTTATTTAAATATTCGTCCAGTTTGTCTAGTCTTTACTAGATATCTCTGTACCGTGACTAATGGTTGTCAATTTAACTTGAGTATATTTAAACTAATCCAACATGTACAGCGGGGCTTCCAACCTGTCACAATGTATTACTCTACTCTGTGTGACAGCACACCTTGTCCAGACTTCAGGGCACTTTACTGTGCTGCTGTAGGTAATGTTATCTCCCTCAGACATCTTGCTAAGACAGTGAACCATTGCTTACTGAATTGATGATCGACATCAACCTCTTTAAGAGACAAAAAGTAGAACACGGAACCCAAACCGGCTGCGCGCGTGAGCCATCGTGCGCTATCGTGCATAAATGTATTTTGTCCCCCTACACCAAACGCGATCACGACACGCAGGTTAAAATATCAAAACAAACTCTGAACCAATGACATTAATTTGGGGATAGGTCGAAAAGCATTAAACATGTATGGCTAGTTAGCTTGCACTTGCTAGCTAATTTGTCCTATTTCGCTAGCTTGCTGTTGCTAGCTAATTTGTCCTGGGATATAAACATTGAGTTGTTATTTTACCTGAAATGCACAAGGACCTCTACTCCAACAATTAATCCACACATAAAATGGCCAACCGAATCGTTTCTAGTCATCTCTCCTCCTTCCAGGCTTTTTCATCTTTGGCTACTTTGAAGAATCTCAACTATAAAATATATCTTGATTTGTTTCACACTTTTTTGGTTACAACATGATTCTCTGTGTATTTCATAGTTTGACATCTTCACTACTATTCTAAAATGTTAAAATAAAGTAAAACCCTACGTGTCCAAACTTTTGTCTGGTACTGTATGTACACCTGTTGTGACATATATTGCGTTATTTTATGGCTGGTTATGACACCTACAAAGGAGTGTCACAACCCTCCTTTATTTTCCTTGCCAAGAAGTGTGCTTCTTACTGTAAGTCTTTTGTTGTTGTTTTCATGAATTCTTTAAAGTCATGTTTTATTTGAAAAAGCTTGACACTATCATGACTCTATCATGAAGCACTTTGACCAACCTATGTCACTTTTCTTGGACTCAAAAGTTGCACTTTAAAACAGTGTCAAGAATCATTATGACCCTCCTGTGTCACTTTACTTGGACTTAGAACATACTCTTTATGATACCGTCAAGAAGAATATAAACCAGATAGGCCTATCACTTACATGCCCTTATGTCAGTTGTCAGTCAAAAAGAGAGGGTTTTGTCCTGCTCCTGAAATCTGCTCCTGCATTCATCCCAGTCATTAGCAACAGAGCATTGTGCATTGTGGGGTAAGTGCATGTCTGACATCAATTTGTGTGCAATTACAATGAAAATGTAATATGGTTAGTTTCAGAAAATGTTATATAAGATAAACATACTGTTGATAATGGAATGTTTTGCCTTGTGTGGTGGGTTTTGTGGGTTTTACACTCTTATGTAGGTGTCATAACCAGCCATAAAATAATGCAATAAATGTCACAACAGTTCTAAATATGTGTCATGACAGTGTTATGGCCATCTTATGACAGGTTATGACAAGTTATATCATGACATATCACATGGCCACGTCTGGGTTGGCGCCCCCCCTTGGGTTGTGCCATAGCGGAGATCTTTGTGGGCTATACTCAGCCTTGTCTCAGGATGGTAAGTTGGTGGTTGAAGATATCCCTCTAGTGGTGTGGGGGCTGTGCTTTGGCAAAGTGGGTGGGGTTATATCCTTCCTGTTTGGACCTGTCCGGGGGTGTCCTCGGATGGGGCCACAGTGTCTCCTGACCCCTCCTGTCTCAGCCTCCAGTATTTATGCTGCAGTAGTTTATGTGTCGGGGGGGCTAGGGTCAGTTTGTTATATCTGGAGTACTTCTCCTGTCCTATTCGGTGGCCTGTGTGAATTTAAGTGTCCTCTCTCTAATTCTCTCTTTCTTTCGCTCTCTCGGAGGACCTGAGCCCTAGGACCATGCCTCAGGACTACCTGACATGATGACTCCTTGCTGTCCCCAGTCCACCTGGCCGTGCTGCTGCTCCAGTTTCAACTGTTCTGCCTTATTATTATTTGACCTTGCTGGTCATTTATGAACATTTGAACATCTTGGCCATGTTCTGTTACAATCTCCACCCGGCACAGCCAGAAGAGGACTGGCCACCCCACATAGCCTGGTTCCTCTCTAGGTTTTAGGCTGGGTTTCTGTACAGCACTTTGAGATATCAGCTGATGTATGAAGGGCTATATAAATACATTTGATTTGATTTGATGGTTAAGACCGTGTCAAGTAAAGCTTTACCCTGTTGGTCAATATATAGAAGAAGCATGAAAATGTAGATTGTATCCTTTGCCAATCAATTTCCTCAACTGAAAAAAAAACATGTTAAACGCATTCAAAAACATCAAGCACTGCTTGGTATATCAATTATATATCCTTATTCATTATATATCCTTGAGAAGCCTAAGAGAATAACAAGGTAAAAACCTGTGTTATTTCCCGATAAAATCAACATGACACTGGGTCTCTTCCACCCTCCCCTCCCCGACACACCTATGCTTTTGTAACCTAGCTTCTGTTAACCTAAGCCACCTGTCCACCACCAGTTCCTTTCTCATTTTTTTAACATTTTAATTTCATTTAATTTTAGCTTGTTCTCTTGCAGATAAACCCCGTAAACAGTTTGGGTGCCTCCGTTGTTTGTAATGTGGATTGGTTGCCATTATGACTGAACCTTTACTTCATCACAACGTCTCATCTGAATCAGTGCTAACAACGAGCGCGCTTGCTAATCTTATCATCCAGGTGCATGTTTTCCATTGCCACCCAAACCCATGTCAACCGTGTGTAAATGTGTATGTTGCATCTTTGAAGATGTTTATATCCATGGAGATTGTAATACTATTGCATAATGTTGAAGAAAGATATTTAACACCAACATGTGATGTCGCATTTAGATCCTCTTTCTATTGGCTACCTAATTCATTGTCAACATGTTGATGAAACACAAACCGGGTGTGTCAGTGGACACAACCATCTCAAACAGAACCTGCCCAAACAATTCAATATTTGACTGACACACACACACACCCCTTAGATTTGGTTACCTCCCATCTCTATTTGACAGGAGACATAAAACTAGCAAAGCTTAAAGGGGCAATCTGGGATAAGGTTGATATGTTTATAAGTAAATACTTCAAGAAAAAATGGCTATATTCAAAAGTCCAAAAATGTATGTACCAATCTCAGATTGTCCCTTTAAACCTCCACTCAAGAAGGAAGAAGCTTTAGTAATATGTTCAAATCATAAATCATACCATTTATCATCCTTGCCAAGTATGGCTTTCACAAAATTCAGAGTTGTTGCAAGTTTGTTTGTTTATTATGACGCCTGAGACTGAGACATGCTATATCATCTATGTTATTATAATCTAAATTAGGACATAAATAAAGTGTATTTGTCCCCTTGTTCTCGTTCCTTTGCTCTATCTGGGGCTGGAAAGGGACACCGGAGAGGCAAACGGGGACATGAGCACCTAAAGAACTGTTCTGCAGGTGTGGGAGAACCTTTTCATGCAGCGTCTTTTACTGAAGAAGTTGTTAGAAACGAACCACTTGTTTACTAATGGCAGACAACGTCCACTGTAGGTGACAGAAATGACATGCCCTCATCAATCCCCATTGACTGACTTGATTAGCTATTTGATTTACATTCATTAAACAGTGTTGATACCGACCTTATCTAACGCTTATAAATAGGTATCTCACCCATGACATGGTGCGTCATTCCAAGTGACTAGGTTCTTGCATCAGACGTCAACACTTGCCACCCGAACTGTACACACTAAGTCCTTTGTGTTGACTGAGCAAGACTTTTCGGAGTGACAAAATGTGTGCTGACTTCAACAATTCAAGGCTTGTGCAAGCACGTGCCCTCACTGATCTCTAAAACAGTGCTTCATCAAGAGCACTGAGTAACAAACCCACAGGCAATATACAGGACAAGCGATTGCTTCACAAGACAGGACAGTTGTTCAATAAACAAGGCATCTGTTGACGTTAATGGAACGCATTGTACCTCGGTACATTTCATTACCGCCTCTAAGGAAATTCAATTATGTCCGCTAGTTTGTCTGTGCATATATTAGAATTAACTATGGCTCAGTATGCGATGACCTTTGACCCTTGGCACTCTCAACCTGCTCAACTGGTCGGTAGACTGTCTTCCTTGGTGTAGCCTACATAATAAGGCCTTTCATATAAAGTAGAAGCCAGATCCATGCAAAAGATAACAGCCGTGCCCCTGTGTGCAAACATGTATCAGTGTTCTGTGACACTTAATTCTTTTTTACATGTTAGGGCATGTCTGAGATCAACAGGAAAACGTATTCCATACCAGAATAGTGACTATTAAGCTGCACTGGGGAATCGCAAAAGCAGTAGGTTTGGAAAATGGAACAAGAACATCATTTTTTGGACACTTATGCCCAGATTTAATTGAAATTAATATAAGCGTCTCCCTGCAAAGTTACCTAGTGTAGTAGTCTAGTAGCATACATGAGTTGCTTTAGCAAACCATCCATGACACTTTTATGAGTGTTGCAGTATCATTCATAACAACCTTCAAGAAAACAGTTGCCTGAATACCATTGTGATGACAATAATGCGACATATGACTTTTATTTCAAGTGAAAAACTGCCTACACTACAGGAAACGATCGTGAGCCCATTTAAGTTTTACGGTGTCGTTATGGAGCAAAAGTGAATTGCCCTTTTGAATCATTGTGTAAGAACTGTCTACTTCAACAACTAAATACCATCAATTAAAAACGTTTGGCTGCTTGTCAGCATAGACTGTTCTGATCCACTGTCTACCCCATTCACTTCTTGGTTAACCAGACCGAATATTATGCTGCTTGATAGTTTTGCACTCAAACAGGACAAAACAAACCTAAATCTTGCTAGGTTTGTTGACACGCTGACTGCACACTACTGATCTTGATATAATGTGGTCTTTCCAAACATTGAATTTAGCCACTGTAACGTCTGTAAGGTGACAGTGTGTGTGTGAAAAGTGTGAAAACGTTGCAGTCAATGCTTATCATAAGACGATGAGGTTGTTATAGGTCAATACTTGCAACATAAACTACTACTGTAACATACTGGGCCGGCGTTATGAGGGGCCTTAGGGGGCCTGGCCCACCCTACTGTGCCTCCTTGCCCATCCAAATAATATATATAAAGGTAGACTCAGCAATGACATAGATGCAGAAAGTAAATAGCACAGTGGGTCAATGTCCGCATCAACTAAGAGCGTTGAAGTGTGACGCTCAACTTCTCCGCTATTTTGGTCCCATGGGTACCACGCTTTAACAGCGTGAAATGAATCGTGCAGCTGAGCAGGTACTTTGTGTGGATGTGTGAGAGCATATATAAGTCATGCATCTTGCTCTTCTCAATATCTGTGGTGCTGCTCACAGAGTCTACTTGTTTTTCTGTTGTTGTTTTTTTACAATCTATTTTTTGGCATTTTTTATTAATTTCTTTTACAATTTAACAATCATCAGCAAATATGACACAGATAATGCCCCGTTATTCCTTCCACCTACACAAAACAGCATGCTACATGGGAGCACATCGTACAAAACCCTTCCCTCCCCAACACATGAACACTCCCCTCCCTCCCCTCTACCGGTATTAGCTTCAATGATTAACAACAAAAAAATGAAACAGAATGACCTTCACATCCAATGCTAGAAAATGTATTATTCAACGCAAAACCAAATAATGATACATGAATGAAGAAAATAATGAGCCAGCTAAGGTGACGACTCTAGAAACTGCTGAAAGTCCCCCCAGACATCAATCAATTCCAAGGGTTTATTACGTGAATTGTACGTCATTTTTTCAGATGGAACATAGGACGTTAGTTATTTTATCAACATCTGCTTGCTTGGCGGAGTGTCACTCTTCCATATAATAGCTGTGCGTTTATTGGCTGCAATGAAGGCCAGTTTAATGAATCTGGTTTCGCTACAATATAACTGGTAGAACAGTCATCTCCAAGACGAATAAGGGAAGGATCTAGTGGTACAGTCATAAAAGTGGACAAAAACATATGCATACATGTGCCCACCCCCTTTTTACACCTTGAGCAGCATTTTATACATTTAGAATGTATCTTATACAGTCACTCTGGTGTAAAGTAGACCTTCAGAGCTTCATCGTTCCCCAACAGAGCTTGAAGACTAGAGTGCATGTAACAAATGAAACATTTTACCTCTTTTCTCTCCAGCCACAGTTTACCAGTTACAGGTTTACTCATGGGCTGAATCCTATCTCTCTGCTGAGTGGTAATATAATGCCTAACCTGTAGGTACGTGAAGTAATGACTTCGAGGTAACTGAAAATGAGATGCCAGTTGTTGAAAGGATAGTAGTTCAACTTCTCTATACAGATGACCAGTTATTTTAATTCCTTTGTTGAAACAAGAACATGTAACAGCATCTCTCAGGGGGTTGGGTAAGATGGGGGTTATTATAGAAAGGTGTTTGTTCATATATTGATCTTTGCCCTTCTGTTTGTTTTCAGACTTCAATCGATATATTTAAAGTGTTTTTAATGAAAGGGTTGTTTATGAGTCCTAGCAAAGCTTTACTATAAGGTAAAGATGCCAATGAAACAGGGGAGATACACACTCCTCTGTCTCCAAGAGGGTGAACTTGTTGTATCTTGCCACACAGCCTTTAGCTGAGATGCCCAGTGAAACAACTGGAAGAGAGTAGAGTAAGTCCTCCTTCTGAGTATGGTTAGAATACAGTTGTGTTTCACTCCGGGGGGTTTCCCTTTCCACTGAAATGAAGAGACCTTCCTTTTAAAGTTGTTTGAAAAAAACTCTGGGAATAGGAAATGGCGAGGATTGAAAAAGGTACAAGAATTTTGGTAATATATTCATCTTTACACAATTGACACACCCAATAAGAAGAATTGTTAAATCCCTACATCTATCAAATTATTCCCTAACCTTTTTGAGATGGGGAGTATAGTTCAGTTGATAAGCAATCCTAGATATGTCATTTTCTGAGGTCTCCAAGAAAACGTCTGGTCTAAGATTGGGTTCTGCAATGCTGCCCCATTAAAAGGCATGATTATACTCTTCTATAGATTTTTTTATATCCTCAAAAATGTCCCATACTCTTTCAGGATGTCAACTAATGCTCGGGTGAAATCTCTGGTTTAGTGAGGTAAAGCAAAATGTAATCAGCATATAACGAGACCAGATGTTTGCGCCCACCTATACGAACACTGTGGATGGATGATCTACAAGCTTCTGCAAGCGGCTCGATAGCCAAAGAAAAAAGGAGAGGAATAGCGGGGCAACCCTGTCTTGTGCCACGTGATAGAGAAACCTGGGAGGAGACGTTTCCATTAGTCAGGATCTGAGCTACCAGACATTTGTACATTAATGTAGTCAGACCTACATACTGAGGTCCAATAATCATCCTCTGTAAAACTTCAAACAGTTCCATTCTATGCAGTCAAAAGCTTTTTCCGCATCTAATGAAGCCACCACTACAGGTTCTTGGTCATTCTCTACATAATGCATAATATTAAATAATCTCCTGACATTGGTCTATATCAACCAAGTCAGGAAGAACTTTATCTAACCTAAGAGCTATGAGTTTGCAAGAATTTTCTCTGAAGTGTTCAATAAAGATATTTGTCTTCACGACCCACAAAGCAGAGGATGTTTCTCAGGTTTTAACAAAACTGTGATCAGTGCTTGTTCAAGTGTCTGGGAGCTTTTCTGTCTCTATGGCATAATTAAACATACTGCAAAGAGGCTCAATTAGTTTGCATAGAATTCAATAGAGAATCTGTCTAACCCTGTAGATTTTCCCCCAGCAGTTTTGAAAACGGATTTCCTAATTTCCTCAGATGTAATCTCTTTCTCCAAGGACTCTCTATCCTCATCAGTTAAATCTTGTAAATTGAGTTTGTTCAAAAACTCATGCAGTGTGGCAGGGGCATCCGTTTCAGACCTATCCAATGTTTCATAAAACTCCCTAAAGACTAGATTATTTTCCTCAGGACCCTGAACAGCTGTGTTATTTGGCAGCTTAATAGAGCTAATAACTCTACTAGCTTCCTCTCGCCTTTTCTGCCAAGCAAGCAACTTTCCTGCTTGATCTCCATGTTTATAGTAGTTTTGTTTTGTTCTCCTAAGTGCATTTTCGGTTTTGTGGGTCGTCAGGGTACAATATTCCAATCGCTTTGAGTCCAATTTTTGTAGAGTTGAGTCGTCAAATGTTACAATATATTCCTTTTCCAGATCTCTAATTTCTTTCTCCAACGAATCTACTTGAGCCTAAATTATTTCCCACCTCAGATATGCAAGGAGAGCTTCCCATCAAATTAGGGGGGAGAGTCTACATTTAAATATTGAAAATGTATTTGACCGAGACACGCACTGACAGAAAGACTCACATCAATCTCACATTAAGCATCCGAGCGAGTGAAGCAGCCCCCCTCTGTCTCTGTATGCGTAGCACATGTTTCTGATGCTGTCTGGACAAACAGAGTAGGGCATGTCATACTATTTTTGGCCTGACAGCATCAGATACACGGGCTACATATAGTAAGACAGAGGGGTGCTGTTTTTCTGTTTTGCTCTGAATCTTTTTCTGGTGAGATAGTTTCAGCCCCACAGTGCACTGTTCGGATGCTGAAATTATTTCAACATCCCCAAATTATTTGGGACAAACGTTTGAAGGTAACCTACTTTTGGAAGTGATTTGCTTGATAATCAGATGAAAACATCTAACATTGACTGTTACTGTTCATGCCACATTAAAAGGTAATACATAATTACAGTTAAGATACGTTTTTACTATAAAACCGGCTAAAAAAAATTGGGCACGAGCAAGTGCACACAGAAGGTTCTGTGAAAAAAACTTGCCACTTTATGGAAATAAAATGCCCGTCCAACTGATTTGTTCTGCTTATGTACTGCTACTGACATCCTTATATGAAGGCCCCCTTCAGCTGTAGCATTCCCATGAGATCATTGTATTCCATAAGCAACCTGAAGACTGCTGTAACAAGGGAAAGTACAGTTCTCTGTGCTCTATACTCTAATCCATTCCACCGCCCCACTGCACGCCCTCGGGTATTCCAACTATGTGAGTAAATCCTCATTAAGTGGCAATGAACTGAAATGTCATGAGAGTTTGGTAACGTGACGTACCCTACCTTGGCATGTTAGTTGAGTCATCATGGCACGCTCGGTTTCTGTTCGCTGAACCTCTCAATGTCCACAGCGTGTAGTCACACCACGATGTGATACTGTAGTAGGTTTTTGAACAACTGACAGTTCCTGGCTTCACAACCATAGACTAAAGCCCAGGGGTTGAAGCATTAGTCAGGGGTTGACGATTGTCTGTTGGGGAAGACATGGAAGTGACTATCGTTGTGAAAACGTATCATTTTCATATTTTGGACCCTATTGTGCCCTTATGACTCTGATAGTTCATTCCAAATTCAAACTTTGTCTGACTTCGCTGGACTCATAAGTGGTCTCATGTCGAGATAAGTCCATCTTAATTTCATCATTTTAGTTGGTGCCTATCCTACCTATTAATTTATTGATGAAACTAGACCTACACAAAATATAGTACAGGGCTTGGACTCCTCTCAACATTTGAGGTCTGAAAATGCCTGACAACATTAACCTCGCTCGCTACAGTAGGCCACTGAAATCTGACCTTGCTCAGCTAAGCGTGACCTGGTCACCACATCTGATCATACTTCTAAGGAACTAGCCCAGACAAGCCTTTCCTCTAGTCAGCCATCCCATGGGTCTTGAGTCTGGAGTGTTTAGGTAACTAACTCACAACCCCACAGGAAATTAAAGCAGCAGGTGTTTGGAATAGCTCAGCTGTCTATAGCATGTGCTGGGTTCTTGAGTTGTGGCACTGGGCTAGCAGCTTTAGGTGACAATTCTAGCTAGTAATACAGTGAAGAAAGGTCCTAATCATGCAGCAATCCATGCAGTAAATGTATATGTTTATACCCTTGTCAGCTATTGTACTGTAAATGCAATGTGATTTATTGCCCATGTTGGTGTGGTGGTATAGGCTAATTGTTGATGCATTTAAATGTTCCTCGGAATCTCATATTTACAGTTCTGAAGTCAAATATGACATGATTGTGTTCAAGTGCTTTTAAAGTCAGAACAATTCTTCAAAATGACATTTTAGCTAACTAGATGAGCTAGCTAACATCGCAGACATTAAAGTTGGCTAATCTGCTAATGTTGAGAATTGGCCAAACCAGCTACATTAAAGTTTGACATTGTTTTATATTTTGGTTGAAAAGGTGTAAGGTCAGTAATGAAACGTCACAAGTTGTTATTTCCCAGTTGGAACCTCATATTTCTGAATATCTAACACTTGACGGCAGCATGTGTTCTTTTTTGTGATGCTTTGTGGTTCTTAGAGTTACAATAACAAAATTGTCCATGAATTGATGGATGTCTAAAAAGGAAAGTTTCCCCACCTGAATAGGGGTAATCGGTGGAATGAGCACTTGTTCAGGCTAGGCTTAAATTGTGAAAGGAAACAGGAGATTAAATAAGTCTGGCTGACTTGAGATAGTGGGTTGAGGTCATTCTCCCATGTAATTGTGAATCAGTAACCCCTTGACAACGCCTTAGCTTAGCAATAGCATGACCACGCGCACAGACATCCCATTGCTCGATCTACAGTAACAAGCCCAGCCAGAGACCTCTTACAAAAGGTTTCACCCTTTCAACCGGTCCGCTTGACTTCCCTTGGTAATTGGACACTTCTGTTTTCTGTAAACCAGCTTAAGAAAAGGATTTCATGTGTAGGAGGACTTCACATGGACCACGTGCTATGCTGTAAAACAGCTGTCTGTAGGGTAAATCTAGTCAAACATTCCACTGGCAACACCGGTTGAATCAACGTTGTTCCCACGTTATGTCAATGAAATTACATTGAAATGTGAAATATGCGTTGAATTGATGTGTGCCCAGTCGGATAGCCTTCTTTCTCTACCCCCCCCAACAAGCTTCATAGAAGCTTGTTGAGGGGGGGGGGGGGGTAGAGAAAGGGCACACACCCCAAAAAACGTTAAAACATAGCATATAATAGCATAGCATAGCATATAATAAGTGTTTCTTATTTCTTAGCTACATTTTCTACTGCGGTGCCTAATGAACACGGCCCAGGATGAAGTCATTTAAGACAAGACTACTTTCTGATGCATGAACCCACTGAGCAAAACCTGGTTGAATCAATGTTGATGACACATCATTTAAAAACAGAATTCAATGTGGTTATATTGAATCAATATGGAAAACTGATTGGATTTGAAAAAAGTTAACGTGCGGGAATTTCGTCTTTTTTTCCTCAAAGCTTTTAACCAATTTTTTTTTTTTTTTTACATTTCAGGTTGGATTCACAGTTGTCAACTCAATCAAATGTAAAGCAAAACTACACATTGAACTCCTACAAAATTCTGTTTTCATGTACTTCACAAGTCTATTTAGATGTGTGGTTTTGAAAAGAAATGTATTAATCATGGGTATGGCCAGAAAATAATATATCAGATATATAATCCACAGTAAATAAACATGAAAAGATTATATATTAGTCAGATGTGAGGGTCTTGTCATGCCATGGGCCTCCAATAATAACCCCCAGCTGGCTCATTACCAAGTCTCAATAGAATTCACATAAACTGTTAAGAAACCAGTTAGCCACACAACTGAAGAGCCTATGGACTGTGACTTTACCCAACTAGAACACATGAAAATCAATCAATAACTGGGGTTTGAAGGTACATTTTATTAATTCAGCCTGTGAACAACTCAATACTGTGCTGGAAATACTAAGTACACATGTACGGTGGGTGACAAGAATGTGACTGACGCCATGTTGAATAGGGGATCCATTACTGTGAAACTAGAACATGGGGTATCCAGCTAATGTTTGAGATAGATAGGGAGCACCAACTCCTACCAAAGAGTAACCGGGTGTACAGGCTTTTGCTCCAACCCAACACTAACACACTTGATTAGGCTAATCGTGGTCCATATTTAAGAATGTCAACGGTTGATTATGTGAAACAGCTGTGCAAGTGCGAGGTTGGAGCAAAAGCCTGCATACCCAGCAGCTCTCCAGGACCAGGGTTGGAGACCACTGAGATAGACCATAGAAGTTGGCTGGTTTCACCTTCTATCATATTATGACAAAGTACGATCATGACAGAAAAAAAACAATACTTGAACGTTAAAATAGTGTAAAACAAGGCTTCACATCATCATATGCATTAGCAGCAGTGAATGTCTCATACACACACTTTCCCTGACTGTGACCACGTACACACACTTCGCCTTGGTCTGTATAACTTCTGACCAAGAAAACAAAGATTTCAGACCATGTCCCTTCTGAAAAGGTGCTTTGCATCACAGATAAAACCTTACTCAAAAATGATTGAAATGTTATTCAAAGAGTCTAGACTTGCTCTGTCTCTTCGCTAGATCCACAGTGACTTCAATATAGAAGTGGACGGACAGCAGTTTACAGTAGCAAAAGCCTTAAATAATGGCCCTCATTCTATAGAAATCTCTTCAAGGGCTATTAACCATAAATATCATAACACTACAGTCCATGTCCGAGCACAGAAAACTAGAGTATAGATGATCTGAGCCACAGTGTCCAGTGAACACTTCAGTCTACCCGCAGTAGCTTCAAATAATATTGATCACAGTGTTTCTTGCTACAAAACAAGGTTAGCGCTTAGGAACATATGGTAGTGTGTGTTCACATTTCAGTATACTTGTACAGTATATATTTCTTTAGGTGTGTATATGTGTCTACCTCGAGGTATGATTCTTTGTCTATGTGTGCATCTAGGAAAGCACAGTCAGGGTGATTGTTCCTTTGGTCCTCTTCAGGATGCCCACGGCATCCTCGTGGGTGACCCCCTCCAGACTCTGTTCGTTAACAGCCATAATCTGATCCCCTCGCTTCAGATGCCCGTCCTCTGATGCTGCCCCCTGGAGAAAACACACCCACACTTTCAATTACAACCGTTTTAACTATCAATTCAAAAGGAATAGATTTCATCAATCTTCAAATCACGTTTCAAGAATGTTCAAATTAGCTTGTAAGAAATATACAAATTTAGCATTATGAAGTGGTTTACCTTTAGTTTTAATGGGAGGTATTCTAACGTCAGATATGCATAAGCAAATCCCCTGCAGATCTCAGGTCAGAATACTGACCTGCTTTAGTTAATTATAAAGTATGTTTAGCAAAAAGAGGAGATTTCCCCAACCTTTCCGAACACGGTTTTCACATAAATGGGCAGGTCTCCGTGTGGGCTCCCGAAGCCACCAACGATGCTGAAGCCCAGTCCGTCTGGGCCTCTGTCCAGTGTGATGGTCTTATATTGAGGAGGTCTGTAGGACGTACCGAAATGTTGTCATTAGATAACTAGATATAAGAGGAGGCTGGTGGGAGGAGCTATAGGAGGAAGGGCTCATTCCATTCCAGTCAATACAATGAGCCCGTCCTCCTATAGCTCCTCCCAACAGTCTCCTCTGCTAGTTCTCTTCTATTGATGTTTATTTAGCTTTTGTACGGGTTTCACAGGAACGACAGGTGTGTGTGCGTACCCCAGGTCATCGTGGAAGATGCTAGTAGCAGTAAGACCTGAGACTGAGAGTCCGGTAGCGGTCTGCTCATGAAAGGGGCCGGTCACTGTGGTATCACTCCCTGCTACCACCTGTTGGGTTTTGTGGTTGCAAGATGAGTGATACGTGAAAAGGTAATTCGGCCGTTTAATCGTTCAGTTCATCAGCTCAGTTATTGGCCTTTTACAGGAATTTGTCTCGCATTTTAGTAACACTGAGAAAGACAACATTAAATCAACATTTGCAGACAACATGACAGAGATGACAGCATCCACATCAAACAGACAGACAAGCTACAGATAATACAGTTATCATTGATGAAGTGGGCATTGTCACTAAAAGATCAATAGAAGCCTACTGTAGTTGGGAGAATGACTGAACGAGAAGTATTTCACTGACCTGAAGCCCGACAGTGCCGGTGGCGTTCTTTAGCAGGGTGACGGCCTGGCTGTGGCTCATACCCTCAGTAGCAGTCCCACAGATACTGACGATAACGTCACCGATCTGGAGGTCACAAAGAAGTCACGAGGTTCAAATAAAAATGTATCAGTCACATGCTTCGGTAAACATTGTGGACTAACAGGGAAAAGCTTACTTACGAACCCTTACCCACAATCAAAGAGAAAGACAATAGAGAAATAATCTAAGTAAAAACACATAATATTAGGCCGTCATTATAAATAAGAATTTGTTCTTAACTGTCACGATCGCTGTATGAGTGAGACCAAGGCGCAGCGTGAGTTCCACATAATTTTAATAAGCTGAAACTCACCTAACAAAACAACAAACCGTGACGCTACTGATGTGCACTAAAACAACTAAACATAGACAAGATCCCACAACAAAAATGAGGCAAATGGCTACCTAAATATGATCCCCAATCAGAGACAACGATAAACAGCTGTCTCTGATTGGGAACCATATCAGGCCAACATAGACATACAAAAACCCTAGACATACAAACACTAGAGTATCCACCCTAGTCACCTTCTGACCTAACCAAAATATATAGAAAAACAGAGACATCTAAGATAAGAGCGTTTTTCTATATACACTGCTCAAAAAATAAAGGGAACACTAAAATAACACATCCTAGATCTGAATGAAATATTCTTATTAAATACTTTTTTCTTTACATAGTTGAATGTGCTGACAACCAAATCACACAAAAATGATCAATGGAAATCCAATTCATCAACCCATGGAGGTCTGGATTTGGAGTCACACTCCAAATTAAAGTGGAAAACCACACTACAGGCTGATCCAACTTTGATGTAATGTCCTTAAAACAAGTCAAAATGAGGCTCAGTAGTGTGTGTGGCCTCCACGTGCCTGTATGACCTCCCTACAACGCCTGGGCATGCTCCTGAATAGGTGGCGGATGGTCTCCTGAGGGATCTCCTCCCAGACCTGGACTAAAGCATCCGCCAACTCCTGGACAGTCTGTGGTGCAATGTGGCGTTGGTGGATGGAGCGAGACATGATGTCCCAGATGTGCTCAATTGGATTCAGGTCTGGGGAATGGGCGGGCCAGTCCATAGCATCAATGCCTTCCTCTTGCAGGAACTGCTGACACACTCCAGCCACATGAGGTCTAGCATTGTCTTGCATTAAGAGGAACCCAGGGCCAACCGCACCAGCATATGGTCTCACGAGGGGTCTGAGGATCTCATCTCGGTACCTAATGGCAGTCAGGTTACCTCTGGCGAGCACATGGAGGCCCCCCAAAGAAATGCCACCCCACACCATGACTGACCCCCCGCCAAACCGGTCATGCTGGAGGATGTTGCAGGCAGCAGAACGTTCTCCACGGCGTCTCCAGACTGTCACATGTGCTCAGTGTGAACCTGATTTCATCTATGAAGAGCACAGGGCGCCAGTGGCGAATTTGCCAATCTTGGTGTTCTCTGGCAAATGCCAAACATCCTGCACGGTGTTGGGCTGTAAGCACAACCCCCACCACCACCCTCATGGAGTCTGTTTCTGACCATTTGAGCAGACACATGCACATTTGTGGCCTGCTGGAGGTCATTTTGCAGGGCTCTGGCAGTGCTCCTCCTGCTCCTCCTTGCACAAAGGCGGAGGTAGCGGTCCTGCTGCTGGGTTGTTGCCCTGCTGCTGGGTTGTTGCCCTCCTACGGCCTCCTCCACGTCTCCTGATGTACTGGCCTGTCTTCTGGTAGCGCCTCCATGCTCTGGACACTACGCTGACAGACACAGCAAACCTTCTTGCCACAGCTCGCATTGATGTGCCATCCTGGATGAGCTGCACTACCTGAGCCACGTGTGTGGGTTGTAGACTCTGTCTCATGCTACCACTAGAGTGAAAGCACCGCCAGCATTCAAAAGTGACCAAAACATCAGCCAGGAAGCATAGGAATTGAGAAGTGGTCTGTGGTCACCACCTGCAGAACCACTCCTTTTATTGGGGGTGTCTTGCTAATTGCCTATAATTTCCACCTGTTGTCTATTCCATTTGCACAACAGCATGTGAAATGTATTGTCAATCAGTGTTGCTTCCTAAGTGGATAGTTTGATTTCACAGAAGTGTGATTGACTTGGAGTTACATTGTGTTGTTTAAGTGTTCCCTTTATTTTTTTGAGCAGTGTATTTTGGTTAGGTCAGGGTGTGACTATGGTGGGTACTCTAGTTGTTGTATGTCTAGGGTTTATGTCATCTAGGGTTTTTGTAAGTCTATGTTGGCCTGATATGGTTCCCAATCAGAGACAGCTGTTTATTGTTGTCTCTGATTGGGGATCATATTTAGGTAGCCATTTACCCCATTGTTAGTTGTGGGATCTTGTCTATGTTTAGTTGACTGTCAGCACTAGTTTGTACAGTGTTTCGGTCGGTCAGTGTTTTTGTTCATTCATTCATTCATTCATTCATTCATTCATTAAAAAGAGACTGTAAGCATACCACGCTGTGCCTTGGTCCGATCCTTATGACGAACGTGACATTAACTGACTTGCCTAGTTAAATAAAGGTTAAATAATTTTTTCTTTGATTTCAAATATTAGAAGTAGTAACCCTGTTAACCCCTTGGACACGATGTTTGTAATACCGATATATTTGGGTTAGAAACAGAATACTAAATCGACCCCTAACCCCTACATCCTAGGCCCTTGTAGGCGTAAACTAAGACAGGCATTGTATTGTATGCCACTTGTTGGAAGGGGTTAGCGGAAAGGAGATAGTGGTCTGTGCTTATTGAGACTAGAGATGCATTACCCCTAATCAGTCGGCTTTCAGCCAGGCATCATAAAACAATAGATTCTGGAAATGAAAGTAATACTGACTTAGTTATGATACAATGAGATAACTGATAACATTAATTTAGGTCATATCTAATGCAAGCGAACCATATGTATCAAAACCTCTGCTTTGCGTCTTGCCTGTTTTAGTTCACCCTGAAGGGATACCAATGTGATTGTTTTCCATTAAAGTGTAAAAAGGAAACAAAAACAGCTTCTTAGCAAGGACTGTCTGGGAATGGTCTGAGTGGGCTTTTGAAGGGATACCAACATAGATATTCTATTCAAGACATCCACACAGGCCCTCTATTCTGTTACATTTTATGGGTAGAGTTAGATATATGGTCCCAGATGGCTTACTGCTTTAGTATTGTCTGCTGCCAGTCTGTATGTGGGGGGGGGGCTACAATGGTTAGTTTGTCTGTCCTTCTGCAGGAGGCCATAGGCCATCGCTTTCAGCTGTGAAGGCCCTCGAGCCTAATGGGACCAACCTACGTGATGACTTGAAACTGACTAAGGGGAGTATTTAGACTTGAGATAGAATTTTTACCCAAATCCCACATTGACGTCACTGACGTCACTGAACGATTTATGAAAAAAGTCTGAGTTACACACAGAAATCTCAAATCTGAATAGCCCACCGCCCCAAGTGAACAAGCCACAAGTGAAGGGGTAATACACTTAGTTGTAAATATTCTAGAAGTTGAATTAATACTGATGTTTTTGTGTTTGCATTTGTAGCTTTGGGGAATTTGTATGACCAACATGTCGACATGTTGAAGCTCCTGATTCCATGTGATCTGCGGAGTCTGACTTTCTATGAGGGTTCTAGAACTCAACCAACAACAGAGCCTACATAGCCCTGTCCTGTTTAACTCTTAAGGATCCGTCCCTTTTTTCCCAATTTTCTCCTAAAATGACATGCCCAAATCTAACTGCCTGTAGCTCAGGACCTGAAGCAAGGATATGCATATTCTTGATACTATTCGAAAGGAAACACTTTGAAGTTTGTGGAAATGTGAAATTAATGTAGGAGAATATAACACATTAGATCTGGTAAAAGATAATACAAAGAAAACACCAACCGTTTTTTTGTATTTTTTTTGTACCATCATCTTTGAAATGTAAGAGAAAGGCCATCATGTATTATTCCAGCCCAGGCGCAATTTAGATGTTGTCCACTAGATGGTAACAGTGTATTAGCAACATTTTTAACTGATTCAATGAACCATTTTATTTCTGTTCAACATTTTGTTCAAGACTGCCCAAATGTGCCTAATTGGAATATTAATAACTATTCAAGTTCATAACTGTGCACTCTCCTCAAACAATAGCATGGTATTCTTTCACTGTAATAGCTACTATAAATTGGACAGTGCAGTTAGATGTCACATCTGCTGCTGCAACGCACTCTACTGCTCATCCTGTGTCTCCTTGACCTGCCGCCACTCCCCCAGTACTCTCTCCCTCTCCCTTTTTCTCTCTCTCTCTGTTTGTGTGTGATTGTGTGGGCGGAGACAGGTGTGCTGGAGTCAGAGCTGATCCCCACCAGCTGCAACCTGTTACATAATCAAGATGTCTACAAATACTCAGCCATGCCAATTCCACACTGCCAGATCATAATCTCTGCTCAGTCAGTCTTCGGTTCGAGCCGTTTGGATACTATTCAGCTCCTGTTGTGCCTGTTTTCCTTGCCTGTTTTTCTCTCCGCTACAGTTCTGCCCGCTCTGACTCTGGTCCCTGTCTCCAGTCCAATGTCTCGTCATCCTGCTACGCTGTCCTGGAATCCCCACTCTACAACTCCCTTGGATTCCCCTCCAGACCTGCTTACCCTGTCTCAACCCCTCTCGCTCCAGCCTCAGCCTCCGCACCTGGTTTCCAGCAACCCGCCCAGCTTACCCTGACCTGCACTCCATCTCCCCCCTGTGTTTCAATAAATACCTTGGTTACTTCATCCCAGTCTCCTCGTCTGAGTCTGCTCTTGGGTTCCCCTCTTCCACTCCGCGTAACAATAGATTAACAAGAATTTAAGATTTCTGCCAATATCAGATATGTCTATGTACTGGGAAATGCTCTTGTTACTTACAACATCATGCTAATCGCATTAGCCTATATTAGCTCAACCGTCCCGTGGATGGGACACCGATCCCAAAGAAGTGAATAACTTTTCAAGTTCATAACTGTGCACTCTGCTCAAACAATAGCATGGTATTATTTCACTGTAATAGCTACTGTAAATTGGACAGTACAGCTAGATTAACAAGAATTTAAGCTTTCTACCAATATCAGATATGTCTATGTCCTTGGAAATGTTCTTGTTACTTACAACCTCATGCTAATCGCATTAGCGCACATTAGCTCAACTGTCCCGTGCGTGGGACACCGATCTGTAGAGATCCTTATTAACAGGACCCTACAGCTGCTGCTGTACCAACCCACCTTGAGTTTGTGTGTCTGGACAACGAGGCTAGTAGGGTTTATCATGGCGATGAAGATGGGCACATCACCCAGGGGACTGCCCACTCCACCCGCAATACTGATGCCCAAGGAATCAGTGGGGCCCTATGAGGAAAGACAACCAATTACACAAAGTATTTCATCCCTATAACCACAAGGTGTAGTAAGTTACCCCCCTAAAGACAAATAAAACACATATAGGAACAGTAGTAGTGAAAAACCAGTACAATCTGTATGTTGCATCTATCTTAATACAAGGACAAGCTAAAAACTTTTGTTTTTCCAAATAATGATGAATATTATAAAAGAACACTGACCTTAGTGAATTCAACACTTCTGATCTCCTGGTGGTCCAGTGCTGTGCAAACAACAACAGTAAACAGCCAAAATGAATCAAGACAAATTAATCAAGGCATCTTCAGTTTTCCAAACCACCACATGTTAACTGAAAATGTCTTACACTCCTGATTTGTGTGTTGTAAGCTGTCACAGTCCACTTGGAGGCTTCCAGAGGAGGCTGACAGAGAGTGAGGGGTCACCTTGCAGCTGCCTGTTTCACTCATCTACCCAAATACAAGGGAAGAGAAACTTAAAATGAGTGGCATAAGTTTCTTTCCTTCTTTTTATTTTGGAACTAGCAATATGACATAGAGGCAGGAGAAGAACTGGGGTGTATTCAGTGAGCTGAAATCATCGGAGTTTCAGATAGAATTTCAATGAATAGAGCTGACAGGGTGTCCCTATTCTACATGGGTCATATCTGTTGCATTTCTATCTGAACATGCTGTAATGTTGCCCCGTAAACAGTCCCCAGCATATAATTAAGGTCCAGAAAACAAAATGTCAGCTTACCTGACTGTTCTGTGAGAACCTCCTCTCAGAGTGGAAGGGCCCGGCTTTAAATCTGCCCACCTCCATCACTATGGGTCCCACACCACACTGTAAACACAAACATGTAAACATATAAAATGTTTTTTAAATAAACAAACCATTAAAATAACAGATGCTAGTGACGTATTCTACACCAACCGGTGGGAAAAGAGCCAAAACAACACACTTTAACAAATTCCCCAATACATAAATTATTAACAATTTGTAACTTAATATGAGACAACAAACACATTGAACCAAGCCTGGCCCCAGATCTGTTTGTGTGTAATAGCCAAACCCTGTGGAAATGTATATGTATCTAGCAAGATGGCAAAAATAGATCTGGGACCAGGCTTAATTTGACCCAGATGGGACTTCCCATGGTTTCTATATAGACTCACCTTCAGCAGCTCGGCCACTAACTCCTGAGTGGCATTTCTGACGTCCTCCTTGTTGACGGACAGGATCTGGTCTCCCTGCATCAGCCTCCCGTCACTCTCCACCACGCCCCCTTTCACTATGTCGGACACAAACACCCCTGTGTCGTTCCTGTTGGGGATAGAAACATCATCATATGAGTGAACCAGGGTTTATGTTATGTTAGTGTGAGTGCTTGGTGTCTCTGTGAATGTGTCTGTCATTTGTCTGAGCATTTTGTAGTTAGGGTTAGATAGATACAACATCAAATTAAATGATGTACTTTTAAGTGTCATAATTGTTTGTGTCGTCACAAAATGTTGTATTTAACTAATAGGCTGTGGAAATAATTGTCCTCTCTGAGGAAAATAAGGTATCTATCTATCTATCTATCGATCTATCGCCACCTGCTGTAGTTGGTTGACATCCATTTTGTTTTACCCCAGTAAGAGGCATGGCGGTTCAGGATCTGTAGGTTAAAGTAAAGCATGGTCCAAAGGCTTGTCTATCTACTAGGGCAAGGGCTGGGTATCTTTGGGAATATGTTCTGTTCTGATACTCGTTCCAGTTATGACTCTTAAATTCGGTACCGGTTGGAGAATGTTTCCTTTATCGATCCATATGTTGAATGAAAAACACATTTAAATCTTGAAATGCCTAATATGGTTTTCGAGCAACTAGTCCATTCACTGACCGATGTCAATCACTGAGTTAGGAAAGGTCAAACACATTGAACCCTGCTGCTTAACAACCTGTGGCCTACACACACACAAACACACACACACACACACACACACACACACACACACACACACACACACACACACACACACACACACACACACACACACACACACACACACACACACACACACACACACACACACACACACACACAACTTTAGTGAGTCTAATAGGGGATTAGTAAATCTCTGATGGGTTGTGTAATGACTCGACATCCTAAATACTTGAGGGGCCCTCCATCCTAGTAAAAGAAAGCTTATCTCCAACATCCTTACAGACATCCATTTTAGGACATCCATTATTTACGATGTACATTTTAGGACATCCTTGTTAGCGGTGTACATTTTATGACCTCCTTTTTGCGGGGTACATTTCAGGAAATCTCATAAATGTTTTCAGTCAAACGTCCCTAGAAGACGTATAGGTTCTAGTACCTTCTCCCCACGATACTGAGGCCCAGGCCCTGGCCGGGCTTCTTGTTCAGCTCCACGGTGAAGGCATCCCACAGGTCCTCCTCCTTGTACTGAGCCTCGTCCCTGTAAACACTGAGACGCACCCGCTGAGGGGTCTGGCGCAGCACGTTGATAGCTTCATCATGAGTGGCGACGCGCAGGTCAATGCCATTCACCTGTGGAGAGAGGGAGGAGGGAGGAGATGAAAGAGGAAGGGATAGAGATATATATATATAGAGAGAGAGATATATAGAGAGAGAGATATATAGAGAGAGATATGGATATATATATATATTTATATATATATATATGAGAGAGAGAGAGAGGAGAAAATAAATCACACGTCAACCATCCAAGGCCTAGCTAAGGTCGACCGCTGTTCAACAGAGTTTAGAAAATGAGAATCATGTAGCTATGAGCTTTGCTTTATATCACCTGAACTCCAGAGCGAGAGAGATTGCAAGAGAAAGAGAGAGAGCGAGAGATTGCGAGAGAGAGAGAAAAACAGATTTGTCCATTTAAAAATGTTGCAGCAAGAGGACAATCAATAGCATTTGATATTGTTCCTATGTATATAAACACTGTAGACTGAAACACATTGACAAACATGAATATTGGTGAAGGATGTGAATAGCGTGACATACACAGTCAACAGCTAGCATGAGGGTAGGTCTATACATTTGGAAAACCTCGTCTGGTAATGACACCATAATGTACTTAGCTTAGAGCTGAGAACCGCAACCTATTCTAAGGGTCCATATCAAGGGGAAATAGCCCCATTAGCGCTAGCATAGCCATGCATTGCATGGCTTTTCCCATAGCAGACTGAAATGGGTCACTAATGACATTGGTTCTGCTTGAACCACAGAATGGGTGGCCACTCTTTCACTTTTCCCCCTGACCCTATCATGAGCAGTATGAATACTACGGCTTGGCTGGTGGCCCAAAGTGAATTACTGAGAAGGGTGGGGTGGGGGGGTGGGGGGGGGGTAATTAAGTCATAAGGGTGTGTGTGTGTTTGCGTGCGTTGAAAGGGGTTGACTGAGCTACCATGACTAACTGCCCCAGTCACACCCCTAGTCTCCATAACAAAGCAAAGGGCAAAGGGGTGGCTGTCAGAGAGTTAAGCTGGCTTTTAAGATGTCATTCTATATATCATGCCATCTATACATGCTGACTGTTTATACATGGTCAATTTTAGATGTTATATATGATTCAAGTGAAATTGCAAAGTTCTTCTTTAGACTATGAACCAAATCCTTAGATTCTTAAGATTCACGTACGTATTGCAACACAATATTATACCAGAGAGTGAAATATGTGCCTTTATCTCAAGTTAGGATTGGGTTCTTCTATCTGATATTGTCCATCACACGGGATTGCTGAAGATGTACGGGCCTGGCCAAATAGTCTCAGAGTAGGAGTGCTGATCTAGGATCTGTTTAGCCTTTTATATCATAATGAGATTACAGCGAAGGGGGGGGGGGGGGGGGGGGGGGGGTCTGATCCTAAATGATGAACACGTTCCAATACCTCCAGGATCTGGTCCCCAGCCCAAAGTCTCCCATCCTTGGAGGCAGCTCCGTCCTCATAGACCTCGTGAATGATGATGGTCCCCTGTAGAAAGAGAAGTGAAAGAAAGAAGAGTATGAGAGAGGTGAAGAAACAAGTGACAAAATCGGAGAGGTGTGTGGTTGGAGGGAAGGAGAAATAGAAGACAGAGGGAGGAGGGATGAACGAAGATTCAATTGAGAGACGTTGTCAGATAGAGAGAGAGAGAAATTAAGATCATATAATGACAAGACAAAGGAGTTCAGGAATACATGAGAGGCAGAGTGGAACAGGTTGACATTAGCTGGAGTCTGTGTATGTGGGTGTCCATGGGGAGGCTGGAGGGGGAGGGGTCTGTGGGAGGTGGGTCATTCTCAGGTCAACGGTCACATTCTAGGCCTGGATATTGTCTCCTGTGGCTGAGGCTAGACAAATGGCTATTCCTCAGGCCTGACTGAGCAAACAGAATGGAGGGGAGAAAGGAGCAGTGGTGTGTGTGTGTGTGTGTGTGTGTGTGTGTGTGTGTGTGTGTGTGTGTGTGTGTGTGTGTGTGTGTGTGTGACAGACTGCATCACTTCCTATATTCCTTTGCCATTCCACTGCCTCCACAGCTATTTCCGCCCAGGAATACTACTAGCAGCTCTAATAGCACAGGAACCAAAGAGGGTGGCACATCTTTCAACTTTGTGTCATTATTTAAGTAGTAGTGGGTCTTCTCCTAATGTTAGTGGTTGAACTTGGGACTAATTGTTTCTTATGTATTTTTATAAAATATAGAATTGGACAAAAACACATTGTAAATTCTGATTTAAAACTACAGATAAAACTATGTACATACGTAAAACTATGTAAAACTAACCCAGATTCTTTGTCAGTATCTGTGAATTTGCAGTCTGATAATTGAGATCCAACAACCGTTCTGTCATAGATTACTCAGAAATACAAGTTCAGATATTATTCTATAACACGAGTGGACACTTCAAAAGCCCACAGTCATATCCACAGTCATCACAGAGCTGCTTTGATGAAAAGTTCCTTGGTCGTGGTCTTTGGCCTACCAGTAGAGTGTCACAGCCCCCCACGATGCTGAGGCCCAGGCCTGTGCGGCCCTTGGAGATGTCTATGGTGGTCTCACAGCCGGGGATGATGGGACAGGTCACAGGGTCAGAGGAAGCCAGAGTGCCAGGGGTGGACGAGCGACTAGAGCCTGATGAGAGAGAGTGGGAAATTGAGATGAAAGGATCAAATAAATATATGAATTCTAGCCTGGTCCCAGATCTGTGTGTGCTTTTAGCCAACTCCTCTGATTATTATTGGCATGCCATTCAATATACCCCAATGACAAAAATATTGGCTAAAGCACATATCCATTCGATGCCAGGCTGAAGTCAGACTAAAATCTCTTCCGAAACTGTTGACAAGGTATACAGTGCATTCAGAAAGTATTCAGACCCCTTCACTTTTTTCACATTTTGTTACATTACAGCCTTATTCTATTAAATCGTTTTTCCTCCCTCATCAATCTACACACAATACCCCATAAAGACAAAGCAAAAAACTTTAAATAAAAAAACTAACATTTTAGCACATTAAAAGAATAATAAAAAAATAATAATGAAATATGAAATTTACTGTATAAGGTATATTTAGGTAATATTGCTCTTTGGAGTTTTGGCTGGGTTTGTGTATAAGCACTTTGTGATAACTATTGATGTAAAAAGGGCTTTACAAATACATTTGAGTGATTGAATATTATAATTGTTTTATACTGTATCTGGTTTATTCTCCATTATGTAAATCAACAGAAACAGTATTGACTAACAATCACAGACGTGATTTCTATACCAAGTGATTGGTATTGAAGTTGGGGGCACTTGCCCTATAAGCATATAACTCTGCTCTATCTAACTGAGTGAATCATACTTCTTTCAGATTTTGGGTTATAACTAGCTCCAATATTTAAGTGTAAAACATCCTCAGTTAGGTTGTTTATGCTTAATAAACCCAATTGCTAATGATCTATCACATTTCCTCCTGACAACACATGGCAAGCGGTTTACTCACTCCTGATTGGCTCTGACTCAGACTGGCCCAGGGTAGCCATGGAGATTCTATGAATGCTGGCTAGGCTGGTTGCCTGACCAGTACAGTGAGGGAGAAGGGGCGATGACTTGTCTGTGCAGATAGTCAATTTCACTGAGCTTTTGGCCTTCTTCAGTAAAGAGTGGACCTGAAATGTAGGAAAAAAACATGCTTAGAAAAAAAAGGGAACCCCTTTGGGCTCCAAGTATAACCCTTTTCACAGAAGGTTCTAGAAGGTTCAATAGGGTTCTACATGGAACCAAAAAGGGTTCTACCTGGAACCAAAAATAGCTCTACCTGGAACCAAAATGGCTTATCCTATGGCGACAGCCGAAGAACCATTTTGGAACACTTTTTCTAAGAGTGTAGTCCCCAACAGATGGTCTATGTACGGGATAATAAACGAAGGGCTATGCGTTCTATGGAAAATAATGAACGACGTGAAAGGTGTGTTCGACGACACGCTAGCGGAGTGGAACTGACCTTTCACGGAGTTGCATTATTTTTCAGAGAATGCATAGAGCCCCGAGTTGATTATCCCTTTTATACCATGGCTATAATTGACCACATTGGAAATGTGTTAATTTGTTCAACATCCACTGAAGTAGCTAGCAAGTTGCCGTGGTAACCAAACAAACAGACTTGCTAGTTTAGCTAATCAAATCATCAGTCCTAGCTTGCTATTATGAAAATTGTAAAAATGAACTAGCCATTGAATTCTACATTAAATTATAGACCGGTTGGTTCGAGCCATGAATGCTGATTGTCTGACAACCATGGTATTTCAGACAGTATACCACGGGTATGACAAAACATTTATTTTTACTGCTCTAATTACGTTGGCAACCAGTTTATAATAGCAATAAGGCACCTCGGGGGTTTGTGCTATATGGTCCATATACCACGGCCAAGGGCTGCGTCCAGGCACTCCGCGTTGCGTCGTGCTTAAGAACAGCCGTTATTCGTGGTATATTGTCCATATACCACACCTCCTCAGTCCGTATTACTTAACTAACACTCAGAAAGATAATCATCCAATATACATTAACCCTGGAATAGGGTGTGGGTCTAAAATGGCTGCAGAGGCAGCTCTTACCCTGTCCACAGTGTAGCCCATCACTGGCTTATCCTCCACAGCCAGGAGTTTATCTCCAGATTTGATGCTGCCGTCCTGCATAGAGAAATACAGGACTGGTGTTAGAGAATGTTTTGCAATGGGTAAAATGTGGGCAACCAATTAGCATAACGTGTAGGATTGTCCAATAGGATTTTCTGTAGAGTATTGTTCTTTAAAACTAGTCATGGACCACTACTCTGCCCTACCCAGCAAACAGACAGTAACTGCTCATTGCGTGGAACTGAGAAATATGCCTTTTATTTACCTTGGTCTCACAGTAACTTTATGCAGTTACAGCTAACATGACCCCCATTTTCTCCAAAACACATTACAATAGAGGCAGGATACTAGTCCACATGATTAAGCATGTTTTTAATGTAGCAAAAATGACATTGACTCATTTCTGATCAAATGAGCAGTTACTGCCTTTTTGCTTGATAGGGCAGGTAGTACAGGGTGTACAGGCTTTTGTTCCAACCCAGCCTTTTATTAATTCAACTAATCAAGGCCCTAATGAGCAGTTGATTAGTTATTTATATTTTTGCAGACGCTCTTATCCAGAGTGACTTACAGTAGATTCATTTTCACATTTTTATCTTCCATACTGGTCCCACATGAGAATTGAACCCATGACCCTGGCGTTTGCAAATGCCATGTTCTACCAACCGAGCCACATGTGACCAGTAATATTAGGTGGTTTTGCGCTGGGCTGGAACAAAACCCTGCTCCCCTTGTGGGTCCCCCAGAACACTTCTGATTCAAAGAGGTATTCTCTACCGAAGAGTAAGAAACAGTAGAGTGACATACCTTTCCTGCTGGTCCTTTTTCAGTTATACTCTGAATCACAAGCCCATCCTTGGTGTCCTCACTGAAAGTGATGCCGAATCCACCCTCCTCCTAGAGTTAAACGGTGATAATGTAGTTGAATTGTACTCAATAGCTCCCTGTCAACCATAATTATAAGCACAGTGAATCACAATTGAAAACATAATTATGCACATGAAATGTGCATGACGACACATTAAACATGAACATAGCGATCAGAAACAACGCAGGTTTGATTTTTAAATTGTGAGGCATTTTGGAGCATTATGGTTCTACTGGCATCAAAGACTCTAAAGAAACAGGGAGGTACCATCTGAACTTGACTAATACGAAACACTTGTTTACATTTTCTATGGCAAAATGTTTTGGTACGATGTGCCGTAATGAACACTATCCAGCTTCACTCACTCACTCACTCTTGATCTTTTGTTCCTGGAGAGCGAGAGGAAGTTACAGGGAAGTACGTGTCTGGTATGTGCCCATACCAGATGTTACCTTCATACCTTGATCCTCTAATAGACCATGTGGATAGATAGCTAGGCTGAGACTCCCATCCAGGTGTTTGGCTTGTCAAAATACCCATTAAATTAGAATAGGTTCACATCCCCCTCTCTTATTATTTATTTCTCTCTCTGTCTGTCTATCCCTCTCTTTCTCAGTTCCTAGGGTAGATTGCTGTCCTTCCTCGATCATTTGCTTCCTCCTCTCTCGGTCTCTCTAATAACAGACTATCCAATTAGAATAGGTCCATTTTCTCCACTCTCTCATTCTCTCTCTCTTTTACCAGCCTATTAAACTAGAATAGGCTATTTCGACCCCCCTCCCTCTCTCTCTTTCTCTCACTATGGTTCTCTCTACTTCCCTTTGTTTTATGACCTCATCAATAAAACCTTTTCCTGAAAAGGTCTGAGGTTATATAAATCATAGCAGCACGGGAGCTTCTCCAGGTAACATATAGCAGAGCAGCATGGGAGTCTTGAGTGTCTCACCTTCAGCAGAATGACGTGCTGCACATATTTGAACATGTCGACATCGATCGCCGAGGGTGCAATGGAAGAACATGTTTCCAGCTGTGAAAAAATTAATAATAAAGAGATTGAAAGAGTAGAATATATGAGTGTATTTCTAGTCATTGAGCTGCCTCACACTGTAAGGTATGTGTGTATGCATGTGGCGTGTGTGTGTGAGCATGTGTGTGTGTGTGTGTGTTTGTGTCAGCGTGCATGCCCGCATTTGTGTGTATGTACTATGCCTTTGTGTGCACATGCCTAAATGTGTGTGTGTGTGTGTGTGTGTTTACCTCTGTCTGGGGCTCCAGTGTGTCTCCATGCTCCCTCACTGGTCCCACAGCCATCTGGTTGAGAGCATCTGTGTTCCTGCCCACCAGTCATAACTCAGAGTAAATCACCAATCAGAGTAAATCACACCCAGCTTTCTGCCTGTCTGATACTGATACTCATATGAATCACAGAGCTTGTGCCCCAAACGGCACCCCTTCCCCTATACAGTGCACTACTTTTTGTCTTAAAGTATTCCTACGCATAATAGAGAGATATATGTGACCGTATGAAATGATTATGTTTAAATCAAATAGTCTATCTGCTTGGGCTTCTTGCGGTTAATTTGCAGTTGACTAATTATTTGTAACTGTGTTCCGGCCCCCTGATCATCCGCTCAAGAAAAAAAATAGGCCCGCGGCTGAATCTAGTTGATGATCCCTGATGTAGGGAATATTGAGTCAACTGGGACGCAGGCTGAGTCTGTAAACCACACAAGTCTAATTGAGGCTATCAGGTGAGTTAAGTGGTGTGTGTTCCTGCCCGTGAGTCGAGAATCCCTTATTTTGGTCTGATTCATTTGGGCCTGTCTATGTGTGATAACTAGCTGGGTTTTCACGGATCCTGACTGATAGTAACACAGGTAATAGAAAAAGACATCTTGGAGTATTGAGATGCCCCTTGTGTCTTCCCTGATATCAGTTTACATCAGTCCTTTGTAACACCACAGCTCCCTCTACTGGGCTTTATGTGGTGACGCATTAGACTTGAACTAGTCCTTTGCTATTGAAGGTGCTCAGCCACAACAGTATCCAACTCTAGTCCTCCACTACCCCTAACAGCAAACACCTGAATCAACTTATTGAGGGCTTGATTATTGGTTGACAAGTTGAATCAGGTGAGTTTGTCCTAGGCGACAACAAAAATGTGTATGGTTGGAGGTACTGGATGACTGGAGTTGGGAAACACTGAGCTACAGTATCTATACATTTTTATCCTTGTTAACACTTGGTAAAGATACTTGAAACAATACTTGGTTGGGGGATGGAGATAAGGACTTGGTATATATGTCCCTGTTTCTTCAAATACACCACCTGATGAATATGATCTTGACCTTCGATGGGGCACTTTTAATGATGGAGGAGGCATTCTGGTGACTCCGCCCATACAGAATCTGCCCGTTGATCTGATAAGGTGCAGAAATGTACTTATTACTACTGTCTTCATAACACTTCATTCAATTGAATTCGATGCAATACTATTCAATTTCGCAACTGTCATGACATTTGCTTGCTTCCTGCAAACCTCAGATAATATAGTCGAGGCTAAAACTCAACGCAGATCTCAAATCAGAGAAGATAATCTAAATCAAGTCATATTTGTCTGATTCAGACCATACAACACAGTAATAACCACTGGGCATCAACTCCTGGTTAAGGAGCACCAATCTAAAGCATCTGTGACCACTAAGTTACTAATCCATGCCCCTCACCTCCAACAGTTCATCCCCGACCACAACGCGACCGTCTTTGCCGGCGGCTCCACTGGGGTCGATCCCGACCACAAACACGCTCATGCGGGAGCGGTCACGGTTGCCAGCCAGGCTAAGGCCCAGGCCAGTCTTCCCCTTCTCCAGCTCAATCATGTGGAGAAGCCCTGGGAGGCTGTCGTACCTCTGACTGATGTTCTCTGTAGAGAACAGTAGATAGATTGAAATGGGTTGAAACACTGACAAATCATACTGATGGACGTGAATACAGTGGAGGGCTTGACTACAACCTGTGTGTGTTGTATAATTATAATTCACATGTGAAATGATTGAATAGAGCCACATACAGCTATAATGGATAGATTTCTATGTGTTTTATAGTATAGCTTTAAGCTGGATTTAAGCTGGCTTTTCTTCACTTACTACACTCACAACCCGAACATAAGAAGAATGTGACAGAGAAGTCATGAATGGGAATCAAACAAAAGGGTTCTAAGCGCAAGGATAACATCAAATGCAAAGTCATAATCAATACAACATCTCACAAGAGTAAAATTCTTCTATTACACTCCCTGACTGACAGGCCTCTCTCTCTCTCTCTATCTCTCATCTATGTTGTTCTGGGCTGTATGCCTAAATGCTCCTGTACTAATCTCCCTGACTCACCTCTCCAGTCTCCACCTCATTAATCGGATCACCACAGGACACACACACACACACACACACACACACACACACACACACACACACACACACACACACACAAACCAGGGGCCCAGGAGGGACTACACTGCCTGTAATCAGAAGAGCCTGAGGCCCCATCCAGAAACAACTCCTTTCCCTACCCCCTAGGCTAGGGGTATTCAACTCTTACCCTACGAGGTCCGGAGCCTGCTGCTTTTCTGTTCTACCTGATAAATAATTGCACCCACCTAGTGTTGCAGGTCTAAATCAGTGCCTGGTTAGAGGGGAAGAATGAAAAAAAAAAAACACAGTGGGACTGGCTTCGAGGTCCAGAGTTGAGTTTGAAGGCCCAAAGCACTTCATTTTGAATAACTGGATAGGTATAATATCACTGTGCTAGTCTAGTTCACTTGCCTTGGGATCCTAGTAGCAAGAATTACATTGAACTCCATTCCACATCAAGTAACTCATGCAAGCACATTATGGAACAGAGGGGACTGTGAAGAGAATCTGTTGTAAATGTAATGTAATGTTGTTTTTTATTGTATATAACTGGCTTAATTGTGCTGGACCCTGGGAAGAGTAGCTGCTGCCTTGGCAGTAACTAATGGGCATCCATAATAAATACAAATAAAAATACTTAGCTCTTGAAGTGGACTGAAATTGGTGTCGGTAAGATTTTTGGGTGTACCGGTGTATTCCGGCCCAATTCAAGCACTGGCAAGACCATGATAGCAATGTGAAGGCCCTCTAGTGGCCACTAGGTCCTAGCACATGGGAGCAGGCAAGCCAAAAGGGAAATATCTGAATCCATTGCACAGTCTAGAAACAAACCCTACTGCCTACCCACTGTGCAGTGGATATTTGTGTAAATCTGAAAGGAGTATAACTATGGTAGTAGCTGCACATTGACCTCTTAAGAATTTGTTGGACTTTCCCCTATCAAATCTATCCAGTTCTCCACAAGTGCCTAGGGAGTAGGGGCTAGGGGTTGGGTCTCTGGACTGGGCCCATGGGCTTATTCATTGTGTAATGATCACTAATAGCAATGTGAGAACCCAGATAACATAACTTGGGTTAGCCAACTTCGGTCCTTTCATTAAGGGGGCAGTTGCCCTTAATGGTCAGTCGTCAGTCGTCCCCCCCCCCGTAATGGCCATGGTTAGGATTAAGAGGAAGGCAAACTGTTCCTAGATCTGTTCATAGAGTCACACTCACTCCATCTGTAGCCAAACTTATCCTCCTCTTCTGTCTGGGACGGTCTGTCGGGAATCTCTGTCAGAGTATCCGTGTCTGTCTCTCCAACGTGGGGAACCACAGGAAGAGAAAGGTGAAGAGTGGTGGACGATGTCTTTCCCGCTTCCCGCTTTGGCGGCTGCCACATCACAGAAGTATCGGGAAAAATAGATTTGTTGTGTGGCAAAAAGGCAGATAACAATCGCTTAGTTTCAACATAGCAGGTTTAGCTGACTACAACCTAAAGCTGTATTGTTAAATTCAGTCGGTAAAGTAAGTTTTAGTCACTCGTGTGCAGATGAACACTTGAAAATAATATTACCCTACTTTTTAGGGATTCTTTTTTGTTTATGCCTAAACAAGGAATGCTTGCTGTAAGAAAAGTCATAAGCAGTGTATTTCTAGATTACTTCAATATTCAAGACTGAGTTTAATAACAAATGTTCCTTACTGATAGAATTCAATCCAACCATTGTATATAAACATACCCTCGTCAAACTGACTATCCTACCGATCCTTGACTTCAGCGATGTCATTTACAAAATAGCCTCCAACACTCTACTCAGCAAATTGGATGTAGTCTATCACAGTGCCATCCGTTTTGTCACCAACGCCCCACATACCACCCACCCCTGCAACCTGTATGCACTCATTGGCTGGCCCTCGCTTCATATTCGTCACCAAACCCACTGGCTCCAGGTCATCTATAAGTCTTTGCTAGGTAAATCCCCGCCTTATCTCAGCTCACTGGCCACCATAGCAGCACCCACCCGTAGCACGCACTCCAGCAGGTATATTTCACTGGTCACCCCCAAAGCCAACTCCTCCTTTGGCCACCTTTCCTTCCAGTTCTCTGCTGCCAATGACTGGAATGAACTGCAAAAATCACTGAAGCTGGAGACTTAAATTTCCTTCACTAACTTTACGCATCAGCTATCAGAGCAGCTTACCGATCATTGCACCTGTACATAGCCCATCTGTAAATAGCCCACCCAACTACCTCATCCCCATATTGTTATTTTTTTGCTCCTTTGCACCCCAGTATCTCTACTTGCACATTCATCTTCTGCACATCTATCACTCCAGTGTTTAATTGCTAAATTGTAATTATTTCGCCACTATGGCCTATTTATTGCCTTACCTCCCTAATCTTACTACATTTGCACACACTGTATATAGCCTTTTCTATTGTGTTATTGACTGTACGTTTGTTTATCCCATGTGTAACTCTGTGTTGTTTGTGTTGAACTGCTTTGCTCTATCTTGGCCAGGTCACAGTTGTAAATGAGAACTTGTTCTCAACTTGCCTACCTGGTTAAATAAAGGTGAAATAAATAAAATAAAAATCTGATAATGGATACAAAGGAAAACAATGGATTATTTTGATACATTTAGTTAAATTCAAATGCATTTTGATTCCGAATCAAACCATTGCATATTTTGGGGATGAATTTGGCAATTTCAATTTCCACATTTTGCAAAAAGAAGAACATTTGTATCGATGCTATCTGTAAACAACAAAAGGCAAAAAAGAAAAAGGGATTCAAACAGGTTTAGTGAAAAGATGCTAGGACAGCATGCATGCATGTAAGGGCTGTCCAGTATGTGTCTCCACATATATTCCATAACACAACCGTACGAGCATACATGGAAATAGAAGGTGAAAAGCACGACAACACAAAGACCCACAAACCTTAAACGGAGTAGGAGTGAAAGGGTTAGTTGGGGAGAGGCGTAGGAATAGTCTACTGTGACACTCAACCTCCTACAAAGAACAGAGAATAGTCAGTGACTTTCTAGGATGGCATCATAGCGAAACTAAAGGCAGAAACTTCACTCCACTGCTATGATGGAGAGTATGAGTGAAGTACTAGGTCTACTAAAAATCCTAATTTTATGAGCTAAATATGATTCATTATTGCGGACTAAAACTGGATAACTGAAGGGTCATGTGTATGCAATCACGCATTCACTCGTTGTGATGGGACCTGAACTTTAAAAGTACGATGAACAAAAAAAAAAATTCCCAAAGCCCTGCGGAAATTTGATTTGAGACTTCTACGACAATACAACGTCAAGTTACAGGCATTACCTAAGTTTAAAAGACCGTCGCCCAAACACTTTCAAATACAGTACTTGAGCAGTGCTTGTTTACTTGCTCTGAGCTAAATCCAGAGCACCTCAAGTATTTGAAATTATTTGGCATATGTATTTGATGCAGGTTTGAAGGTTGCATAGAGACACTAACCTTGTCACCATTGCGCCGCGCCACTCTCTCCTCGTTGGTGTCCGTGGTTGAGGACTGTTATGTACAAGAGGGACGGAGACATGAAAAATACACCATTAGGCATTGTCATCAAATTACATATCAGCAAAGGTTGAACTTACAACGGTGAGACATCATACTGTATTTAAATTGGTGAGGCTTGCATGGTAAATGTTTAAAATGTATAGAATGTACATTCAGTAAAGTAAAAGAATCCCTATACACTACCGGTCAATGTTTAAGAACACCTACTCATTCAAGGGTTTTTCTTTACTTTTTCTATTTTCTACAATGTAGAATAATAGTGAAGTCATTAAAACTATGAAATAACACATATGGAATCATGTAGTGACCAAAACAAGTATTAAATAATAAATATATTTTGATTGGTTTTAGATTCTTCAAATAGCCACCCTTTGCCTTGATGACAGCTTTGCACATACTTGGCATTCTCTTAACCAGCTTCATGAGGTAGTCACCTGGAATGCATTTCAAGTAAAAGGTGTGCCTTCTTAAAAGCGTTTGAGCCAATCAGCTGTGCTGTGTTGTGACAAGGGTATGAGTGGTATACAGAAGATAGACCTATTTGGTAAAAGACCAAGTCCATATCATGGCAAGATCAGCTCAAATAAGCAAAGAGAAACGACAGTCCATCATTACTTGATGACATGAAGGTCAGTCAATACGGAAAATGTTAAGAACTTCGAATGTTTCTCCATGTGCAGTCGCAAAAACCATCAAGCGCTATGATGAAACTAGCTCTCATGAGGACCGCCACAGGAATAGAAGACCCAGAGTTACCTCTGTGGCAGAGGATAAGTTCATTAAAGTTACCAGCCTCAGAAATTGCAGCCCAAATAAATGCTTCACAGAGTTCAAATAACAGACACATCTCAACATCAACTGTTCAGAGGAGACTGTGTGAATCAGGCCTGCATGGTGGAATTGCTGCAAAGAAACCAATACTAAAGGAAACCAATAAGAAATAGAGACTTGCTTGGGCCAGGAAACACGAGCAATGGACATTAGACCGGATGAAATTTGTCCTTTGGTCTGGAGTCCAAATTTGAGATTTTTGGTTCCAACAGCAGTGTCCTTGTGGGACGTGGTGTGGGTGAACAGATGATCTCTGCATGTGTATTTCCCACCGTAATGCATGGAGGAGGAGATGTTATGGTGTGGGGGTGCTTTGCTGGTGACACTGTCTGTGATTTATTTAGAACTCAAGGCACACTTAACCAGCATTGCTAACACAGAATTCTGCAGCGATACGACTTCCCATCTGGTCTGGGCTTAATGGAACTATCATTTGTTTTTCAACAGGACAATGACCCAACACACCTCCGGGCTGTGTAAGGGCTATTTTACCAAGAAGGAGAGTGATGGAGTGCTGCATCAGATGACCTGGCCTCCACAATCCCCCGACCTCAACCAAACTGAGATGGTTTGGGATGAGTTGGACCGCAGACAGAAAAAAAAGCAGCCAACAGGTGCTCAGCATATGTCCGAACTCCTTCAAGACTGTTGGAAAAGCATTCCAGGTGAAGCTGGTTGAGAGAATGCCAAGAGTGTGCAAAGCTGTCATCAAGGCAAAGGGTGGCTATTTGAAGAATCTGAAATATAAAATATATTTTTTATCTCTTTAACACTTTTTTGGTTACTACATGATTCAATATGTGTTATTTTGTAGTTTTGATATCTTCACTATTATTCTACAATGTCGAAAATATAAAAAAATTAAGAAAAACCCTTGAATGAGTAGGTGTTCTAAAACTTTTGACCGGTAGTGTATATTAAAAACATTTGTTTGAATATAACAAAAAAAGTAGCCTGAGCAAAATATCAGTGTTTATTTTTCTTCATGAGTTGTGATTGTATAAGCTTGGCTACACTAGAGTATTGATTACCCTTTGTCAGAGTAGTTACTGTACACGTTACACATAGGGAAAACTAAAATGATGCGTCCAGTGAGGTAGGCAGGCCGGTAATCGATATTCCACCCAAGCCTGACCACCTCTCAACCAGGAGCTGACTTAATATATTCTGCCTGCCAGCCAGAAACCACAACAGCAACATGGCAGTGAACCTTGTGGTTTGGGGTACTGAACATATTGGCTATTGTGTTCTTTTAGCTTTTCCTGTTCCTTAATTCTTTCTCAGTTCACAAAACTTTATGAGCTGGTATCCCAGGCAGGCACAATCTATTCCTGGACTCAAAAGGACTTTCAACTGTGATTTTCCACTGAGCATGCTTTTGAGTTCATTAGTAGAATTCATCTGGGTCTGGGAAACTGGGACAAAAATAAACTATTTTACACTGAGAGAGTATATTATACACTGTAGGATTGACCACCCAAAAGCAGACCATGAGCAGCAAAAGGAGCAAAAAGCAATCAGTCTAAATGAAGTAAGATTGGGCACTGACAACATTTTTATCAAAGGCTCTCATGGAAAGAAGGGAATTTGGAGGCTCAAAAGTTGAAACACCAAGAAAATTTAGGCTCAATAGTAAAAACACCTCTGTAGTTCTTCAAATGATTCCAAAAATAAGTGACTGGTAATAAATGTCCTCGAGGAGACCAGTTTTTTAAAGAAAATCAAAGTTGAGCTCTTTCTTAGAAGCCAAACAACAAATGTTTCCGAGAATCCTCAAGGGTGCTTTTGGATTATTCACTAGTGACAGAGAAGTGTTGAAGGCTATAAAGGGGAAACTGCTAGGAAGCATCATTACGATCTGTAGGTGGGCCCCAACGGCACCATTTAAAAGGGCAAGAGCAATACAGACCTGACCATAGCAGTTAACCTTTGCAGCATATAACATTTACCCTGGATGCAGCCCGATTCCAATTTTTTATTGGGTATCTTTTTTTTGCACACACATACATACAGTAGTCTATAAGCAAGTCTGTGAAAACTTCTGAATGGAGAGATAAAGCAACATAGACTCCACTGATGTGCAAAGAAAAAGAGGAAGAAAGATAAAAAGAAACCGAGAGAGAGGGAGAGAGAGGGTGAGAGAGAGAAGGAGAGAGGGAGAGAGTGAGAGAGAGGGTGAGAGAGAGATTACCTGGCACATGTGATGAGGCAAGCGTTTTAAAGCGGTGCTGTACTCTATGACTGGTGATGAAGTGGGGCTATAGCGGGACTTGGGCTGAGGAAGAGGTGCATGCTGGACTGGTTAGTGGAAGGTTGCGGAAAAGGTCTGTAAAGCTTTAACCATGCATGCAAATTGATGATTGTGAGTTGTATGTCAATATACACAATATACACAATTTATTAGGTACACCAACCCATTCACGAAAATGGTTTGCTACTACAGACAGTGAGTCAATTGGCCGGGGCTAGCTATATAAAGCAGGCAGACAGGCATTCAGTTACTGTTTGATTGAATATTATAATGGGCAAAACGAGTGACCTAAGTGACTTTGAGCGTGGTATGATCGTAGGTGGCAGGCGCGCCAGTTCGAGTATCTCAGAAACGTCCGGCCTCCTGGGCTTTTCACGCACGACAGTGTCTCTCGGGTTTACAGAGAAAAACAGGCAAATAACAGTGCAGTACAACAGTGCTGCGCAGAACGGCATCTTGGAATGCACAACTCATCTTTCCTTATCAAGGATGGGCTATTGCAGCAGACAAACAACAACGGGTTCCACTCCTATCAGCTAAAAATAAGAAGTGGCTCCAGTGGGCATACGATCAAACACTGGACAATTGAGGAGTGCAAAAACATTGCCTGCTCCAATGAATCCCGGTTCCTGTTGTGTCATGCTGATGTCAGAGTCAGCATTTGGAGTAAGCAGCATGATTTCATGGCCCCATCCTGCCTGGTGTGAACGGTACAGGCTGGTGGCGGTGGTGTGATGGTGTGGGGAAGGTTTTCCTGGCACATGTTAGGTCCCTAGATACTAATTGAGCAACATTTGAACACTACACCATGTAGAATCCATTCCCCGAACAATTCAGACTGTTCTGGAGGCAAAGCTGGGTCCTACCCGGTACTAATAATCTGGCGATGTTGGCGATTGCAAACCTTGTAGCAATTCCAGTAGGATATTAGTTAGTCATGCTAATGGTGCTTTCAAACCAATCAAGATTATGCAGCAAAAATACAGTCAGTCTAATGTTTTGTCATTTTAAGTTTCTGTTGAACTTTTAATTAAATGGTCCTGACAAGGAATCTGTCAAATAATTGAATATAAGCAAAAGCCTTTCTCCCACTTGAAATCCGTCCTCTCACAAAGCGCACTCTCGGGTGTGAAAGCGCCCTAATAGCCAGTCATGCTTTTGAAGCCATGTCACAGATATAGATACTGTAGCTACTATAGTCTTTGTTGGATACAGGATGGTTAAGTAGCTTTTAGAATGGGATAATTAATGGTGAGAGATTAGGAAATCTCCATCAACAAAACAAAGGAGATGATTGTGAACTTCAGGAAACAGCAGAGGGAGCACCCTGCTATCCACATCGAAGTGACAGCAGTGGAAAAGGTAGAAAGTTTTAAGTTCCTAGGTGTACACATCACATACAAACTGAAATGGCCCACCCACGCAGACAGTGTGGTTAAGAAGGCGCAACGTCGCCTATTCAACCTCAGGAGGCTGAAGAAATGTGGCATTTCACCCAAAACCCTGACAAACTTTTACAAATGCACAATCGAGAGCATCCTGTCGGGCTGTATCACAGAGGGTGGTGCATACTGTCGGTCTCAACCGCAAAGCTTTCCAGAGGGTGGAGATGGATCACTAGTCACTTTATACAATGCCACTCTAAACAATACCACTTTAATAATGTTTACATATCTTACATTACTCATATCACATGTACTGTATATACTGTATTTTATACCATCTATTGTATCTTGCCTATGCCGCTCAGGCATCGCTCATCCATATACTTACATGTACATATTCTCATTCACCCCTTTAGATTTGTGTGTATTAGGTTGTTGTTGGGGAATTGTTAGATTACTCGTTAGATATTACTGCACTGTTGGAACTAGAAGCACAAGCATTTCGCTACACTCACATTAACATCTGCTAACCATGTGTATGTAACAAATACAATTTGATTTGATTTTGATTTGAAATTAAGTATTGTTGTTGAAAGACATTAACCACACAGCCAGCATGCTAACACGGGGAGCTAGGAACACTTAGCTAGCATGCTATCACAGTAAGATAACATGCTAGCATACTAACACAGGGAGCTAGGACCACTTAACTAGAATGCTATGACAGTAAGCTAGCATCCTAGCATAAGGAGCTAGGACCACTTGGCTAGAATGCTGTCACAGTAAGCTAGCATGTTAGCAGGCTAACACAAGGAGCTAGAGGGCTCACCCTGGGCCTGTGGACGATACTCTGGACCAGGAACACTACAGGGTTTCCTGCCCTGCGGATGGCCTCCACAGCCTGCTCGTGACTGGCATCACTCAGGTCCACACCGTCCACCTGAAACATTCCAAAGAAACAAACAAGTAATTCATAGGTTATTACTGTGCAATTACCATTTCGCCATGTTAAAGTCAAATGCATGCTAATCTCTATAGTGTGAAATAATATTGATTGGTGTACCTCAACAATCCTATCTCCAGTCTTCAGGGTTCCATTGCGGCCGGCGGGGCTGTCCGCCATGATGTGTTTGATGAAGATGCCCCGCATCACCTCACCGTTGCTAAGGCGACTGCCCATCCCTCTGCCCCCCACAATGCTGATGCCAAGGGACTTGCCCGCTTCTCTTTTGAGCTCCACCCTGAGCGAGGCAACACACATTGTAAAATATATTTTTAAAGGGTACTGTATTGTGCCACTTCTTGGGACAGGGTTGGGGTTGTTATATTCATTTATTTGCATACAAAGTAAAAATAAGAAGTGACATTGAGTGAGGAAATGGGTTGTGTAAAAATCTCACCTATTGAATACAAATTCAGGGAAGTACAACAGTACAGAAGGTTCAACAATTGAGAATGGAAACGATTGGGGCATTGTGGCAAGTCGGTAAATTAGGTAGACTGGATATGATTCTCAGTCATTTAGATTAGGGAACTGTGTCAGTTCTGCAAATTGGCTACATTTCTATCTGTGACATTCTAAACGTTGTAGCTCATTGAGTTAGCCTCAGCTATCAATAACCCTACTCCTGGAGTGCTACAGTGTTTGATGATTTCCTCTTATAGATATATATGCAGGCGCTAGCTCAGTTCCAAAGCGGTATAACTAATGCTTGCTGTCCAAACACTTCTTATTACTTATTTACCCAATCAGCTTTGTTTCCTTAACATTAAAGTTGGAAAGAGGTTACACCCCCCACCTTTAGTGAATAGTGAAAGCCTTCAATGGTGCTGCCCATGCTAAAACAGGCTTTGTGCCAAGGGCATGTTGTTTGTTCAACTCTATGTTCTGGTCCAAGCCAAAGTCCAACTTCCTACTCACTTCATAGGCTGGTTCCAGTTACTGAAGGTGGCGGTCTGTAACTCGCTCTCCTCTCCCTCTCCATCCTCCCGCTCAGGAAGTTCTGGGATTCCTCTTCTGCAAAAAGACAAACAATTGTAAACCTGGTGGTTTGCTCATCGACTTGTTTTGTCTGGAGTTAAACAAAATAATGTCGTGAAAAGCCGGTCTATGCTGGAAAATAAAAGCATATACTTTTACTTAAGGCATTGTTATGAAAACACTTTCTATAAATGCATGGCTTCTATAAAGTTTTATAAAGTTTGAGCTTACATTGGGGCCAGAGGTGCATCAGAGCAGATGTCATCTTTAGGCTGCTCCAGGCTAGTCTTATACTCCTCCAGATACTCCACAGGGACATAGGTAATGCTGAGAACACACACACCAATGAGCATCAGCACTCCTCCGAACAACAACCTGACCAAGATTTGTCATCATCACTGCGAATACCCCCAAAATACATAACCTGCCCATAAACATATGACACGGGAGTTCAACCTTGTGTGCAAGCATGTCAGAATTCATCATTAGGGGTGATATGATCGTTTAACAAAGCATTAAAGTGGAAGTGCCTGCATTCATATGCAACCCGATATGTCAGAATGAGCCTTTTTACAAAACAGCCTTTTATTTATTCACCAATTTACATTGTTCTCCTCCCCGTCCAATTTACATCTGAGGCCCAAGATTTCAGGAGGGGAAGGAATGAGCTCTGCAAATTTCTCTGGCAATGATTTCTGCCTATCATGAGCCCAAGGTGAGCCGTCAATGAATAATGTAGTGAGCCGTCAATGGATTGAGTGTGGGAATTATTTCCAAAATAATGTCATTGAGTTTTGAAGGGAACATCAATTGGAACAGCAATTCTTAATTTACTGGAACAGTAGAGAACGTTCAAAATATTAAGAATTGAAGGAAAGGGAGTAGAAAAGCGCATAAGTCCGCTTTGGGAAGCCCAGTTTCAAGCAATTAATCATCCGTAGTTGATTCTAAAGCACACACACACACATTTGAGTGAAGATGACAGATCTAACAATGATGGGATGACTCATACTTCAACATTAGGACATGCAGACACGGAGGTACTTGAATCCCTGTTCATTCAAACAGCAATTCAAATGCCTCCAAAAACAGATGAAGGAAGAAATAAGTGAATTCGTGTGTGATGGGGTGGATACAGCACAGACGAAAAAGTGCAAAATCAATCGTTATCACCCCACACAAATGGACCTGCATGCCCAGTAGTCAACGAGAGGCATGTCAATGAAGTGTTAAGGATGAATTGTTAAAAACCCATGGTTAGTGGTGCAGTCCAGTGAGAGACTTTTCCAGATACATTGACTGTGTGTTGGGACTGCGGTCAATGTGCTGTATGTAGCCTATACGATTATCTAATCTAGTGAACTGTAATCTCCACAGATGTCCAAATTATTTGATTATTAATGAGTAAGAGGTAACAGGGCATTTAGCTAAGAAATCTGTTAAAAAAAAATGAACAGTTCAGATTAAGGTTTGTGTATGGTTGATTTAAACTTTGGTGGATTTACAGTATGGTTGATATACAGCATGGTTGACTTACATTATGGTTGATATACAGTATGGTTGATTTAATCTATGGTTGATATACAATATGGTTGATTTAAACTATGGTTGATTTACAGTATGGTTGATTTACACTATGGTCGATATACAGCATGGTTGACTTACATTATGGTTGATATACACTATGGTTGATTTAATCTATGGTTGATATACAATATGGTTGATTTAAACTATGGTTGATTTACAGTATGGTTGATTTACAGTATGGTTGATATACAGTATGGTTGATTTAAACTATGGTTGATTTACAGTATTCTTGATATACAGTATGGTTGATTTACACTATGGTTGATATACAGTATGGTTGATATACAGTATGGTTGATTTAAACTATGGTTGATATACAGTATGGTTGATTTATACTATGGTTGATATACAGTATGGTTGATTTACAGTATGGTTGATTTACAGTATGGTTGATATACAGTATGGTTGATATACAGTATGGTTGATATACAGTATCGTTGATTTACATTATGGTTGATATACAGTATGGTTGATTTACATTATGGTTGATATACAGTATGGTTGACTTACATTATGGTTGATTTAAACTATGGTTGATATACAGTATGGTTGATTTACATTATGGTTGATATACAGTATGGTTGATTTACATTATGGTTGATATACAGTATGGTTGACTTACATTATGGTTGATTTAAACTATGGTTGATATACAGTATGGTTGATTTACATTATGGTTGATATACAGTATGGTTGATTTACATTATGGTTGATTTAAACTATGGTTGATATACAGTATGGTTGATTTAAACTATGGTTGATTTACAGTATGGTTGATATACAGCATGGTTGACTTACATTATGGTTGATATACAGTATGGTTGATTTAAACTATGGTTGATTTACAGTATGGTTGATTTAAACTAGGGTTGATTTAAACTAGGGTTGATTTACACTATGGTCGATATACAGTATGGTTGATTTACAGTATGGTTGATATACAGTATGGTTGATTTACAGTATGGTTGATTTACACTATGGTTGATTTACACTATGGTCGAGATACAGTATCGTTGATTTACATTATGGTTGATATACAGTATGGTTGATTTACATTATGGTTGATATACAGTATGGTTGATTTACACTATGGTTGATTTACATTATGGTTGATATACAGTATGGTTGATTTACTGTATGGTTTGTTTACAGTATGGTTGATATACACTATGGTTGATTTACAGTATGTTTGATTTACACTATGGTTGATTTACAGTATGGTTGATTTACAGTATGGTTGATTTACAGTATGGTTGATATACAGTATGGTTGATTTACAGTATTGTTGATATAGAGTATGGTTGATTTACAGTATTGTTGATATAGAGTATGGTTGATTTACACTATGGTTTATATACAGTATGGTTGATTTACAGTATTGTTGAAATACAGTATGGATGATTTACAGTATTTTTGATATACAGTATGGTTGATTTATACTATGGTTGATATACAGTATAGTTGATTTACAGTATTCTTGATATACATATGGTTGATTTACACTATGGTTGATATACAGTATGGTTGATTTACAGTATGGTTGATATACAGTATGGTTGATTTACACTATGGTTGATTTACAGTATGGTTGATTTACACTATGGTTGATTTACACTATGGTTGATATACAGTATGGTTGATTTACTGTATGGTTTGTTTACAGTATGGTTGATATGCACTATGGTTGATTTACACTATGGTCGAGATACAGTATCGTTGATTTACATTATGGTTGATATATAGTATGGTTGATTTACATTATGGTTGATATACAGTATGGTTGATATACAGTATGGTTGATATACAGTATGGTTGATTTACATTATGGTTGATTTACATTATGGTTGATATACAGTATGGTTGATTTACTGTATGGTTTCTTTACAGTATGGTTGATATACACTATGGTTGATTTACATTATGGTTGATATACAGTATGGTTGATTTACTGTATGGTTTGTTTACAGTATGGTTGATATACACTATGGTTGATTTACAGTATGGTTGATTTACACTATGTTTGATTTACAGTATGGTTGATATAAACTATGGTTGATTTACAGTATGGTTGATATACGGTATGGTTGATTTACAGTATTGTTGATATACAGTATGGTTGATTTACTGTATGGTTTGTTTACAGTATGGTTGATATACACTATGGTTGATTTACAGTATGGTTGATTTACACTATGGTTGATTTACACTATGGTTGATTTACACTATGGTTGATTTACAGTATGGTTGATTTACACTATGCTTGATTTACATTATGGTTGATATACAGTATGGTTGATTTACTGTATGGTTTGTTTACAGTATGGTTGATATACACTATGGTTGATTTACAGTATGGTTGATTTACACTATGTTTGATTTACAGTATGGTTGATATAAACTATGGTTGATTTACAGTATGGTTGATATACGGTATGGTTGATTTACAGTATTGTTGATATAGAGTATGGTTGATTTACACTATGGTTGATATACAGTATGGTTGATTTACAGTATTGTTGAAATACAGTATGGTTGATTTACAGTATTCTTGATATACAGTATGGTTGATTTATACTATGGTTGATATACAGTATGGTTGATTTACAGTATTCTTGATATACATATGGTTGATTTACACTATGGTTGATATACAGTATGGTTGATATACAGTATGGTTGATTTACAGTATGGTTGATATAGAGTATGGTTGATTTACACTATGGTTGATATACAGTATGGTTGATTTACAGTATTGTTGATATACAGTATGGTTGATTTACAGTATTCTTGATATACATATGGTTGATTTACACTATGGTTGATATACAGTATGGTTGATTTACAGTATGGTTGACTTTCAGCATGTGTTGTAATGTCTAGATCTGGATCAAACTCCCTTCCACGGACAGGTGATGAGACTCGGGTGCAGAAGTGAGAAAATGTGGACAGAGAGGAAATAAAGTGGTAGATTTTGGTTGCAGACCTGTCGGCGTGGGAGTTAGCGGTACTCACACATAAAAAGGGCACAGATCTTCCTCTGGGGCACAAGCAGATCTAGAAGGTGAAGAGGAAGTTATGCACCGTGGCTAACATACTGGAATGTACTGACATGTTTAGCGTTAATCAAGCAAGACTTGAGATACCAAAAATGATGGTGCCCCAGACTTAATGTAGCATCCATCGAATGCATGGAGAGAATACAATTTAGGAATGTAAAAGGCCTTAGTGAGTTGTCCAAATTTCACCATTGAGTGTCTTGTGCTAGGAGTCCAACCGCTGTAGGAAGCTTTTCCATATGACTGGAAGTCCTACCTTCATGTAGCCTACAGTATTCAATTGGTGGTGTTCATCAGAAATGTATGTACGGTAGCCTATATGCTATCATGCTTTGGATGGCACACCTTTTAAGGGATATTAAGGTGCACTCTATGACTCACAACACTGGATGACAATGAAATTTCCCACTATCGACCTGGCTAAAAGAAAACGGTGAGCTCCTTAACACAATTTCTACTACATTATAATGTTTACTGCATGGTTCATAAACAGGTGTTGTGAATATGTATTTGTTTATTTATTATGTTTGCTTATTTATTTGTTTATTTGGATCCCCATCAGCTTTTGCAGAAGCAGCATCTACTCTTCCTGTGGTCCACAAAAAACCCAAAGCCCAAGTAACAAAACACTGGCACACTGACAGAAAAGTCACACCAGTTTGTGAGGTATGTGTATTAGGCATCAGTTCAATGAAATGTGTGTTTGGATGGTTTGGGAAAACAGTTAGCTTTTGTATGGGAGATGTAAAAGGAGAAATAAAACTGTTTCTACGAGAGATGCAGAACAAATAGCCTTAATGGGATCATTGGGAGCAATTTACCCAAATGCCATTCACTATAAAGCTTCACTTGATCATAATTGCACACATAAGCTATAGAAAAGCGAGCAAATCATTCAGAAAACAAAAAATAAAAGAACCATATTTGATCAAGACGCGTTTATTTAGTGTGATGTCAGGTGACATTTATCTGACTCTATAGTGGTGTGTCTATGTACAGCACCAGTCAAAAGTTTGGACACACCTAGTCATTCAAGGGTTTTTCATTATTTGTACTATTTTCTACATTGTAGAATAATAGTGAAGACATCAAAACTATGAAATAACACATATGGAATCATGTTGTAACCAAAAAAATTGTTAAACAAATCTAAATATATTTTATATTTGACATTCTTCAATGTAGCCACCCTTTGCCTTGATGACAGCCTTCCACACTCTTGGCATTCTCTCAACCAGCTTCATGAGGTAGTCAGTCACCTGGAATGCATTTCAACTAACAGGTGTGCATTGTTAAAAGTTATTTGGTGGAATTTCTTTCCTTCTTAATGCGCTTGAGCCAATCAGTTGTGTTGTGACAAGGTAGGGGTGGTGTACAGAAGATTGCTCTATTTGAAAAAAAATAACAAGTTCATATTATGGCAAGAACAGTTGAAATAAGCTAATAGAAACGACAGTCCATCATTACTTTACGACATGAAGGTCAGTCAATTCGTAAAATTTCAAGAACTTTTCAAGTTTCTTCAAGTGCAGTTGTAAAAACCATCAAGCGGTATGAAACTGAATGATGAAACTGGCTCTCATAAGGATCGCCACAGGAAAGGAATTCCCAGAGTTACATCTGCTGCAGAGGATAAGTTCATTAGAGTTAACCGCACCTCAGATTGCAGCCCAAATAAATGCTTCACAGAGTAACAGACCCATCTCAAAATCAACTGTTCAGAGGAAACTGCTTGAATCAGGCCTTCATGGTGGAATTGCTGCAAAGAAACCACTACTAAAGGACACCAATAAGAAGAAGAGACTGCTTGAGCCAAGAAATACGAGCAATAGACATTAAACCAGAGGAAATCTGTCCTTTCGTCTGATGAGTCCAAATTTGAGATTTTTGATTCCAACCGCTGTGTCTTTGTGAGAGGCAGTGTAGGTGAATGGATGATCTCTGCATGTAAGGTTCCCACCGTGAAGCATGGAGGAGGAGGTGTGATGGTGCTTTGCTAGCGACACTGTCAGTGATTCATTTTGAATTCAAGGCAAACTTAACCAGCATGGCTACCACAGCATTCTGCAGTGATACGCCATCCCATCTGGTTTGCACTTAGTGGTACTATCATTTGTTTTCAACAGGACAATGACCCAAAATACACCACCAGGCTGTGTAAGTGCTATTTGACCAAAGACAGTGATGGAGTGCTGCATCAGATGACCTTGCCTCCACAATCACCGGACCTCAACCCAATTGAGTTGGACTGCAGAGTGAAGGAAAAGCAGTCAAACAAGTGCTCAGCATTTGTGGGAACTCCTTCAAGACTGTTGGAAAAGCATTTCTCATGAAGCTGGTTGAGAGAATGCCAAGAGTGTGCAGAGCTGTCATCAAGGCAAAGGGTGGCTACTTTAAAGAATCTAAAATATACAATATATTTTGATTGGTTTAACACTTTTTTTGGTTACTATATGATTCCATATGTGTTATTTCATAGTTTTGATGTCTTCACTATTATTCTACAATGTAGAAAATAGTAAAAATAAAGATCCCTTGAATGAGTAGGTGTGTCCAAACTTTTGACTGGAACTATATGTTTGTAGAGAGGAGAAAGTTTGGGGTTTTGGTCTCCACAATATTATCCTATGACTTTACATTGTAACAGAAAAGGAGTGTGTATCAATGTGTAGGGAATCTAGTGAGAATATATTTGTGGTGAAATCTGCACTCTTTGTGTTGGAAGTAGGTGGATATTTTAATGAAGGCCTATAGTGAAACCATATAAAACAGGCTTCCATGGACAAGGTATAAAAACACTGAACATGTTGCCCTAGCCCAGGTCCTTACCCCAAGTCTGGCCCGATGAGGGAGTGTCTCCGGAGCATGGCGCGGGCCTGGGTGTTAGTCAGGTTGGCCATGGACTCGCCGTTGATGACTAGGATTAGGTCCCCTACTCCCAGACGGCCGTCTCGGCTGATGGAACCTCCATGGATGATGCTGCGGATGTACATGCCCAAGCCATCCTTGATTGTGCTCACTGTCATTCCTGTAAGGATGACAGTGACAAAATGCACAACATTCCCAAATACCTGGAACCTACAGTATAGGAAAAACGCTTACCCACAATTATGTGTCAAATGTGTTCAAGCCTGATTCATAGCTGAGGCCCCTATGTTCCACTTGGAGCTAAACGCAATAAGCCAAGTAAGTTACTTTTTTTATTTATTTTTTTTACAAATACTCCAAATGAACTGAAATACAACACATTTAATAAGTAATATCCGACAACCCTGACAGATATAAAGCACATAAAAGCATAATCAGATATTTTGCTAATTTAAATACAATTATGGTATGTAAGGAGGAAAGACTGATAAAGTGAAGGCTGTTCTCTATACAACAATTACTCATCAATATACAACATATTGCCAAAGAAATAATACAAACCGAGACTGGAGTTGCCCTTGACAACAGTGATTGTCCTTTCAAAATGACTCCCAGTGATTATAACCTCATCCCCTTCCTCTTTGGACTGCTTTACAGATGGCTCATCCCCCTTGAGAATAACGATTCAATAAAAAGTTTTAATGAAACAAATTCGAAAATATTTATATTTAAGTACAGCATTTAAAAATGAATAATAGTGACAGAATGAAATTGAGGTCATCTAAACTACCAGGGAGGTTAGGTGGAAACGATTAGTGAGGGCCAGGGAATCAAACATACAAAGTAAGGAAGGGATTCATCTTTAAATATTTTCTGTGATGCCGTTACCTTAGGAAAGTAAGTAGGAATGTGATTCTAGTAAAAAGTAGAATGTTTCAAACTGGTTGGGTTATCATTATTCTCGAAAATCCAATCAATTTCACATTGGCCTGTGATCAGTCCAGTGCATTTTTGACATGGGTTGAATGTAACTTCCTGCATTTCAATTTCCTGAGCATTGCCGAGGACCGATTTACTCATGCTTGTTTGATTACGAGGCACACTCAATGACATTCGATGGCAAAACGAAAGATGGCACGGCTCTTCAGATCAAGGCTCGTTTACCTTCATTAAGCCTTCCATCTCCCCTATGTCCTCAACGGCCATGGTGGACTCCACCTGAAAATGGAGAGACTGCACCGGCTCCCCCAAATCATTCAAACCAGGCTCAGGGTCAGTGTACGGACTGTATGAGTTTGACAGATCCGATGGCTCCATTTGGGTTAAGTGATGCGCCAGGTACTGATCGAAGCTAGTTAGTGCGTTGTCGTCAACCGTTAGGGCGTGACCTCCAATACTCCTGGGCAGGGGGAAAACGATGGGCTTCTCCTCTGGGGAGAAGGGTTCAGTGTCGTCCGCAAGGCCGAACAACGTCACCAAGGGATGCTCAGTCAACAAGTCCAGGCGAGCACTCCGCTATGTAGAAGAAGAAAAAAATGACGAGTCGAAATGGAGGTTACACCTCGTTAGTTTCTACCTCGATCGCCGTTCTGCACTCCTCCTAATGAGCCATTGAAAAGCCATCAGCAGCTGACAGGGAATAGCGATAATTACCGTACAGATGATTGTGCGCGATGCACCAAATAGCTCTGTATTATCTCCCTAGATATAATTCATGAGACCCGAACTGTATGGAAATTAATCTCTTCAGGGATTCCTTAATTTGGGATAGGGGGCAGCATTTTCACTTAAAGGATGAATAGCGTGCCCAGAGTAAACTGCCTCCTACTCAGTCCCAGATGCTAATATATGCATATTATTATTAGTATTGGATAGAAAACACTCTGAAGTTTTGAAAACTGTTTGAATGATGTCTGTGAGTATAACAGAACTCATATGGCAGGCAAAAACCTGAGAAAAAATCCAAACAGGAAGTGGGAAATCTGAGGTTTGTAGTTTTTGAATTTAGCCCCTATCGAATACACAGTGGGATATGGGTAACTTCCTAAGGCTTCCACTAGATGTCAACCGTCTTTAGAATGTTGTTTCAGGCTTCTACTGTGAAGGGGGGCCGGATGAGAGCTGTTTGACTAAGGGGTCTGGCAGCAGCCTCGTTCTCAGTCATGCGCAATTCACATGAGAGGTAGCTCTAGTTCCATTGCTTTTCTACAGACAATGAAGTTCTCCAGTTGGAACATTATTGAACATTTATGATAAAAACATCCTAAAGATTGATTATATTCCTAGTTTGCCAAGTTTCTACGACCTGTAATTGAACTTTTTGAACTTTTCGTCCGACGTTCGGCTGGATCTGAATGCGCGTTTGGATTTGTTTACCAAACGCCCTAACAAAAGAAGCTATTTGGACATAATTGATGGACTTTATGGAACAAATCAAACATTTATGTCGAACTGGGATTCCTAGGAGTGCATTCTGATGAAGATCATCAAAGGTAAATTAATATTTATAATGCTATTTCTGACTAATGTTGAATGCTTTTTCCGTAAAGATTTTTAAAAATCGGACACAGTGGTTGCATTAAGGAGAAGTTTATATATATTTCCATGTATAACACATGTATTTTAATGATTAATGAGTATTTCTGTAAATTCACGTGGCTCTCTGCAAAATCACAGCATGTTTTAGAACTACTGAACATACCACGCCAATGTAAAATTTGATTTTTGGATATAAATATAAACGTTACCAAACAAAACATACATGTATTGTGTAACATGAAGTTCTATGAGTGTCATCAGATGAAAATCATCAAAGGTTAGTGATTAATTCTATCTATATTTGTGCTTTTTGTGACTCCTCTCTTTGGCTGGAAAAATGGCTAGGTTTTTCTGTGACTTGGTGGTGACCTAACATAATCGTTTGTGGAGCTTTCTCTGTAAAGGATTTTTGAAATCAGACACTGTGGCTGGATTAACCAGAAAATGGTGCCTAATACTTGTATGTTTGAGAAATTTGATTTATGAGATTTCTGTTGATTTGTATTTGGCGCCCTGCAATTTCATTGGCTGTTGATGCTAGCGGAACCCCGTTCCCAGGCAGGTTAAGCATCCGAGACGGCACAATAAAACTGGGAAAAATAAATCCTTAGGAGAGGAAACTGTGGAATAACTGCAACAAGCAGAAACGCTGAGAGCAGGACTGAAGCACGCAGTGGGCCATATTATTCTAATAGGGTGGTAATAGCTTGATAAGATGAAGTACAGTATCAATAGATAAATACTAATAAAAAAACGATCAACCATTCATACATAAGGACTCTGGAGGTAGGACTCTGGGGAGTGACAATGATCTACAAGCTTATGCAAAATGTGAGACAAAAACAAGCTAAATGCATACAAAGAAGCGGCTAAAAACTACATAAACATTTTATCACTTCAATATAGCTGACAGTTTGAAGTAGTCAAACAATTATAGCACAGCACTTCTGTCAACCTCGTATGATAAAATAAGCAACTTATTTTGATTACGCAAGGAGTTTTCTTAGTGAAAAGGGCAGCAGCTTGCTTCAGTGAAATTCAAACAAATGACAGGGAACAGATACTGTTTTTGCATTGTAACAAGCTTTCTTAAAATTGCTGACTGTAATGGCTTTAAAATTGACTCAGCTAACCACAGTGCACGTTTGTTGGCCTACTTTGGGTGTGGAGGACTGCAAGGTAGTCTGGTAGTCCATATCGGCGCTGCATGTGCTGCCGTGCAGGGCGATCATGGATGCCTGTAAGGTGTCATCCTCATTGCCAGAGAAGCGATGCTCCAATGCCCTCTCATCGGTCAGGTCTCCCTCATTGGAGTCAATCTGCACCAAAGAATGTGAATGTAGTGAATTAGATGGTGAATATATCTCTCTATGCCATGGATGAGATATCCATTCAAGGATAGCTTTGTTAGTGCCATGAGAGCTATTTCAAAAGGATATTCTAACTCCGATATTGGACATTGTTGCTCTTTCCCATTGTGTCTCAGAGAGATTAGTCAAGTGATACTCCATAAATTGTTTGTCTTCTTTTTTTGTGGCTAAATTTTGATTAGATACTATTGAGTTTTGCATTAAATTAAATGCACTTGATACAATATTTTAAAGGATGCATTTTAAAGTTACAATGGTTATTTTGTGTCTTTAATTTTGATTGGTTGTTTTTTTCTTGTCCCTCAATTTCATTGGTTAATTTACATTTACATTTCAGACTCTTATCCAGAGCAACTGAGCGTAATTTTTCTTGGTACTTTTTCGTCTTTGTACTTTTTTGTGCATTCATATTTTGTACTTGTCCACAATGGCGACTAACCAATGCAGGCTCTGCCCGGAAAAGGTGGTCCTCCGCTGGCTCCTCCTCATCGCTTTCTTTAACCAGCAGTGTTGAAGATAAAAAAAAACTGATTCCAGAGGATGACGACGGACTGTCCTCTTCATTGTATGGCTGTGGAGACAGGGCAGGAAATGGGAAAAATCCCCAGAAAATAATACTGAGGAAATTCCAATCATTGTCTACAGGTTTCAAATTTCTAATCAAATATGATTGTAGTTGGGTTGTTAAAAAATATAAATGAGGTTGTTAGTAGCGAAAAGCATGTGTTTTAACGGTTTGATTTGGTCTCCATGGTTTTGTCTAAAGTTAGGAATCATGGGCTCTCAGACTACATCACAAGGTAATATTTCGGTAAAAAGTTATACATGGTTATTCGATTTCCAAAGGTGTTGCCACAGCTTTGCTTTAAAGGACCTTTCGATCTTGATTTTGTCTAATACGATGCCCGGAGAGAGAGAACACGAGAGAGAGCGAGAGAGAGATAGATAAAGAAAAGAGGGAGAAATTGGAGAAGGTATTGAAGGCTCAAACTCAATTTGGAGAAGCAATACAACAACCCCCCCTACATTCCAGGAAAGCTTGATAACTCCACAGAGGATTCCCAAAGACAATAACCTTGACATCCCAGAACCAGAACTTACTGTATGTTCTCATCATAATGGCAAGCCCAAGAGAGAGAAATGTAACTTTAAAGCTGAAAGGATGCGGCCAATTTTCACAGAAAACAAGACTAGAAATCCCTCAGGTGGTGAATGTGTTTGTGAACAACCCCTTTCGTTAACAGCTTCCTCAAGGCATTTATATAGAAGGAGTCCAAAAAATATGACACAAAGGGCAGGGATGTTTGTGCTGCCTTATGCTGTTGTCAGGGAGATTGGAGTTGAGTCAGCATGCAGCCTAACTCTACTGCCTCATCAGCATGAATAATACAAGCCATCTGTAAGATGAGCCCTCATTATTGGGTGGCCACACACCAGAGAAAACGCACACACAAACGCTCACATACATATAACACACACACACACACACGGGCACACAGAACACATTGCACCCCCACCCCCTCCCTGCACACACACACAAATACACACACACCAGCCTCTCTTTAGGACAAAAATCACAATAGGGTTCCCTTACAGGCAGTGGCTTGGCCACCCCAATGTGAACCATGCCGATGTTGGCCCCCTTCAGTGCCTGGACGGCTTCCTCCAGACTGGCGTTGTCCAGATTGGTGCTGTTGACGAACATGAGCCGATCGCCTGGCAAAAGCCTGCCATCCCGTTCGGCAACTCCTTCTGGCACCAGAGAGCGAATCACAATCACTGTCTTGGCCGGATCCATTGGGTCCTATTACAAGATCTGTGTCAGTGAAGTCAATGGACGCACTCAACAGATAATCTTATACAATAAGGACTAAAATCTATTATGTACTTTCAGTTGGAGGATTTGTTTATTCTGAATGTTCTGTATATCAGGTGTTCGAAACTAAGAGTAAGCAATTTAGTTTAAAAAATGCAGCGCATTACAGTGTAATGAGTCAATTATGCTATTTGTTGAACTTCATTTCCCAGAGGGCAAAGGTCCTAAAGCTCACATGACCACTTCCTCCCAAAGTAAGAAGACAGAAACGACCTACAACAACAACTAATTGAAGTGAATGATAAGTAAATAAGTCAATTCTGTCATTTGGGAAAATCACACTTGACTAGCAAGCGGGGTTGGGTAAATTACTTTCTAAATGTAATCCATTACAATTACTACCTGTCCAAAATTGTAATCAGTAACGTAACTTTGGTATTACCCAAACTCAGTAATGTAATCGTATTACTTTCAGTTACTTTTAGATTACTTTCCCCTTTAAGAGCCATTAGAAGAAGACACAAATGTATATTTCCAATTGAATGACATCTATTGCAGGATAAATCAATGTTAGAGTTGACATAGCTTGCCATAAACGGACGTTACATTTTACTTTATGGGATGGTTATGTGGGCTTCTTCTAACTCATCCTTTTTTACTACAGATAACAACACGATTAGGCTACATCTTTACATTAAAAACCAAAGTCAGTCAGATTTCCAGCAATTACAATTCATCATTTATTACCCCTTGATCTTCAAAAATAGGACTTGTAAATATGGGATTATAGATGAGCCAAATTGTTATTAGCCTACTCGGATGTTTATGATTTTGTTGTCATAGAGGACTGATTGGGCTCATTGTTTTGAGAAATACTGCGCTCATAGACTGGTATGCTTTGGGCACTACTGAAGAGTGAAACATGTGTGCCATAGGTTCCATTTGCTATAGGCCTATTGTTAAAATAGTTTGTTGGAAACACTTTGAATTCTCTATCATTTGCAGCAGTTAAAGTATACCAAAAGGGGCACAAGTTTGAGGATGTGTCCGTTAGGCCTATGGACATAGGTTTTTGAATCAGCGCGAATTAGATTGAGAAATAAAAGCCCCACAGTATGGAGCACAATACCATGGAGGAGTTGGGGGAAAAAAATGTTTATTCCAAAGGATGGGATCGGCACTATGTAGCTGTTGCAAGAGTCGTTTTTCACTGGCTGTACACTGGTCGCAAAAACAATGCTTGATAGGCAGCTTAACTTCTTCAATTCAACCATTATTGAGTTAAAATACTAATTTTGCCTACATTTGTGAACAGCCACCCACAACAACCACAATCCATAAGGCAAAAATAGCTTAATGAGATCAGCAGTGTGATTCACATCAATGCGCTATGTAGATATCAATAATATCCGTTTCGCCCGTAGGCTATATCACTGCTGTCGTCTTTACCTCCAAGTGTTTATTCAAGTTTGATAATCTTTGGATACCAACAGCAGTCGCACCATCGGAAGACATACCTTGGACTGAAGCCTACAAAAACCTATTCCTGTTATTTTCCCTCAAACCATAAAACGCATTTGGTGTGTCACCATAGTGGTCTCTGACTTGTGGTCAGACTTGCTCAGGCTGAACAAACAAACTTTTTGCAATGCTGCTTTGGATTTTATTGAGAAAACAGAAAGGTGTCAAAGAATTTCTACACAAACATCCTTTTTTAATTTAAAAGTAATCATCTATTTTTTTCAAAAGTATCTGTAATCTGATTACAATATTGTTGCTGTTAACGTAATGGATTACAGTTCGTTTTTTGTGTAATCGTTTACATATAACCGATTACATGTAATCTGTTACTCCCCAATCCTGCTAGCAAGTATAATTCCTATGACAATCATTCCCAGAATTCCCATTCAGAATTCCCACCTGGTAGTCCAAGATGCTGAATCCCAGTCCACTCTCTCCCTTCTCCAGCTCAATGTCCTGTATTTCCGTCTCCCACATGGCCAAAGGAGCTCCCGGAGTCTCCTCCGTCACATTTTCCCTTGTTGCCGCCCCCTCGGAACCTCCGGGAACCAGGAAACTGCTGAGGTCTCCCTGTATCTACAGAGATATATCCTCGATATCATCCCTGCGCACGCATTCCTGACTCACTCCGAGCCCATAGGGCCCTAGTTCTCTGCTAGTTTGATTTTGTACGTTTTTTGGGCAGCACATCAAAGGGAATCTTTGGATGCTAGGCAGTAGAAGTGCTGTATGTTGTGTTTTTTACCTGAACTGATGCAGCTGAAGAGCTGAGGAGATATCCCTCAAAAATCATCTGAAAGCAGGTTTCCTTTGAAGGTTAGCATTGTGTAGCTCCCTGGCTACTATCTCTTGTATCCCATGCATTGTCAAATTATCTGAGGTATTACTTTAGATGGATTGGTGTTAATGAACGGTCAGAGTCCTTCCTAATCCTAAATCTTAATCCTTTATTGTTAGCAGTCTGGAGCCCCGGCAGAGCATTGGACAGACTGTGCTAAAATAATGAGGGTGGATGAGTCAAGTAGGACTTAATGATGTTCATTCCCAATTATATTAGCCATTCAGTATCAAGGGGTGTGGGAAACACTGTTTACTGTGAGCTACTGTATGTCCAGCAGCCACCATTTTATGAAGGGCTTTCTGGCTTTCATTCAGTTTTTAATCACTTCCTGAACAATTAATTTGCTGAAATGACTGAATTATATGGTTGAAAACAGAGTTGTCCCCAACCATGCATGTTAGATTCCATTATGTGGAGCAATATTATGCAATGCAATGACTATAATAGTAACTCAAAAATTGCAAGTTTAAACAATATGTACCAATGGTGATGTCAATAGCATATACTATAAATGGATATTGTACACGTTTTGTGTATCAGTGTAGGGAAATTACCTTAATTTTAGGTTCAGTGGAAAATTCATCCAACCCTGTTTGGCCAGAATCCCTGTCACTCTGAAGGAGAGGGGCGGGCCTACAACAGGCCATGTAGACACAGACAGGAAGCTCCTTCAGAATCCTCACCACTTCCTTGTGGTTCTCACCAATCAGGGATATTCCATTGACCTGGATGGAGAGGGGTGGAAGCACACATCCAATGGTCAACACTCATATTGAGTCAGGCTGGGATTCATACCTTGACAACAAAGTCAAGTTAAGGTATTGGAGTGGCCTTCACAAAGCCCTGACCTCAATACTGTCATGACTGTCCTGATCAGGCCACAGACAAATTCAAGTCGAACCACCTAGCCTCCATCTCCCATCGAATCGTGGTCTACAGTGTTTCATTCCAACGCTGTGAGCTTTGAGCGACAGAGCTGTCTGTCCTCAGAACACCCCTTCCAGAGCGAGGGTGAGGGAACAGACTCCTAAGCCAAAAGGACACTGACATCGGAAGGACGATCAGAGGAGAAGTGCATCATGGAGCAGCTGAACGGTTCCCTGAACAGTCCACGCAGAGAATCCTCGGAGGTCTACCCCACGTAATTACATCATTATATTCTGACCCATAAGAGCGGCAGTTTGGGGAAAGGCTAGGGTTAGAATAAGCATAGCTGACAAATTCACCCAAATGTATATTTCTCTCGTGTACTTTGTCTTTTTCTCTCTCTTTGAAATCCCCATTTTGGGTGACGCGCAATAGTGTGTCGGCCCATTATACTAAGTTCTAATCAATAGCCTAGAATGTGTTTTGTCTATGTGTATCTTTTATCATCATTTTAGCTTTTTAGTAAATAAATATTCAACTAAGATTGGTGTGGTACGAACTCAATGGCGAGACCTGGGTCCGTGCAGATTCACGGGCTATAAGACGTTCAGAACGAGATTGTAAGAGGTAACTGGTTAATTAGCGGCTGTTGTAAAATTGATATTCTGATATTCTTTGAGTTAATCTGGGAAATAGAAACTCAATAAAAACTAGTTTTCCCATGGTGCCCCAGGTTAATGAGTTAATAATGGCTTGATTCAGTTAATCACGCATTTAGAAACTTTTAATCATTCGATGAACAACAGTCGTCACATTAACTAATACAACGTTACCACAATCCTATAGAGAATTTGTGGGCAGAACTGAAAAAGCGTGTGCGAGCAAGGAGGCCTACAAACCTGACTCAGTCACACCAGCTCTGTCTGGAAGGAATAAAACAAAATTCACCCAACTTGTGGAAGGCTACCCGAAACGTTTGACCCAAGTTAAACAATTTAAAGGCAATACTACCAAATACTAATTGAGTGTATGTAAACTTCTGACCCACTGGACATACGATGAAAGAAATAAAAGCTGAAATAAATCATTCTTTCTACTATTATTCTGACATGTCACATTCTTAAAATAAAGTGGTGATCCTAACTGACCTAAGACAGGGAATTTTTACTAGGAATTGTGAAAAACTTGAGTTTAAATGTATTTGGCTAAGGTGTAAGTAAACTTCCGACTTCAACTGTATGTCACTCCCGTTGGTTCCTTCCCCAGGCATCATTGTTTCTGTTTCAGTTTCCTGTCTATGCGTTGTTCGTGTTTCTTGTTTAATTAATTTGTTTATTAAATTATGCACTCCCTGAACTTGCTTCCTGACTCCCAGCGCACATCGTTACAGCAGTAAGTAAGTTCCAGGCTAACTGTTGTTCACCAGGGGTGTATTCATTTTGCCGATTCAATACGCTATTGGCGGTCTCCCTTACCTCGAGCAGTTCGTCCCCACTGATGAGTTTCCCACAGCGGCCCACTGGCCCCTCGGGCAGAACAGAGCGGATGTAGTGGTGCCCGTTGTTGGCCTCCAGACTGATGCCCAGACCACTGCTCTCACTGAACTTCTCCACCTGGACAATCTGGCACAACAACAAAATAAAAACTTTTTTTTCCAGAAAATCCCGCTTTCACACATTTTTTTCAATTTTCCTTTCACAGTCAGCATTACATTTACATAGTGTGGCATTATGGTTGGTGAGTTTTTTTTCTGACCAATGTTTTGACATTTTCCATTTTCCATTTTATTTTGCAAACAGTGCATGTCCATCCATAAAATTCCAAAATAATGTGTATAAAAAAGGAAAAAATAGAACTACAGTATGTATCATTATGTAGAGACAAACTGGGATTCGGTGAATGTTTCTTCTGTTTACTAACCACTACTTTGTTGCTGGGGCCGAGCGTCTCCTGCCACTTCTTCATCAGCTCCAACTCTTCATCCTCTGTTAACTTTGCTTCTTAAAAACAGCAATATAATATGGACTTACATTCAGCCAACTGCCGTGTCCCACATGATTACAACGAAATGACTCGAACTGTTATCTTAGCTCCTTAAAACACAGAAAAATAATACTAACCAAATTAAACGTAACTATGAAACCATGACAGTCGTGAAGAGGGCATGACAAAACCTATTCCCACCCGGGAGACTGAAAAAATTTGGCATGGGTCCTCAGATCCTCAAAAGGTTCTACAGCCGCACCATCGAGAGCATCCTGACTGGTTGCATCACTGCCTGGTATGGCAACTGCTCGGCCTCCGACCACAAGGCACTACAGAGGGTAGTGCGAACGGCCCAGTACATCACTGGGGCCAAGCTTCCTGCCATCCAGGACCTCTATACCAGGCGGTGTCAGAGGTTGGCCCTAAAAATTGTTAATGACTCCAGCCACCCTAGTCATAGATTGTTCTTTCTGCTACTGCACGGCAAGCGGTACCGGAGTGCCAAGTCTAGGTCCAAGAGGCTTCTAAACAGCTTCTATCCCCAAGTCATAAGACTCCTGAACATCTAATCAAATGGCAACCCAGACTATTTACATTGCCCCTCCTCTTTTACACCACTGCTACTCTGTTGTTATCATCTATGCATAGTAATTTTAATAACTCTACCTACATGTACATATTACCTCAACGAACCAGTGCCCCCGCACATTGACTCTGTATATAGTCTCGCTATTGTTATTTTACCGCTGCTCTCTAATTACTTGTTACTTTTATTTCTTATTCTTATCCGTATTTTTTAAACTGCATTGTTGGTTAGGGGCTTGTAAGTAAGCATTTCACTGTCAGGTTTACACCTGTTGTTTTGGGCGCATGTGAAAATTTGATTACAGTACATTCAGCCACTGCTACGTCCCATCTGATTCCGACTAAATGACTCACAGCAAGCGGAAGGCTACAGTTAGACAACTCCAAACACACTACTTGAAAGAGTACTTTAAGAATCACTTCAAAGGCATCGTTCATCTGCCCTTTTATGCAATAAAAACAACATACAGACCCTTATGCTCTACATGCACAGTCTATAGTCCATCTGTAGATGCTCAACAAACTATCAGCAGAAGAGCAAAAACATGTCAACAACATTCTGTTGAATTACAATAGGAAAAACATCTATAGACATTCATTGATAGTTTGTAGAGCATCTACAGATGGACTATCCGAATAAAAGGCTACTGAAAATCTCTTGAAATAGACAGTAGCCTAAAACCAATCATCGCCACAGTAGCATATTTTAAAACAGATTGCGATCCATTATCTCTACCACTGTACTTAGTAAAGGATCCCAGATAACAGGGGGGTGGATTGACTTACCGTCTCTGGTGTTCTTAGTTAACTGATCCTTCACAGTGGAGTCATCCGATTCCCCACTCAATGTCTGGTACTGTTTCTCACCTGCACCGGAGTACACAATACAAACAAGTTAATACACACATACACACACAACACACTTGTAGAGCTCTTGGTTAAGTCATCTTGCTCCCAGCCCGAAACATGATGGCTATGATGTTTGTTATGGGTTGTGCATTGTGTCTTGTATGGTTAATAAACACATACACACACACACACACTTACAGACACACACCGCAGAAACATGTGTAGAAGTCTGCTTTAGTTCCTCCTGGTTCCAGCTTCTAACATGCTGGCTATGTCATTACGGGTTGTGTTATTATTGGCAGTATGCGTGAGTCTGCGTAAGCCTGTGTGTGTGTGTGTGTGTGTGTGTGTGTGTGCGTGCGTGTGCATGCACGTGTGTGTATGTGTTGTAAGGCATTTTCCTACGCCTACGGTTCTTATGACGCTGGCCCAATTACAGGCTAAATGAGTTCAGGGTTTCCAAAGCAGAGCGGAGGGCGCTGCCTTCTAAATCTGGAGCTGTGGTTGTGGTGAGAGGGTTTAAGTAGAAGTCCCTTTCTCATCCTAACACAGATGGAGGCCATTCATTGTGGGGCATTGTTGTGGTATGTGTACTGTCGTCAAGTGGGCACAGCCCTGCAGCGTCACCAGGGATGTGATCAGGGGTTGTATGTATGAAGCTTTTCAGAATATGTGTATTGGTCAAGGATCTGGTCATCCCTGTCCATGTAACCTTAATCATTGTCATCTAAAAGGCAAAACTGATCCTAAATCAGCACTCTGAGACACTTGATGCATACGGCACCAGGACGACATAGAAATCAGGTATATATGGGGGAATTTTGTCTAGGGGATAGGTCCATTTCAATCATGTATGAATGAAGGATAATGTCAGAGTACGATCTCCTGTGCCCTTGAGCAAGGCACTTAACCCTAATAGCTCCTGTAAGTCACTCTGGATAAGAGCGTCTGCTAAATGACTAACGTAAATGTATATGGAATAAAAATGTGTTTTGCTTGACTATAGACTACTGTTATAGGAGGTATTTGTGACTGTTAATCAAAGATGCAGTTGCCATGGTCAGGATCATTAGGGCACGCCACAGAAAACATTTAAAGCACTTTGTGAATGTTTTTTTGTTATTGGACAAATCCAGGTAGTCTAGAGCTGACGTTTAGTCGACTGGTCGATTGTTTGGTCGACCGAGATTTCTTTAATCGAGCAGTCAGTCGCAAAAAAATTTTTTCACGGTGGACCATGATTCACGTTTGTCTGAGTTGACTAACCCATTGCGGAGGCCATGGGGACGGCACAGTCCATCACTCTAAGACATGTGCTACTGAAATTGTATTTGGTTATATTATGTAAGAACAATGGCGCAACATTAATACAAATAACATTAGTTCATAACAAATGCGCATTCTCCGGCATTGGACAGCGGTCGCTGTCCGCAGTTCTGAAACATCAGTGCGCTGTTGAATTGGCGCCCTTTCCTAGACCATGTTGCTATGTGCATAATAGCAAAGTTAACCAGCATATTGATGTTGAGAACGATAAGAAATAAGACAGATCCTGCTTCTGTTCCCTGTTTGAGTGTTTGGTTAATAGCCTACTGATTCCGTGAGCTCCAAGCCTCACGCAACCACAACATGTCGGAATAAAGTAATTTCCCAAATGCTGCTGTTTTTAACTTTTGCTATGCTGTAATAAAGTCTTTACACTTTTTTGTTTGTTAGAAAAGCCTCAGAAATGGCTGTAATTATGATGCAGCTTCAGCATCACAGACTGTGTGATAAACACTATTGAAGTTCTGTGGTGGTTGCTGCAGCAGGGAGGAGAGCTGTATAAAATATATATAAATAACACAGCGCACACAGCGTAGCGAGTCTGAGCCGGGCCCAGCACAATCCAATCAATTTTGGTCGGACTCCACCTAAAGTAATTTGTGTTTCTTCATTATTTCATCAAACAGCGTGCTTAAAGCATCAGACAAGCTCAGTGCATATAGCTGATTTTTGATTTCATTAAAACACATAAGGTGTGTCTCTATATGGAAAAATACACATTTACAAATTTTGACCAATCAATTGGTCGAAAGAACAGACAACTCTTGGTCGACCAATATTTTTTGGGGTCGGGGACAGCCCTAAGGTAGTCTCTCCCTGTTTCAGTCCATTTTCTTCCATTCCGTGCCTAATGAACACGGCCCACGCCCTGTGTCCACTGGTACCTTGAGCGGTGGTGTCCACAACATCTGTTCTCTCCAGTGTGGGGTCTCGGCCCCCTGGGGTTGGTGGAAGTACGATCACACTGGGCACCACAGCGGGTGGGATGTCCTCTGGATGGAAGCCACTTCTGACCAGCTTCAGGTGAACCGTCTGGCCCGTGTGTCTCAGCACCTCCACGGCCTGCTGGTTGGTGTAGCCCTGGATATTCATCCCGTCCACCTGCAGGCGGCGATCATTCATGTAAAGATTATTGATACATCATAGAGTTGGATAGAGGACTCTTCTTTGCATCTTTGCCATTATGGCTCCTGTGCCATTATGGCTTCTGTGCCAGCATGGTCATTGTCATTGAGGGCTTTGTCCATGCTAAAACAGACTTTGTGCCACACGAGCCATCTATCCAAGTCAATAGGACAGCACACAAACAGGCAGGCAAGCACACAGACACGTACACACCCATACACACAGGCTGCCACACAGGCAGACACACACCCATACACACAGGCAGACACACAGGCAGACACACATTAATGATCGCAACCAAAAGACAAACATACATCACAAATAGAAAACAAATCATGATTGAAGATTTGCTCATGCTTCAAATCAGGGTGTAACACAGAAAGGGTATTGTATTCATTGTAATTGCTCAATTTAGCGTGATGATTGGAACAGTGTCTCAATACCCATTCAAGAAACAACACTTAAAATAATAGCTCTCCACTGAAGCTAAATTATTCAAATGTGGGGCCTTACTCTCCCCACATTATCTAAATCAGTGGTTCCCAAACTTTGTATAGTCCCGTACCCCTTCAAACATTCAACCTCCAGCTGCATACCCCCTCTAGCACCGGGGTCAGCGCACTCTCAAATGTTGTTTTTTGCCATCATTGTAAGCCTGCAACACACATACTATATGATACATTTATAAAAAATAAGAATGAGTGTGAGTTTTTGTCACAACCCAGCTTGTGAGAAGTGACAAAGCGCTCTTATAGGACCAGGGCACAAATAATAATAAAATGATAATCAATAATTTGGCTCTTTATTTAACCATCTTACATATAAAACCTTATTTGTTCCTCGAAAATTGTGAATAAATCACTGCACGTAAATGAGAATGGTGTGCTTGAAAGGATGCACATTTAGTTTCATGCTAGTGAGGGCCAATAATCCACTCTCACATAGGTACGTGGTTGCAAAGGGCATCAGTGTTTTATCAGCGCGATTTGCCAAGGTAGGATGAGCACAGCCCAATCCAGAAATCTGGCAGTGGCTTCTGATTAAATTAAATTTTCACACAACCGCTTGTTGCAATTTCGATGAGGCTCTCTTGTTCAGATATCGGTAAGTGGACTGGAGGCAGGGCATGAAAGGGATAACGAATCCAGTTGTTTGTGTCATCCGTTTCGGGAAAGTACCCAACTCAGTCAGGTGCTTCGCTATATCACATTTGATATTGTCCGTAAGCTTGAGTTAATTTACACACACAAAAAAATCATACAATAATAGAAAGACCTGTGTGTTGTCGTTGTTAATGCAGACAGAGGAGCTCCAAATTCTTAATAATTGCCTCATTTTGTCCCACACATTGAATATAGTTGCAGAGTGCCTGTAATCCTAGATTCAGATCATTCAGGCAAGAAAAAACATCACCCAGATATGCCAGTCATGTGAGAAACTCGTCATCATGCAAGTGGTAAGACAAGTGAAAATTATGGTCAGAAAACTTTAAGCTCGTCTCTCAATTAAAAAAAACGTGTCAATACTTTGTCCCTTGATAACCAGCGCACTTCTGTATGTTGCAAAAGCGTTACATGGTCACTGCCCATATCATTTCATAATGCAGAAAATACACGAGACTTCAGGGGCCTTGCTTTAACAAAGTTAACCATTTTCACTGTAGTGTCCAAAATGTCTTTCAAGCTGTCAGGCATTCCCTTGGCAGCAAGAGCCTCTCAGTGGATGCTGCAGTGTACCCAAGTGGCATTGGGAGCAACTGCTTGCAGGTGCGTTACCACTCCACTATGTCTCCCTGCCACGGATTTTGCGCCATCAGTACAGATATCAACATGAGCAGCAGCTGCATTTGGTTACATACGGACCGTTAGTGGAATTCCCGCAAGAGAGTAACGGTTAGTGTGATTGGTTGTTAATTATTTGACTAGGTTACCTGTCTTTGACATTATGTTGTTATTTCACTGAACACTAGATGGTTTAATTACATTTTTGGCAGTGAAACGAGGCTACTCAGCCGAGAAAAAAACTCACCCAAATGTATAACTCTGTTGGAAAATATAAATGGACTGTTTGAAAATGTGATTTTATGTGAATCACATTTTTATTTGGCGTACCCCCAACGGCATTGGGGAATACCTGATCTAAATAGATAAAGCTCCAAATTATCCAAAATGAGAGATACCCCTGCACACTTTATTTTATACTTTGGAATGGAATTTAAATGTACATTTCATATTATTCAAAAAGTTGAGGATTGTGGCCTGGGGTGGTCTAGCATTTAGGGCTGCTGCCTTCAGCACATAGAAACGGTGTTGGCATAGGTTTGAATCCTGCCTACTGCACAACCTCTATCTTTCCCCACAGTCAACTTCTCTCTCTATCTGTTCAATAAAGTCAGAACTCGATTTGTTCAATAAAGTCAGAACTCTCTCTATCTGTTCAACAAAGTCAGAAATCTCTCTGTTCAATAAAGTCAGAAAAGTCCGTAATATATAAAATAGACACTTACGGCTATGATCTGGTCCCCAACATGGATGCGGCCATCTTGCTCTACTGCACTGTCTTTAGTTATACTTTTCACGAAAATACCAGAGGGCTCTGAAAATAGGCACAATGACAATGTGTGGATTACATTAAACAAGCAGAATCCTTTATACAGTACAAGAGACATCATTTAACTGAATCTGCAGTAAATAAAACAAAAGTCTATTAAACAGCACTGCCAAATCCTACCTGAATTTTTGTCCCCCACATAGCCGGCGATAGTGATTCCCAGACCCTGGGCGTTCTTGGTCAGCCCGACGTCGAACGATTCAGCCTCCTCTTCCTCATAGCCCTGTGAAGAAACAGAGGAAGAGTGAGTCAGCTTCTACATTCTACAAAACGGCCTACAGAGAGCACAGTAGAGGGGGCGAGTCGCGGGGGCCAATTGTTACCAATTTACCAACAAGCATTCCTCACTTATGTATTCACACTGTCAGCCAGATGAGTTGTTATTTATTTTATGAATCAAGCAACAAGGTTATGGAGACTGAATATACTGTCTAGTTTGGGAGAGTGAGTCATGGAACTCATTCATATGTTGATAAGGGTAAAGGCTAATACTGCTTGATAATGGACAGCGAATTCCAGTTCTAAGCTTTTCGGAAAATGATGACTTCTGAGGCCGAGTCACAGATGATGTCACGTGTCACAAATTATACTCACTGGATCCCTGAGACGAAGAGAGATGGAGGAAAAAAGAGACAGAACCATGGGCCCTCTATGGTGGACAGCTGTGTCATATGTAAATATACTATTTTTATTCAACTAACCTAATAAAACCACCACCCCAATCCCCCCCACCCCCTACCCACCCACCCACCCAACCAGCGACCCACCCACACCTCTGCTGTACAAAGAACATGTGCGTGTCGTACCTGTTGCTCTGTGACAGTGGGCAACGCCATTGGGACGACGGAGGTCTCCTCTGGAGGGCCTCTAGTGATGACCAGCTTCACTCTGTTACCACACTGCCTCAGGACCTGGAACAATCACAATACAATTGATATCAGCTCTACACATTAAACAGTGTACTTGTCCCTGAGGGCTATACTGGAAAGAACTATAGACAAATTAGGATAAAGGGGATACAATTTAGACGTTTTTGTCTCATTATCAGTAGTCAATTCGATAGAAGACTGAAACCAGTCTTAGTACCTGAGCCACCTGCTCACTGCCCATGCCATAAAGGTCAGTGTCCCCAATCGTGAGGATGTGGTCCCCACTGTGCAGACGCCCATCCTAAGGACAAAGTACAGTAGGAAAGTAATTAGTTATTACTAGTAGGTATGTCTTCCAAAAACCAAGGTTTCTGCTTTCACACCCTTAAATACCAATGTGTGGTGCACCCATGACATTTAAAGTCACCTGATCAGCGATGCCTCCAGGCAGGATGGTTTTGACAATGACACCGGTGTTCTTTCCTCCCACAATGCCAAAGCCCAGGCCTGTCCCGTCGTTGACCAGCTCGATGGTCTCCACATGATTCCAGTGGGCCTAAGGAGGGACACAGAGAGTGAGGGTCCGATATGGACCTCAAAACATTAATTCCAGGATGCATACTATATATAGGGTGTAACCCTCAGGGCAAAAGAGATGTTGGCCGCAAGGAGAACAACAAGGACTAATGAATAGGAAATGAAGCAACATCATTCCAGAAACCACCTGCACGGATGTAAAGAAAACTACCCAGAACAGGGTTCAATAAAGATACGCTCTTTAGTCTCTTTGCTCTACTAGGAACTAAAATGAACAAGTTAAAGAGATTCTCCTGCACTATTGTATACTTTTTAGCCAGTAGTTCTGGCTCACGACCCAAAAGTGGTCCCCGAACATTGCGTACTATGTGCAGATATGTGCACCACGTCATTGCCCTCTCTCTCTCTCGCTCTGCTGTGTGTGCATCATGTGCCTCTTGCTAGCTGTCACTCAAGTGGCGAGAGGCTGAAGCTCATTGGTTGAACTCAAATTGTTAAGGGGATGGCCCACACGGGGGAAAATGAAGGGGAAATGGCGCAGCAGAGCTTCCAGAAACACAGTCGCTTTCAAAAGAGGGAGTTCGTTTGAGGTAAGACAGTAATTTTCCTCATAGATTATGCATGTATGAACTACACATTGACACATCCAGCCAAAAATGGGAGGTTTAAAAAAAAATGTAGTAGTCGACAAAGCATGTCTAAGTAAGTGCTCAAAGACAAAATTTGAATATTGTGGTGTGTGTGTTCCCCAGTGAGCTAACATTATACAACTGTCTGTTTATGAGGGGTGGATTTGTTTCTGTTTGTTCCTCATCACACTAGAGTGGTCATGCATGACACTAGCTTCCCTGGGAATGTGGGACACCATAGTGTGTGTGTGTGTGTGTGTACAGAATGTGAATGTGTTCATGTTTGTGCATATGTACAGAATGTGAGTGTGTTCATGTGTGTGTGTTTATGTGTGTGTATGCTTCCACAGGCCTCTGTGTGTGCATTCTCCTCACCGCACTGGAGTGGGCAGATAGGGTGCTCGCAGCGGAGGGCGTGCGGGACACCACGGGGCTGGCCAGCTGAGGGATGGGTCCTCTGGCCACGGTAAGCTGCACACACTCAGACGCTCTCTGCAGGATGCCTATGGCCTGCTGGTGGGTCACTGTCTGGTCCAGGGGCTGACCGTCTATGGCCAAGATCTGGTCTGTCTCCTTCAGATTCCCATCGCTGTGGGAACAGGATGATGCTCATTGATTTGTTTATTATTTATATTGGTAAACTGCATTGAGATAAAACAGGTATTTTGTGAGGGAAACATGTAATGTACTCTGGTCAAACATAGTTCATGAGGATGTGGCCTCAGTGTAACAAAGTCCATTCTTGAATAGTTGATTGTCAACAGCTGATTTTCTGATGGGCAAGAAAGTCTTAGAACTGTGAATAATCTCACTGTATAAAAAAGACGCAGGTCGAAAAAGACATGGGTCAGTAGTCACCAACTATGGTTTTGGGGAGATACTAACACACTAGATAATCAACTATTGACCTAGTGGCCAAAACTGGGGGAAAAACTGGGCCAAAACGGGGTTTCTGGTTATAATGACATCATTTCAACCAGATCTATGCGCTGGCGATGACCCTTATTAACTTTCCCATACCAGTGGGCCACGCTCCCGGGCTGGATCTCCTGGACGAAGATGCCCAGCTCCCCGCGGTTCTCACTCCTCAGACCAACCACGCTGAAGCCTAGGCCCCCAGACAGCGGCTTCACCAGCTCCATGTGTGTCACGTAGCGCCCCTAGACACAAACACACAAACACACGGGCGCACACACTCAGCATTAGCACTCCCCTTACCCCCTCTCACAACAGCATCAAAGACATACTCTCTCCTCTGAAGTCTATTTGAAGTCACTCAAGAGTGTGTAGCGTAGCGTGCACTTGTCTTGGAATGTCTTTGAATATTTAGCTAGCTTGACTGTGAGTGTAACCAGCCTTGCTTGTGATTATCAAGAGATATTTCTGTAGATATTTCTACAGAAATAGTGCCAACCGCCAGCATTTGTGCAAAAGTCAAGTCAGATTAGAAACAAAAACTTTATTACGAAATATGTGCCTCTTAATAATTGCAGCCTCGAGAAAATATACAGTGCTGTGAAAAAGTATTTTTGATACTGAAACCTAATATTAGATAAAGGGAACCTGAGTGAACAAATAACACCACAATTACATACATATTTCATTTATTTAATGAACAAAGTTATACAACACCCAATGCCCCTGTGTGAAAAATGAATTGCCCCCTTATACTCAATAACTGGTTGTGCCACCTTTAGCTGCAATGACTGCAACTTAACACTTCCTGTAGTTGTTGATCAGTCTTTCAAGTTGCTGTGGAGGAATTTTGGCCCACTCTTCCATGCAGAACTGCTGTAACTCAGCGACATTTGTGGGTTTTCAAGCATGAACTGATCGTTTCAAGTCCTGCCACAACATCTCAATTGGGATTAGGTCTGGACTAGTCCATTCCAAATGGTTTATTTTCAGCCCTTTTCACGTAGACTTGATTGTGTGTTTTGGATCATTGTCTTGCTGCATGACCCAGCTGCACTTCAACTTTAGCTCACAGACGGATGGCCTGACATTCTCCTGTAGTAATCTCTGATATAGGTCCTGGACAACTTGTCGCCCAAAAAGTTATACTTTTGAATCATCTGTCCATAGAACATTCTTCCAAGAGTCTTGATGATCATCCAGGTGCTTCCAGGTGCTTTTTGACAAACTTGAGTGAACTTTTTGGATGACAAGTGTCCCATTACGCCTGGTGAAAACCAAACACTGCATTCCACAGTAAGAACCTCATACCAACGATCAAGCAAGGTGGTGGTAGTGTGATGGTTTGGGATGCTTTGCTGCCTCAGGACCTGGATGACTTGCCTTAATAGAAGGAACCATGAATTCTGCTCTGTATCAGAGAATTCTAAGGGAGAATGTCAGTCTGTGAGCTGAAGCTGAAGCGCAGCTGGATTATTCAGCAAAACAATGATCCAAAACACACAATAAAGTCTACAGGAAAATGGCTAAAAAGCAACAAAATTGAAGTTTTGGAGCGGTTATGCAAAGGCATACACTTCACGACTTCTAAAATCTTAACATCTTGGACGTGCTCACATTTTCCGGTTTCCTTTTCCCAAATCTTTCATTCCATCCATCTTCAGCCCCAGGACGTGGGTGCTCACATTACACGTTTATTCCCTAGTTGATCCTGCCCTGTGTTGGTTGTCGTAGGAAAAAAATGCTGACATGCAAACAGCGAGCTGGTTTATAAGTGTGCACATTATTATGTGCAGAAACATTAAAAAAAGAGACTGAGGCACAGAATATGGACCCACAAATGGTTTGGCAGACCAATACAATATGGACTTATATTCTACAAAGGGAATTGGAGGTGAAAACTTTTAATATTAAAAAAGGAAGCTGCATTCTCTCCACAGCGCCACCAATCTGTCTTCCAATACCTCGGTCCACACGGTGCGTGTTGGGTCACTAGTTACCACATCCACAAAGTCATAATTATGGCTAAATCCCACCTATTTCTAAAATGTATCTTCTTAAAATCTGATTTCTAATCTAACCTTAACCACACTGCAAACCTTGTGTCTAAATTTAAATTAAATCTAGACTTTTCTGATAAAGCCAATTTTGACTCTGTGGCTGTGGCAACTAGTGACAACCTGCGTGTTGTTGTTGCATTTTCTCTTCTCCATCATTGTTTTGGTCTCACATGCTAAGTGCTCACTGGCTTTTGGCAGTAGTCCTTGTCCAATCGCGTGGTAGGACTGCTAATACTACAAGATGCAAAACCAAAATGTCCGAAAATTATCTGGACCTCCGACAGGAGTCTGGAGAACAGTACAGTGCATCCTTGACCCACTCAAACTACGCGAGTCCCGACATACTGATCCTAGACCAAGCTCATAGGATTTCCTTCCCTTCATGAAAATGAGTCTGGGATGGCAAAAATGTGGCAAATTCGTGACGAAATCGTGTAGTGTATGCCCAGCATTACAGCATTGGGTCAGTAACTGAAAAGTTGCTGTTTCGAATACCAGAGGTGAAAAATCTGTCGATGTGCCCTTGAACAAGCCACTTAACCCTAACAACACATTTCACCGCACCTATCTGGTGTACGTGACAATAAAACACATTTTTTGGTTTTCTTTACCTGAGCCATGGAGCGAATGATGTGCTCAAACTCCTCAGGAGACGGCTTCCCATTGATCTGTGTACCAGTGGAGGATTCTGGGTAGGCAAGATGGCCGCCATTGGCATGGGCTGTTGTGTAGCATTCACTCAGGTCACCGCCAAATGTTGCTGTGACACCACCCTGAAACCATTCATGGAAATACAGTCAACAAGGGATGCATTCGAGACCGTAGGGTTGTGCAACATGATACATGCAATCTTGAACTGTGTGAATTCTGTAAACTGTGTAAATTCTGTATGAAAAACATCAGCTGCTAAAAACTGTGGCTGTAATAGTTTGAATTTGTGGCAGTTGTTTGATTATCACACACTGTAACCAAGTGACAGTAGGAAATATACATCTAGCCAGAAACAGACTTAATCCACAAAATTAAAGTTCTATTTTGGGATATATCAACTTGGGTTGCAAAGGGTCGGAAACGTTCCGGTAAATTTCCAGAATTCTTCCGGAAATTTTCCATAGGAAATTAAACACTGGAATTTGGGGAATTTTGCTTAAATTCATTAAGAAAAAGTTAGCATATAACAGTGAACCTTTTTTGTGGGATACACATGAGGCAATTCTAGGTATTGTGGCATATTTAGGTTAAACTATCCCCAATTCAATGGAATTGCAACCCTCTGCATGCACAGTGCACTCTTCCATCACATGTACAGCTGATTCTGAAGATCTTGCACACTATGAGATGCTATTGAGCCCACATTCCTACACTGTCTGAGCCAAGGACTAAAGGCGTTCTGGTAAGTTTTGATTACAATACTGGGTGGGCTGAATATTTTATATGACATACACAATTTTTTGTTAACTAGTAAATAGTAGCCTACAGCAAAGTGTGTTTAAATAATTTCTAACTTGTTAACAATTTCTGCTAGGTAGTTTTTGCTACCATGTGGGTTTTACCTTGCTTAAGCCTTCTAACCGAGGACTGTTAATTCACCTGTTTCCATAAATGTTTCATTTTAAAAAAATGATCATACAAAGAAGTTGTTCAATCTAACTGCTTATTAACTATTTATTTGTACATGGAATTGTATTTGGGGTTTTTGACAATTTCTTTCCTAATCTATACAGGAAGATGCCACGGGCACTATCTGATGTGTGGAGCCATTTCACTGCAGCTAACGTTGAAGGAAAAGCTGTGTACATTTGCAAATACTGTGCTTAATCATATGTGAAGAATGCAACAAAGATTCAGGAGCATCTGGCCAAGTGCATGAAGTTCACTCAACGCTCACAACAAGCAACCTCTGACAAAAGTCCCCCTACTTCTATTTGAGGTGAAAATTATGAATCAGACACCTTAACGATAGCAACAGCTCATGGTCCTCCTGGAATCAGAAGTTTTTGTTGACTCAATGGAGGAGCGTAGTCAGAGAAATGCTGATGAATGTCTTGATCGAGTTATGTATGCAACTGGTTCACCTCTGATGCTCACAGGCAATGTGTATTGGAAGAGATTTCTGAATGTTCTTCGCCCAGCATACACCCCTCCAACCAGACATGTTTTATCTACTCATTTTCTGGATGCAGAGTTCAACAGAGTTCAAGTGAAGGTCAAGCAAATCATAGAGAAAGCAGACTGTATTGCAATCATCTCTGATGGGTGGTCGAATGTTCGTGGGCAAGGAATAATTAACTACATCATCTTCACCCCTCAACCAGTATTCTACAAGAGCACAGACACGAGGGACAACAGACACACCGGTCTCTACATTGCAAATGAGCTGAACGCAGTCATCAATGACCTTGGACCACAGAAGGTATTTGCACTGGTAACAGACAATGCTGTGAACATGAAGGCTGCTAGGTCTAAAAAGTGGAGGAGTCCTACCCTCACGTCACACCCTTGGCTGTTCTGCTCATGCATTGAATCTGCTCCTCAAGGACATCATGGCACTGAAAACAATGGATACACTCTACAAGAGAGGCAAGGAAATGGTTAGGTGTGTGAACGGTCATCAAGTTATAGCAGCAATCTACCTCACCAAGCAAAGTGAGAAGAATACGAGCACCACATTGAAGCTGCCCAGCAACACCCATTGGGGTGGTGTTGTCATCATGTTTGACAGTCTCCTGGAGGGGAAGGAGTCTCTCCAAGAAAGTCTGACCCAAGTCTCTCCCCATCAAGAGGATCCTCCTGGGTGATGTATTTTGAGAGAGAGTGGTAAGCAGCCTGAATCTCCTGAAACATATAGCAGTAGCCATCCTGTCTGATGTTCAGAATCTGCTTGCAGATGTAAGAGAAAAAGCAGAAGAAACTGCAGTTCTGAAATACATCAAAAAACATGAAGAGTTCTGCCTGAAGCCCATACACACCGCAGCGTACATGTTGGACCCCAAGTATGCTGCTGGCAAGAGCATCCTGTCTGATGCAGCGATCAACAAGGCCTATGGTGTCATCACTACCGTGTCTCGCCACCTTGGCCTGGATTAGGGCAAGGTTCTTGGCAGTCTGGTGAAGTACACTTCCAAGCAAGGGCTTTGGGGTGGAGATGCAATATGGTAGTCGTGCCAACATATCTCATCAGCCACCTGGTGGAAGGGGCTTTGTGGATCTGAGGCTCTTTCCCCTATTGCCTCCATCATCCTCCAAATCCCACCAACATCAGCTGCCTCAGAGCGCAACTGGTCCTTGTTTGGGAACACACACGCAACAGGCTGATAATACAAGGGTTGAAAATTTGGTGGCTATCCGGGCAAATTTGAGGCCTTTTGAGGCATCCTCAACAAGGTTGGAAAGTGACAATGAAGATGGGGCCTCGGAGTCTGATGTTCAAGAGGTGGACATTGAGGAGGTCCAGGGAGAAGACTTGAAGCCTGAGAGGAAGACAACCAAAGATTTAGTTTCTAGACTATCATTTTACAGATCTGCATATTTTTCCGTTAATTCCCATATATTCCCGTTAATTCCAATATATTTCTGTTAGTTCCCACAGAAAGTTCCCACGGAAAGTTCCCACTGAATATTCCCCAAAATGTGCAACTGTAATATCAACACAAACCATGTTTACATGTCACATTCTGTTACATGCATTGCATTGAGTAGAACTAATATCCGAAATATCCTAAATGAGGCTACACAAGCTGATCCAATCAAGTTCTAACCAAAAACCTGCCATCACTGCTGTTAAAATAAACAGAGGCTAATTTTGTGAATTCCCTAAATCTAACTAAGTCTAGGAGCCTAGGAGCGTCAGAGGCGGGCCAGCTCGTTACCCAACCATGATTAGCTGGATCTATAGTAGTCTAATCCTTCAGGGATAATAGCTTTTTAGCTGATCCAACAATGACTCTGCTTCCAATGCAATATTTCCATCATAGCCATCTGGATGCCTTGATATGCTATTCGTTAAAGGGGCTGCAACCACTGTGTTTCTGTGACTAATGGATTATATGAATTAGACACTGTGTAAAACCCTATTTTTGAATTTCATTTGCTTGTTGGCTCTAATGTTTGCTCATGATTAGTTTGAATGTGATCCACAAGGACTAGCGATATATAGCTAACACTTCATAAGCACTTTGTTTGAAATATAGCATCCTCAGTTGCCCTTTTGAACTTGTAATTGTGTGCTTAGCATATTGAAGAAGCATTGTTGACAGACTAGCTGACATATCATCCAGCCAGTTACCTATGTAGTGAGGTTTTAGCCTTTGTAAACAGAAAAACCCTGTAGTCTAGGCTAAGTTAGCATAGTGCCCAAGTTGCTGTCCCATTCACAAGCCAGCCGAGCTAAGAGGATTAAAGTTCCAGTTTGGTTCTTGCACATTTAAGAAATTGTTTCTGCCCCACTTGACATGGTGGCGGCCTCTCTCTTCTGCGAGCAGGCCCTGTCGCCATAGCGACACCGACAGTTCAGGCCCTACTGGCTGGAGCAGACAGACTGTATGTGGGTTTAGGTTTCGACTGACACCAAAAACACTAACTGCGTCTTTCCTGCAAATTGGTTTTGCCCAATGAAGCCGGAAACGTCTCTTTGTATCGCAAGCACTCAGCTTAATCTCTGTTCCACTAATTTGAATTTAAATTATTTCATGTTTTTTTTTATGTTGTTTTCTGTGATTCACTTTATCTTTAAACATAGACTCCATTGCACATTTATTTTAGCTTGAAAACATTAGGGTGGAAGAGCAGTAGATTAGCATGCCACCCAAACACCGTTAACCATGCTATACTGTGTGGATTGGGTTGTTACATTGTGCATAAGAATGTGACACTGCTGAAATGAACTATAAAGCACCGGTACACAAAAAAATGTCTGCAAGGATTTTATAATCTAAATTCCTTCAGGGTTGAAAAAAATACAAGCTGTAGCAGCATCTTTGCCTCCCACTGCATAGCTCACATACTTTCTCTCTCTGTCTCAAGCACTTACCCGGGCCCGTTCGCATACATCCACAGTGACCTAACAAGAGCTCTTTCTTGGTTAAAAAAATGCTCAATTTCTCATGGGTCCTGGATAAGTCAAGGAGGCCTTTTGGCTTTGGCTGGCTGTGTCTGCTTATATAACCTTATTAAAAGTGCCCAGATGAACTCTGACTGCAATATGCCCACAGTAATACATGATTTGAGAGAGAAAAAAAGCTATGTCTGTCTGGAGGCAAGCCAAAACAGAGAATAATTTGATTTGGATTCAACGCAGACTAAATCAAGACTGAAATAAGTAGTAGTAATTTCCTTCATTCTAACTCCTAGACATAATAATACTGTTGCAGCAAAGACCATACTTGGTCAATCCTGAACTTAAAATTGCACATTTAAGCTAGTGAATAGGCAGTGAATTATTTGCAAAAAGACAAGCTGGGTGTGCCGCTATGCCATTAACGCATGTATCTACAATGTGGACAAAAACTTAAAAGACCGATTAGGGAGTCGAAACAAGAGATGGGGTGAGGTTAAGTCTGTTTACTTTATTGCGTCATGTTTATGACCCCCTGTAAGGGTTAGAATGATGGCTACCCTAACCATCATTCTTAAAGGGATAGTTCACCCAAATTACAAAAACAAAACCAAAGCATGAATTGCTGTCATATGTAATTTGGGTGATCCCTTTCACCCATATCCATATCCACAGCTTGGATAAAACAGCCCAGTTGACATTTAAATTGACTTGCCACTCCCAACAACCCATTGATATTAAAACCAGAAAATCAAGATCTATATTTTATATTGTTCATCAAAGTTACTTAACTGATCCTGAGTGATCCTGCTTTGTGAACTTAGTGATCATATTTCCCAACCCCCAAGAGAGGCCTGGTCTTACCCCCTGGTCTTTGAGGAGCTGGACAGACTTCTGCAGGGCCAGAATCTGGTGGAACAGGGGGCTTTGGAGCACCGACTTGAGCAAGCTTAGCTTCTCCTCGGTGGGGACCTCCCCCCGCTCCTTCAGCTTGGCCTGGAGCCGCTCCACTGCCTGCAAGGCACGCTGGGTATCTGCAAAGCATCGCATAGTTCAGTGACAGCATGGGGCGGCAGCCATGTGGAGAAAAGGGGACGAGAGAGGCGGCAGGGGGATAGCTATCAGTATGAACAGGCAGGCTGATCACAAGTGTTTTGAAATTGTTTATAAGTTGAGTATAGTTAGATAGGAGGTTGACATGCCCCCTTCAGCTACTCTAAAACATTCTGTGAGTTTAATCCAAGTGTTCCTAATTTGTTGTCAGTGTTTATTCAGGTTTTATTGCTGAGAATGTGAAGTCCATGGCAGATTTCTAACGTTTTCATCTTCATCTGAGTAACCCATGCTCCCGTTAACACACAGAACCAAACATGCTTGCTAATGTGATAAGCCCTATGTGAATGATTCATTGGGAAGAGAGAGAGAGAGAGAGAGACAGAGAGAGAGAGAGAGAGAGAGAGAGAGAGAGAGAGAGAGAGAGAGAGAGAGAGAGAGAGAGAGAGACTCAGAGAGAGAGAGAGAGAGACAGAGAGAGAGAGAGAGAGAGAGAGAGAGACTCAGAGAGAGAGAGAGAGAGACAGAGAGAGAGAGAGAGAGAGACAGAGAGAGAGAGACAGAGACAGAGAGAGAGAGACAGAGAGAGAGAGACAGAGAGAGAAACAGAGAGAGAGAGAGACAGAGAGACAGAGAGAGAGAGACAGAGACAGAGACAGAGAGAGAGAGAGAGAGAGAGAGAGAGAGAGAGAGAGAGAGACAGAGAGAGAGAGAGAGACAGAGAGAGAGACAGAGAGAGAGAGAGCTCAATATGGAAGTGGTCAGAGGAAGCTGATGCTGAGCTACAGAATTGTTTCACTAGCACAGACTGGAATATGTTCCGGGACTCATCCGATGGCATTGAGGTGTTTACCACATCAGTCACCAGCTCCATTAATAAGTGTATCAACAACGTCGTCCCCACAGTGACCGTATGTACATATCCCAACCAGAAGACATGGATTACAGGCAACATCCGCACTGGCTGCATTACTGCTTGGTATGGCAACTACTTGACATCCGACCGCAAGGTGCTACAGAGGGTAGTACGTACAGCCCTCTATACCAGGCGGTCTCGGAGGAAGGCCCTAAAAATTGTCAGACACCAGCCACTCAAGTCATAGACTGTTCTCTCTGCTACCGCACAGCAAGTGGTACTGATGCACCAAGTCTGGAACCAACAGGACCCTGAACAGCTTCTACACCAACAGGACCCCGAACAGCTTCTACTCCCAAGCCATAAGACTGTTAAATAGTTAGTTAAATAGTTAACCAACTAGCTACCTGGACTATCTGCATTCACCCTTTTTTGACTCATCACATACGCTGCTGCTACTGTTTACTATCTGTGACTTTATTCCTAGTTATATGTACATATCTACATCATCGTACCCCTGCATGTTACCCCTTGTATATAGTCAAGTTATCATTACTCATTATGTGTCTATTATTTCTTTATTTTCTTTCTCTCTGCCCAGTTGGGAAGGGCCTGAAAGTAAGCATTTTACTGTTAGTCCACACCTGTTGGTTACGAAGCATATGACAAATAAAAATGGACTGGATTTGAAATTTGATTTGATTTGCACCGGAAGAAAGAAAAAATTCATCAATGATTCGCTGTTCAACTCACAGACCCAGAATGGGCAACCAGAGAATAAGGCCCTCCACAGTTTGCTTGCTGGACTCTGCATAAGCTCCACAATCAAACAACTCAAGCCTACTCGCCTCTCTTGCCTCCTCAGAGCAGCCTGTTAGCCGAGGATGGGTTTGACGTCCTCTGGTCCAGGAGGACGGGCCAATTTCAGAGGACCGCGGACTGTGACTAACACCTAATAGGGCGTGCACAAGTTCCAAAGCACTGTTCCTTCTGAGAGCTAGCCTACAGATGTAGAACCTTAATTTGATCACTCTTTTGTTGGTCAGAATTGTTCTGCACCGCAGGAAATGCAGATGAGCTTTGCGACTGAAAACCCATACTAACACATATTAACAGTATTAGACTTTTCATGTAGCCTACTTTTGTACAGCTAATAGCCTAACCACCGATCAAGCAACATGATGGACTAAACGTTATTTTGCTGTGACAATATAGGTCAAATTCAGATCCTAAACATGTACCTCATTGAGCAGAGACAGTAAACAAACCAAAAATACGGGAGTCTCGACAGACACATTTCTCTGTTAACGGCTTGTACCTTTTGGAGTACTTTGTTTGAGTTTTCGTAGCTGAGTGTTTGAGCATTCATAACAAGGATTCTCCTCAGACTCTGAGTTTGTTAGTGACCTAGGCGGATTTTACAATAACAGAGGCCAAGTCAGGATTCTTTCTGTTTGGATGGGAGATGGAGAGTTAGGGAGTAACATATTATCTAAATACGTAATAACATCAATCAAATTCACTCTCTTGATCGAAACATTGCAGTACCACCTCTCGCTCTTTTCATCTGGTGAGACCTTGCACATAACCGACAACATTAGCAATCAACACTTTTCTAACTTTGACATATCACAAATTGACAGATCTCTTACCCATTGTCTCAATCATGTCTTTTATTCCTGGTAGATGTGATAGCTGCCCATCAACCAGAGAGTGTAGTCAAGGCCTGCAAAATACCCATATCTGTGTTACACACCCTGCAAATGAATATGACATCAACATAAAACCATGATAAGTGTTGCTGCAATGCTACTTTTATCACTCATTATCACGTAAGCTACTTACTTAATCAACGTTTATATCAGGCCAGTGTTTTCATACTGACTGACAGTAGACCTTTAAAATACCTCAGCAGCCCACTCTGAATTTTCATACATTCAGATGACATTATATAAAGTACCCGTTTTAACCTGGAGTATTTTTTTTTTACTTCTTCAGAGGAGAGCTGCTACACTACTTACTTACTTACTTCCTGACTTTATTGTCCCCATGGGGAGATTTTGTTGCAGTGTCATGTACACGTTTAAAGTGCCGTTTAAATACAAAACAAAATTGACAATACAACTTTCATAACAGTTACATACCAATAAAACGTACATTTAAAGAAAAAGACTAGCCTGCTGGCCTTACTGAGTCGATAGGAACATTAGCCCGAAGAGCTGCTACACTACAATAAGCAGGGTCTTTACTGGGCATATGTAGTTTGTTGGAGACTTTGTATTTGAAGTAATACACTTATTCAGGGATTAACATCTGCCAATTGTCATTCCTGGGGCCTTAATTGACATTGGCGATGGCTTTGTGACATGCATGTTACCATCAGGCATCTGTGTGGCCTTAGTAAAGCCATTTACTATACATATTAGGCCTATAACAGGCAGGTGTTCTGCTTCTGTGTTCAGTAGCCTAACCAATAGCCATATATCACTTCTCAGTTACTGTAAATCAAGTATTCATTAACACATTCAGGAATAAATGATTTGTGTTACCATACCAAGCACAAGAATGATAACTTTTAAAACTGAAAGATTAAGTGATGGAGATTAAGATAATGTTCTGACAGATGTTTCATTTTATATTGGGACACTTTTTATACATCAAGATACAATAATGTACAAATCCTGGAAGATGAATATAGCATATTCATGACCTACAGTAAATCGTCTCACCAAATGCTCTGTAGTTGTAACCTAGTCATACCCAATTCCAGCCATAGGCTATGCAAGGACATTTTTCCCCTTTAATTGCATTCATCCATTATCAATAAGAAGCGGTATGAGGGATGATCTTAATTTTTTGCTGGCACCTTATTTAACTTGTTTAAATCCCATATTAGCCTAATAATTAACGTTAGGTGCAGGTGTAAATGCTGAATAGACATTTTCGAATGTAATCATCAGTAGGCTTCACAACAGGAAATGTCAATACACTTTTTTCTTTTTTACAGACAATAGCATTTTTTGTCTCCCAATATAAAAACGAATTTGAAACCAAAATGAAAACAACTTCAAGTTTCATGAAGGGCCTTTCACAAGGTTTGGACAAACAAATAGCATAGCCCTAGCCGAGACGCGCGAATGGATAACGGTTTCTCGATGAATGTTTTGCAAGCCATAGCCCATATTCATAATCATAAACTCGCTATAGCATAGGTTTCGTTCTTCGCTCACTCAAGTCATATTTTTCTAACTTAAATCTGTTTGTATACGTGTCTGTTTATGAATTTAAATTGTATTATTTTGAAGCTAGTCTCGGCTACTGAGAAGGCAAGGAACACAATCCGCTTTTCTCAACTCCTCCTTCTTCTCCATCTCATCTTCGGGACACTGAATCAACAGGTTTCCGACGTTATCAGATAAAACAGAAAAGTTGGATAATGTTGTGACAACGATCGAAACCACCCAAAGTGCTTGAAACATTCTCACAAAGCTATAAACGTATAACATCATAGGCTGTGTAAAATAATACAGATACCGTCGAAACATTTACTGAGCCAGCGGCTGAGAATGTAGCCTTTACAATAGCAACATGTTGCTCACAAATCCGAACTCGGAATTCAGTTTTAGATTTGTGTCCAAAACAATTAGCCTATTAACTTTTATCTAGTCAAATTAATTGGAATTCGTGTTTTAGGGACGAAGGAAACTTACATAGGCGTTGACCCTTGTCTGACGGCTGGCATAGGACGTATATTGCCTGTCCCGTTGTCCTTCGGCTAACTGCGCATAGACAAGAGTTTAAAGATGGGGCGTACTTGTAACTCGATCTTCTACATACATTTGCAGTAATAGCGGCACGGAGAGTTGAGCTTGAGACAGTCTATGGTAGAGATGGCCGAGGTTTATTGGGAGATCACAAGCGCCGCTTGGTGGATACTGTGCCAACTAGGACTGAAGTGCAGCCTGCTGTAATGTACTACAGGTAATCTTATGTATTGCACTCAGACTAGTTTATTTTACGCCTGCTACATTAGGTTACACTCAGAAAGACGTGATTGGGGATTGTTGGGGTATTGCAACAGGCATGTCTGCAATTGCATGGGCTCGTGCTCAGTTAGGGGTTGGCCGGGGTAGGCCGTCATTGTAAATAAGAATTTGTTCTTAACTGACTTGCCTAGGTAAATCAAATAAATGTACAAAAAAAAATCCCATGCATAAATATTATAATGGATATATTGGGGGGTATGCAATGCAATGTAACTGAACACAGGCTTTCACAATGTTGCAGGTAACATCAATGTTTGAAGAAATAGTCACTGGCAGGAATGTTAAACCAGGGTCTCCACTCTTATCCAATTTTCAAAACATAGATAACAGCTCTTTATCTTTCTGTTTGTTCTTCACATTGTGAAGTGCTGATCTCCTCTGCTATTGTGATTACTGGCAAAGTAGGGGTCCTGAAACTTATTCAACTTGGTGCAGAATAGTTTCCTAATAAACTTCAGTACATATGCCTATCAATAAAGACAAGAGCCCTTAAATTCTAGACACTAATGATTGTATAGTACTAAAACGTTATGTTTACCATTGGTATTTACCATTATCTCAAATCATTCAACGTATAGCTGCATCTAGAGCCAATGCTGCATTTGCTAGAGCTCTTCCGGCACTATTGTCTCTCCGTTTCTTGCTCTCTCTCTCACACACACACAGACACACACGCAAATTCCAATTCCAGGGACGTGCGGCCAAAGTACAAACGACATGCATTGGTCAAGTGCAGATGAACATGCAAATGTAGGGGCATTATGTGATCGCAATGTGAAAAAACTAAAGCATTTATGCGTGCTGTTTAGATCTTCTGTCTGTGTCCTGTTTATAGAATAATGTGCTCCATTTCAGACCCAGATGTGCCAAGCTTATAAAATGTTGATATGAGAGAGAGAGAGGTGTTACTCAAAGTTAAATGTATCAAATGCCTGTGGGGCACAGTCCCTTTTTGCCTGTTAAATTTTGCTTTCCTTGTGGGAACATGAAGATTGTTCATTCATTCATCTATCGATTTGTTAATTCATTCATTTGTTAATTCATCCATCTATGTGGGTATTAATACAACTTGAATTTGAACTAGTATCATGCATTCCCACTCATTGAAATGTAGGCTAGCAACATAATTAAACACTTGTATGTATGTTTTATGAATAGGGGAGGCATTTGTGTACTATTGTTCCACTGATCGGGGCAGCAGCTCAACTATGTAGATAGCGTGGTTGAATTTGAGGTGGTTACTTGCTTGAGACCTGAAAACGTGTGTTAGCTCCCGGAGGTAATGCCTAGGCTTTAGCTCAGTGGGCTAACACTATCTTGTCGCAGTGCAGAATGTGCACACCTTGACATTGGTATCTACATCATTGGCATTGTCTAATGCAGCTTGGTTAATTCGTGTCTATATCATCATGGCACATAATAGCCATTATTATTTCAGAAATCCTATCTAATTGCTGAGGAAATAACTGCCATCATCTCACATATTGGGCTAGAATGGGAACTGTCTCTTGTCAAATCTGCCAGCTCATCCAATGATTCCCCCACTTTCGTCTTGGCCTCCTATTGGTTGATACATTAAACTGTCTAGGAATCGGGAAATGCATGACTGAACAAGAACGTCCTGTTTTCAGAGCAAAATGGATTGGAAATGGGTTTTGTCTTCAGAGCTATTTAGCAAAAAAGTGTCCGACATTATCTCAATTCACATAGGATAAAGTTAAGACCCAGATGCAGACTGTGTCGAAGTAACAATGTTTATTACAGCAACAGGGGCAAAGGTAAAGGACGGCAGGCAGGGTCAGGTCAGGCAGAGGTCGGTAATCCAGAGGTGGGGCAAAGGTACAGGATGACAGGCAGGCTCAGGGGCAGGCAGAGTGGTCAGGCAGGCGGGCTCAGAGTCAAGACAGGCACGGGTCAAAATCAGGAGGACAAGAAAAGAGAGACTGGAAAACCAGGAGCTGATACAAAAACGCTGGTTGACTTGACAAACAAGACGAACTGGCAACAGAGAACGCAGTTATAAATACAAAGGGGATAATAGGGAAGATGGGCAACACCTGGAGGAGGGTGGAGACAATCACAAAGACAGATGAAACAGATCAGGACGTAACAGAATATGGACAAACTGTATCATAAGGGTGGCAAAACGGTTTGGCAAAAAAAAAGAAGCTCTAAAAAGTCTAACAGTTGTTTATTTAAAGTGGGACTGTATTGTATGTGTAACTCTTGTAGCGATGTTGCTCATCGATGACCCTTGCTGAACACTCATTCCAGTCCAGTATTTTTTAAATGTTTTATTATTTGTTGTTGACGCTGATGATGAGAAGCAGGTACAGAGAGTTGAACATTTAATTTCGCACAGACATGGAACAGGACAGGAACAGCGTCAAAACCAGGCAATACAAAGACGTATGACAATTAATGCTGAAGTGGGGAACAGAGCTGGGGAACAGATAGATATAGGGAAGGAAATAACACAAGTGATTGAGTCCAGGTGAGTGCAATGAATCGCTGATGCACGTGACGAGGGAAGCAGGTGTGCGTAATGATGGTGGCAGGAGTGCGTAATGCTGGGTAGCCTGGCGCCCACGAGCGCCAGAGAGGGAGAGTGGAAGCAGGCGTGACAAATAACTATGTTGTTTTGATGGCAAATGTGAACAAATTTGTTGAATATATTTAAAAGACTGAAATATCCCTGTCAATATTTATGGCTTGTTTGATAATCAACAATGTAATATCTACTTCCGACATTCATTGAATTTACAGTTTTAAACAAGGGCATGCCATTTCAAGTGAAACACTACATTTCAAATTGATTATGAAATTCTGACTCACTGAGAACAAAGGTGTAAATTGATCTGTCCACATAGTGTCACGTTAGTCTTTTGGTGTTAGGAAGGCCGTAACAATGGATGGTGCAGTGGGGAGGCAGACATGATGTTCCCGTTGCAATGCCCGGAGTAACGGCTTTTATTAGTGGAGAAGCTAAAATGTGGCAAACTTCTGTAACACATATTTCCAACAAAAATAACAAGCATAATGTAAACTATTGACAGGAAACATATAAACATCTTTTAAAAAAACTTGATTTAGTAAATATTTTCTTAACTTATTTTTCTTAAAACTGTATTGTTGGTTAAGGGCTTGTAATTAAGCATTTCATGGTAAGGTCGACATCTGTTGTATTCACCGCATGTGACAAATAACATTTGATACTCAGATAACTGAAAAACAATCGACAACTCAAAACAGAGCTCTGAATAACACAGGCCTCAATCACACCTGATAGGGTACGTTTGTCATACTGGCATTCTATCTGGAAGAAGAATGACAGGTTTTAGACAGGATGGGAAACCCTCAACACGGACCTTACAATTTTAGACCAAAAATCAATGATTAGTCTTCCATATAGTCATGATATCACGATTCACATTGTTCACGTAATATCTCAATTACCAAATATATAGCCTACAATAACTATGCATAAAAAAATACAATAGACCGGGGTAGACCTTCGCCTTGATCACAACTACAGCAACATTGTATTTTTGGTACACCAGAAGTACATTCATTTCCAATGGAACGCTGGGTTTGCCTTGCAGCATTGCCTTGCCATTGTCTTGCAGTGCGTCCTGTGTGGTGCATACTATGGATCTATTAATCCTATCCGTGAAACTGTATGCGTAGACGGTTTAACAGAAATGGTAGCAGAAGGTGAATGTTGAATTTTTGTTGCACACATATCTTGATGATGATGCGTACTATTTTACCCAGTGATGCTTCGAACACACCAATAGTGTCATTGCGCAAAATAGTATGCATATTCAGCTGAATATGTATGCAACCAAAGTTCAATATTCACATTCTGCTACCATTTCTGTCAAGCCTTCTATGCATACAGTTTGACCATACATTCGATAAATCCAACATATGTACCAAACCGAAGACACTGCAATTGCCTCTGCACAGCAATCAATGCTGCGAGACAAACTCACTTCACTTGCGCTACCTACCTCATTATTCGAAAGATTGCTCACAAAACCAGGTTTAATCGCCGTAAACTTACTTCGATTATGAGTTTTCGCCGAAATTTTCGCCGAGTTTACGGCCTTCTGCCATAATCAGTTGAAAATATAATTATTAGTGCGCATTTAAACGTGCTCAGTAGCGTCACAGGAAGACCAAGTGATTTCCATCAGCCAGGCGATTGACATCAGACTCGCAAATTCTTTCGGCAATATTACCACTTTTTGGTTACTAGTCCAACGCTCTAACCACTAGGCTACCCTGCCACCCCATGTTGGTTAACAGTATAGAGTAACTGTCAGTATGCCTTCCAAATGTCAACAGAACTTTTATGTGCACTACCTCAGGCCATAAGAAAGTAGGCCTAAAGCAAACATGAAAACATAATATTCAATTGCGCTTACTTAAAAGCCTACAATCAATTAGTAAGAAAGGAGTAACCCGACATAGTGGCTCAAAGGCCTAACAGTTATGGCCCTGTAGCATAAACTAGGTTCATTATCTCTATACTGATGTTAAAAATAGAAAACAACCCTCTATAAAGAATACAAAAACAACTGTGCATTCACACATTTTACCACAATAAGTAGAGAACTAAGCTTCCGGTTGTTTCAGCACTTTAAGCATTCAGTACTATTAAAGAGTCAACACTCAAGACGAAATTGCTTGGAAGCATAATGAGATTGTGTCCTACTTTATTGGGTTTCCTTCCATCTCCCCATAAGGCTTAATTTTCCTAAATAGCTTTATATTTGGCATAGTTTCGCAGTGGCATGTTAAGTTTGTGCATTGAGCTTTTATGGTGCTATGTATCACTTTATGATGTTCATTTATGATAGTCTCAGGTGCTTAACTGTCTGTGTTGGTAAACCCCACTGTTGGCAGCTGTATTTGGCAGGAACACACACGCAATTATACATTGTCCAGTAACTCAATGGTCGTGTTTACAAGTAATAATACGTTTAAATGTGCCCTTGTCTATTCACAAATGACTCAATAATGGTATCCTCCACTCAATGAAGCTCACTATTCTAAATCTAGTCACTACAGCTCCATAATCACCATACCACATAGGGCATACACTGGTTGAATCAACATAGTTTCCACTTCATTTCAATTCAATTACGTTGAAACAAACATGGAATAGATGTTGAATTGACATCTGTGCCCAGTGGTAAGGCTGCAAGTGTGGCGGAGGGGGCCTGAGTTAGTAACATGATGCAGCAACAGGATGCACGCCTCTATGTCTCTCTCAATCTCTCCTTCTCCTGCAATTGGCACCCTATTCTCTATTTACTGCACAACATTTGACCAGGGCCCATAGGCCTCTGTTGCAAAGTAGTGTACTATAGAGAATATGATTCCATTTGGGACGTAGCCTTATGTGCTGTGTTGTTGTACATAGAGACCTATACAATTAAACTGTCTCGGTCTCATTTGTGTCTCTGAAATGTGTGATGGTACAAGATCTCAGATGTGGTGACATTTCCATAAGTGGTATGACATTCACAAGATTGTTTGTGGAAAATGTTCTTTTGCAGGCAGTTTTCATGTATTGTCTAACGCAGTCAAGATGGCAGCAGTATATTACAGCTATAGGCTATATACACTCTTACACATATTTATTTGGACAGTGAAGCTAAAACTTTTAATTTGGCTCTATACTCAAGCGTTTTTAAAATTTGAGATCATATGTTTCACATGAGGGGACAGTACAGCATATCACCATTTATTTGAGGGTATTTTCATACACATCTGTTTTACTATTTATAAATGAATGTGCTTTATGTTCTAATCCCCCTAATATGAAGGTGTCATGAGTATTAGGACAAATTCACTAATAGTTTATTCAGTTTGGTCAAAAGTTTAGTATTTGTTCCCATATTCATAGCACAGAATGACTACATCAAGCTTGTGACTCTACAAACATCTTGGTGTTTCGGAAACACAACCAAAACAAACTGCAAATGCATCCAAGACGTAGAATAGAAATGAATGGTAAATAATGTATTGAGTAATTTTGGAGTCACTTTTATTTTAAATAAGAATAGAATATGTTTCCTTACAATTCTACATCAATCTGGATGCGACCATGATTATGGATAATCATGAATGAATCGTGAATAATGACGAGTTAGAAAATTACAGATGCACAAAGATCATGCCCCCTAAAACATGCTCCCCTATTACCAATAACAGGGGAGGTTAGCATTTTTGGGGGGTATGATCTTTGTCCCTCTGTAATTTTCTCACTCATCATTATTCACGATTCATTCATGATTATCCATAATCATGGTCGCATCCAGATTGATGTAGAATTGTAAGGAAACATCTTCTATTCTTATTTACAATAAAAGTGACTTTAAAATGACACAATCAATTATTCATCTTTCAGTTCCTATTGGGAAAACATATTCCGAAACAAATTGCAAATGCATCCAACAAGTTTGCAGAGCCACAAGCTTGATGTCATTGCGTGCTAGGAATACGGGACCAAATACTACACTTTTGACTACTGTATTACACTATAAGTGAATTTGTCTAAATAAAATATTCAAATCGGGGACTAGGTACATAGAGTGCATTCATTTCTAAAAGGGTAGACAGATGTAAGAAAATACCCTCAAATAAAAGGTTACATTCTTTACCTGTCACCTTATATGAAACATTTGATCTCAAATAAAAAATGCTGGAGTAGAGAGCCAAATTAAAAGTTTTAGCTTCGCTGTCCAAATAAATACTTTAGGGGAGCGTATAGCCACACAGAAGCTAGCAACCAGGGTTTTCAAACACTGGTACAGATGTAGGCTCTTAGTTTGAGCCAGACTACTACAGCAGGAAAATAATTCTGCAGCAACAAGAAATGTGAATTATTATGTGGATTATAAATAGGCTAGTGTACATTTGTTTTGTAAGGGCTGATACCTTTTTTCCTTAGGGCAAATCCAATGACATTTTAAAGTGGAAATCACAACCTTTTTAAACCTTGAATAAACTACAAGTTTGCATTTTCAGCAACAAAAGAGTGATCAAATTAAGATCCTACATCTGTACAGTAATGACATCCAGTTTTGGTCAGCGCACTAACTGCAGAAACCATTTCCATCTGGGGTGCATGGCAAGCAGTGCCGGCTCAAGATAACGATTCATCTTTTCAAAAGCAAGCCCCGTTGAAAAATGTACCACTCTGCACTAGTTCAAGGTGTACCAGTATACTTAATATGAATGTGCGTCACTATCAAAGTCTACACATCATTGATATTCGAACATTTGTGTGTAAAAGAAAGAGTGCTATTGGTGATTGATTTGGAAACAATTCATCATCTGAATCTTTACATTTTCTAGATTGAAAACATTCACAGTCACACAATTTCAAGCAATCTTAAAACGGTGTATTAGCCTACAGCTTTATAAGGGTGCAAACTAAGAATTGTACAGGCTTATACCGATCAGTAGAGGCCAGCGGTGTTGCTAGCAGTTGACAATTGCCTCGTTTCCACAGCCTTACCAAGCAGTTTTAGGGCGCACTTAGTCTGGTAAGGCCGTCTGTTACACATAAATATTTTCCTGACAAAATGTAATATGACTTTGACATGAGTAATTTAAGCACTATACAGGTAGAGGCCGCGTATGTAGTTGGTTGCATTTTTTTCCCATTTTTGCTGCTAGGTGGAGCCCGAGTATATGTTGTGAGCGTTAATCCAGATCCGAGTTTTGCCTCTCGCCGTTCTCGCATTCTACCTTGAGTCGAGTCAAGACCGCATTTCTCTCAGGCAGTGCTCCGAATTTGGTTTGTCATGCGCCGAGAGCTCAGTTTTGGAAACAATTTCTCGAGTTCTTTGCCGTGGACCTTTTCCTAACAAGAGGCTAAATACATTATTTTGGATACTCTTTTTTTTGTTTTGTTGGTATAACATGTTACGCCTTTGAGCTTTTTCTTTAGGACATGATGTAGCCTAGCTACTGCACAAAAGAGGACGTGTGTCAATGTTGAGGGATTGACATCTAGATAGAACGGGCTCCTTGTGTAGGCTTTCTCCCGCAATATCATCAGTAGCCTATAGGCTACACGGATCATACTACAGACATTTCCAGCTCTTCTATTAACTTACCGGACTCGTGAAAGAATGGGCTGTAGCCTTAACGGAGTTATTCGAAATAATTGTTGGGAATCGCGTTCTTTTCCCTCGATCATCTGAGTAGATTGAAATCTGCATGGTTCTCAGTGCGCAAGTACGATAGCCTATCCATTGGGGAAAGACAATATTGTGTGAGCAATTTTATCACTTACACTTTCAATGGGATGACTACTTGAAGGGTATAATCGTTTCACCAGTATCATCTTCTAAAACACGGTAAGAATACTCTTCTAAAATGTAGACTATGATGTTCGCTTCATCTGCGTCTATATTTTGATGCGCATATGCACTTCAATTAGGCTACCTGCAGTTTCTCCTATATCCAATATTTGCGACAACGCTGAGTGTTCAATGCAATGTGTAGGATAGTGATGTTATATGTTAGGCTGCCCCCCCCCCCCCCAAAAAAAAATGATGCTGGACTTAGATTTTTAAATAAACTTATCGGCATAATTTATTGGCTATGCAGTTTGCAATGAATTGCTTTGTCAAGATATCGATACTTTCTGGTGTCAGTTGCGGTGATTAACGAGCGTCACTTAATTAAAGACAATAGGCATTTTTCAATGAGCGCGTCCGTCCTGCTCGAGCCAAACACGAGAACCGATGCGTACATTTTCAAATAGTTTGGTGCATCATGGTTTATTGTGAAGGGAATGGTTGGAACTATGCTCGTGCAAGGTGCGTTTCTTCATTCACTACCTTTCTTTCAGAGCATCTTGAAAGGATGTGCACCGATTTTAACGTTGCTTTTGCGCAATGTGAAGTTGGATGATGAATGTATTGCAATGAATTAAGTTTGTGTTGGATACTGCAAAACCGTTCAGGTAGTCCCGTACATGCCATGTCTGCTTGAAACGGGTTGTATACAATAAGATGTTCAAGGGAAAATGGATGTAGTTTATATGCAAATTTCCCGCTTTTGGAATTCTGACAATTTTTAGTGCCACCATGCAAGTTAAAGGGGAAAAACTGACGCAGTAACAGAGCAGTGGGGCACCTCTGCATCTCACCAGAAATGAACTGTAGGCTTATGAGCAACCAGAATTGGTTACATTTATGTTGATCATCTCATTCCAAAGAATGCATGTTGTGCTGATTTGATTTATTTCTCAAACATGAGCACAGGTTATATGTTGTGTTGCAAAATGTTATAGAAATGTATTTCAACTCATGTAGTGATGGATTTTACATTGTGATTCCTGAGGTAGGCCTATCAACAACCGCTCTGAACACTTCTGCCTACCTCTACCTTACTACCATGAAGCTTACAGGCTTCTATAGGCTCTGGTTGGACAAACACTGTAGATAAGCTTTGATTCGTGCATATTAAATCTAAACGGGCAGCGGTAGCTAGGCTAACATTTTGATCAGAACTTTTCTTAACCCTCCACAGCAGTGATCTTAGTTGTCCTTTTGGTCTCGTTTCAATATATTTTGTCATTTTGTCGGTAACATTCATTTATTTTGAATCCGTCCCATCAGATACCTTAGATTGTTTGTGCGTTATTTCCCAGACATTCTACCCAGGGCTAGGTCTACTGGCGCGCACTCTATTTGTCGCTGATTCTTGTCTCATCATCTGTGAAGTGCTCTCAAGGCGGTGACACGTGATTACAGCAATATCGTCAATGTGGTGGGTGTACGGTAAACATGCCCACAACAAAACTAACACAGCCATCTACCTCAGACGGTGAAGACCTTGACATTCTCCTCCCAAGAGGAATAACGAGAGGACAGTTGAAGCTTTCTGTCTTAATTGGATGTCAACCTGTAGTTTACTTTCAATGTATCTTGTCTTTGCTTATTCCATGCCATGTCGTTCTTCATAATATTTGCTCCACAGCTGTGGACAAAGTGTCCCAACGGTGGTATGTCTGACGGATTTTACTTTTGACTATATTGAGAGATGCTGACCTTGATTTACCTCTTGTTGTGGCGCCGCCCCATTGCAGTGCATTCTGGATGTCTGGCCTAATTCATTTTAGCCAACCGCTTATGCAGTAAAGTCAACATGTCTGGAAAATTGATAATCCTGTCAGTAGCATCAGTTGCTCTGTCTGTAATCGGCCTTTTATTGCCAAAAAAAAAGGAACTTAGGGAGTCACACAGCACCCCAGAGCTGGTAGTTCGATTCTTTATTCTTGGAAGGTCAGTTAAGAACAAATTCTTATATTACAATAACGGGCTATCCCGGCCAAGCGACACTGGGCCAATTGTGCGCTGTCCTATGAGACTCCCAATCACGGCTGGTTGTGATACAGCCTGGGATCGAACCAGGCTAGAAGTGAGACTTCTAGCATGGAGATGCAGTGCCTTAGACCACTGCGCCACTCGGGCGCCCTTACCTGTGTGAAAACAGTGGTTCCCTATGGTCATTACTAATTTAGGTGTACTAAGGCTTAGTAGATGGTTTTTCACTAAAACTATTTGTTCTGGGCTGGAATTCAATCAAACTGGTACATATAAATGAAGGAAAGGAAGCGTTTTTGGGCAGTTAGCTCAAACACATTGATTTGATCAATCTAGGCCTAAAATTATCCAATTTGGAAGTAATTATTGATTTGGGTTTAATAACCAGTTATTTGAATCATGGATGGTTGTCCAATGTTTAATTCTAGCTAGGTGGTCCCACACATGTGTACAAGCCAGGGAGAGAGCTACCTACTGAGAGCCTAATGTTTTAGTGAACAGCTGTTGTATACAGGATATGCAGCTGACAAGGTCCCGCAATGATGTTGATCGAACAACAAAGGTTTAACAAAGCCTTCATAAAACCTTCGAAGCCTTAATGCTTTGTAATCAAAGTCATACAATTAAGGTGTAATGACATAACCAGTACTTATGCTAAATACCCTTTTACTGTTTAGTGTGACATTTACTTATAAATGGTTTGTGAAGCATTATAAAGGGTTATAGTATCTTTTTATGAATGGTTTACCCCTCAGGATGGCTGTTTTCCCCCGTCTTTATTGTCTGTCGTTTTGTGGTCTTGACAAAGCTGGTTTTACTGAGACGTTTCTCTAACAACTACGCAATAACTGGTTATCTCTCTTAACCCGAATGGTGTGTGTGTGTGTGTGTGTATAGGTTGGAACGGCTCTTGCCAGCTCAACTTGGAGGTATTTTATTCTGCATTGTCTCTCTGGACAGAGCCTCTGTTTTTATTTCACTCTCATGATGTAAGCCCTCCCCTCCAATTCGCTGCCTCACATTTCCGCTAATGGCGTCAATTTATAATGATATGGGTTAATTTGGTGAATTTAGGTTTCACCAAAACCAATCCTGACTACTTCCATATGGGCTGCCATTGCGTTCCGTCCTCCGAAGCAATCTCATTTTGTGTGCTGTTTTTGCCGTTTTCCTTTCTTTCCTTTTTTCCAAATGCACTGTCTTAGTTCTCAGTGAGTGTATTTGCGTTTTCCTGAAGTCTATTTGATTAATGTGATTTGTTCTTTCATTTTGAACGTTAATACGCAGCAGGTGGAATCACATTTGCCGTTACAGTATGACTCGAGACATGAGCTCTTCAATTCTCTTCATCAATTTAACTGTATAGGATATGACTTAATAGCTCCTCTGTTGTAAATTTAAGGCTTTGGCTGGAGTTGAAAAAGTACTGGCCTTGTATCGATTTGAATAGCCTACAAAGGCTAGAGGCTACTAGGCTATTTAGGGTATTTAGATGTCTGTAAATTGCGGCGCTCACACTCTCTTTCACGGTCTCACTCTAATCTTCCTCTTGCGACAGACTAGGCCTTAATTATTTTCAGAGCTCAAATGAGTTGATAGCTTTAGGATGAGAGGTTGTGATTTATCTGAATATGAGTCGTCTTTGAACAAAATCAATGGGCACTTCCTGTACATCACATTCAGCCCTAAGACAACGTTGACGCTTGAGGTACAGTAAGGGAAGCTATTAAGAGGGAGTGTGGAATGTTGAAGTGGTTTGATCACTAACTTGTGGAATATCAACTCAATCTATTTTCCTTTGCCTTGGGTGCGGGGCATGGCTCATGTAACAGTATATGCGTCTTATTGCTCAGGTACATGTACAAACTGGTTTCGGGGGTGAAATTCATATTCATCTCGGCGCCTGCATGTACAATCATCTGTTCTTCAATCAAAAGCCATTTGTTCATTGTGGCTTCTGCACCGACTGCCTTCTGTCTCCATGTACATTGTGTTTAATGAGGGAAATTAGTTTCTTTATAGAAGCCAGAAAAACAATTACAGGAAGAGAGGCGAAGCCAGCAGCACCTGGTAATTGTCTTTTTTTGCCCCCCTCCCTTTCAATGCTTCCCTGACCAACCAAAATAACACTTAGGTCACACCAAATGTGGCTTGGAATTTTCAGCCAATTTGGTCATTGCCAAAATTGGTGTTGGAATGGATTTTTGGGTTGCTGGATGGCATGAGGGGGTGAATGTATGATTGACGACTTGGGCTTGTCAAAATTGACCTTGGATCCCTACAGATTGCCGTATGCAGCTGGCGGTTGCATTGTTAGACATTTGTGATTCTACCTAGAATAAAGGCTTTAGAAATGCTAGCGTAGCATCAATCATATTGCCTGACAACTGAATGAGTTCTTCTGCTGCTCTATCGTTTGTTACATACTTTAGTCTGAGACTGCCATCGTTGAAGTTGTTTGTGGTAATGTCAAAATGAGGGGTGTTGTACAAAACAAAGTCATCAGCAATGAGATCATCTCGAACCAATCAGAGTATCGAAACTAATGGCACATTTTTGAAACGCCGTTTGACCTACGTGTTTCCTGGCTCTGGCCCAACCCACTGGTTTCTGGGACCAATCAGAACGGTTAGAATGTTTGTGTTCTAGAAATCGTCGGAGGTATTCAGATCTAGACTCGTGGTGGAGAAGAAACTAACGTCCGTGGCGTTTGAATGAAGCAAGGAGTTTGGGTAGCCAGGCAATCAATCATGTCCTTTTATGGGTACAAATAACCAGGCTTGGCTAAATCCTTGCATACAACCAGGTAGAATGACTGATGCCAAGGAAACAACAGTCGGGCTACCTGCCCTGACTCTCTTACACACACACACACACACACACACACTCATGTAGGCCAAAAAGGCCCCTGCTGCCAGTGTGAGGGCCTTGGCTCTCTGGGGTCTCCAGGACAGGAGTGATCATGCTGTTAAGGTGAGACAAGCTGGTCTGCCAGGACTCGTCTGTGGCAGGAATGTGACAGAAGAAGAAACGAGTGGCAGAAAAGAAAAGAACCATGGCCGTGGAAAGTAAAGGTCCTTTTGAGGCACGTCTCGCTCAACACTTTCAGTGTCCTGGGCTACAAAGAGCTCGGACAGAAAGGTTGGGGTGAAAAGCTTTCACAAACTGTCAACAAAAGGAAAGTCCGGTAGAAAATGAGGCTGTATTGAGGTGTCCAGAGCATTGTGGTGGATCCTTCCTCGATTGACATGTTTGAAAGATAGGGTCGTGCAATTGGATGCTTGATGCTGCAGCTCGGGAAAAAGGGATGACCTCGAAGTGTTTGAGTGTTTTAAAAGAAAAGGCCTAGAGGAAACACCATGGACACGATACAGAACATAAGAGCCATTAAGGCCAAGGTTTGCTTTCAGGAAGTGACAAAAGACATATTTGAGTCCCGTAGCCGTGGCTTTATATATCGAAGGCGGGCGATTGCAGGGTCAGAGTAGTGAGATGACAGGGGTTATTGTGGTACAAGTTAAGTGCTTCTGCATCAGCGTTTGGCTCCGCACAAAAGATGGAACTGGAAAGGTTTTGAGCTCTTAAGGGTTTTTGAGTGGTTTAAAACACAAGCACACACAGACAGACAGACACATTTGGTGCCCTATGAGTCACGTAGTGTTTTTATTTTTTAAATTTTCTATTGTCAGACCGAGGAGAATGATGCAGTGTGTGGCAATGTGAGTGTGATAGAAGACATACATTAATCCCACCATCCCTCTCATTCGCTAACCCATCCATTATCCTCAAATAACCCCATTCTTCTCCCTTATGACAGGGATTATCAAATTCATTCCAGCGCCTATCTCTTTGTTGAGTTTGCCCCCAAATGCGGTTGGGAAGAGGGTAGGGTCTAGGGCTGGCACAATTTATCGTGTAACGATGGTTATGGTTGAAGACGTCATGAAAATGAAATCCGTTTCTGCGGTAACATGGAATCTTAACCATGTGATGCAACTTTGTTGCTCCTTGCTGAAACAAGCAAGGTTTTCGGTTGCCTAAGCAACACCCTTCCTCCCTGCAGCAGCACACGCAGAACTAGAATGACTGGAAATGTGCTTGGAACCTCTAACCCTGTCAAATTGACTGGTAAACTTATGGGTACACTCGCAGTGGCTGCCTGGTATAATGATGCAATAATTTCCATAGTAATGTAGAATGTTCATTCAAATTGTTAACTGATGTAGCTCATTCAATGGAATAAATTTTTTTTGTAGTTTCAGTTAAGGTCGACCAATTATGATTTTTCAACGCCGATACCCATACCGATTATTGGATGACCAAAAAGCAGGTACCGATCAATCAGCCAATTTTGTTTTGTTTTTTATTTATGTATTTATTATTATTATTATTATTTTTATTTATTTATTTATTTATTTATTTATTTATTTATTTATTATTATTATTTTAAATATTTAAAAAAAATGTGATTTATTTCTAATAATGACAATTACAACAATACTGAATTAACACTTATTTTAACTTAATATAATACATCAATAATATCAATTTAGCCTCAAATAAATAATGAAACATGTTCAATTTGGTTTAAATAATGCAAAAACAAAGTGTTGGAGAAGAAAGTAATATGTGCCAATATGCAATATGTGCCATGTAAACATGTGTGCCATGTAAAATATGTGCCATGTAAAAAAGTTAACGTTTAAGTTCCTTGCTGAGAACATATGAAAGTTGGTTGTTCCTTTTAACATGAGACTTCAGTAATCCAAGGTAAGAGGTTTTAGGTTGTAGTTAATATAGTATTTATAGGACTATTTCTCTCTATACCATTTGTATTTCATATACCTTTGACTATTGGATGTTCTTATAGGCACTATAGTATTGCCAGTGTAACAGTATAGCTTCCGTCCCCCTCCTCGCCCCTACCTGGGCTCGAACCAGGAACACATCGACAACAGCCACACTCGAAGCATCGTTACCCATTTCTCCACAAAAGCTGCGGCCCTTGCAGCGCAAGGGGAATAACTACTCCAAATCTAAAAGCGAGTGATGTTTGAAACGATAGTGTTGCATATACTCTGACTCTGCGTGCAATGAACGCAAGAGAAATGACATAATTTCACCTGGTTAATATTGCCTGCTAAACTGGATTAGTAGTTATAACTAGTGATTATGATTGTTTTTTATAAGATAAGTTTAATGCGAGCTAGCAATTTACCTTGGCTTCTACTACATTCGCGTAACAGGCTGGCTACTCGTGGAGTGCAATGGTTAGAGCGTTGGACTAGTTAACTGTGCGGTTGCAAGATTTGATCCCCTGAGCTGACAAGGTGAAAATCTGTCGTTCTGCCCCTGAACAAGGCAGTTAACCCACCGTTCCTAGGCCGTCATTGAAAATAAGAATGTGTTCTTAACTGACTTGCCTAGTTAAATAAAGGTATAAAAAAATCATTTAAAAAAGTTGGAAATCGGCGCCCAAAAATACCGATTTCCGAATGTTATGAAAACAACTTGAAATCGGCCCTAATTAATCAGCCATTCCGATTAATCGGTCGACCTCTAGTTTCAGTTGACTTGATCAACAAATCACAGCACGTATTGGTGTACACTTCCTGCTTTTACTCACTGCTTTGCTCCTATGGGTACACTTGCAATGGCCGACAGTCCACTATTATGCCATCATTGATTTGAATCTGGACGCTCATTCTATTCATTCTATTTCTATGGCAGCACATGTAGTCAGGAGGAGAGGAGAGCGTTTGCGTCTTAAAATAAGAACGATAATTAACGGTGACCGCGGTCATTTGGCTGGCCAATAACTGTCATCCAAAATTACACGACCATCACAGCCCTAGTAGGGGCCGATGATCGACCGCTTTTAGGCGGGATGGAGTTGTGGGGGATTTCATGCCCATAAGTTTGCAGTGTTTTAATAGGCTTGTCAATCAGACAATGCACTGGAAACTTATGGGTTGAGTCAAAGAGGCAGAGAGAAAAGTAGGGAATGTGACCATCATGGAACATAAGATCACTCTAAATCAACTTGGCCCCCGTTGATTAGATGACTCCTACAATGAAACCCGTTATGCTGTTGCGGTCCATCCAATAAAGACGGGAAACGATAGACATAAAAATAGCCCGTCGGCCATCTTTCCCGAGTTCTGGTGCCACGTCACATTAATTCAAGTCATTTATGCATTCCATTTGAATAAAAACCTACGAGGGTGGCATGTCAGCGAGGGCAGAGCTCGACCCGTGTGGCGTGCTCTTGGCCCCAGCATGACCAATTACGTATTTTTTGCCCCCCCCACCCAGTCAAATTTCTTTGCTCGTTGACTTTCCCCGAGCCTGCAGTTTTTCAATAATCTGCTACCTCCCTTCCTTCTTCAATTTGCCACTTAGTTAACTTGTCCCTGGTGGGGTCAAAACAGTTAGGCTGAGCAGTGTTACAATTTACAACTCTCAAACCTCACACCAGGTATCTCAGACGCTGAATGTGATGCATTGGCGTTGTGGTTTTGAGTGCCGCCGAGCTCACAAATGGACATGCGTCCTTAATCACATCAGATGTAAAGGAAATACAATTCAGAACATCCTCTATTTAATTGTTGTTCATAGGCCTACTGTAACTGACAATAGCAGTTGGATTTATAGAACAGGGATAAAAGCTTGACGTGATGAGTCTTGTTGTAGATTGATTGAGTGCCACCTTTTACCTACAGTAGTGTCTTAGAATAGCCCTCTTTTTGATTAAATAGGGTGACCTTTATAGGGTTTCTATTGATGTACACTATATATATGTGGACACCCCCTCAAATTAGTTGATTAGGCTATTTCAGCCACAACCATTGCTGACAGGTTTATAAAATTGAGCACAAAGCCATGCATTCTCCGTAGACAAACATTGGAAGTAGAATTGACTTCAAACGTGGCACTGTCATCAGATTCCACCTTTCCATCAAGTCAATTTGTAAAATTTCTGCCCTGCTAGAGCTGCCCCGGTCAACTGGAAGTGCTGTTATTGTGAAGTGGAAACATCTAGGAGCAACAATGGTTCAGGCGCAAAGTGATAAGCCACACAAGCTTACAGAACGAACCTGCCGGGTGCTGAAGCACGTAGTGCTTAAAATATTTAATAAATCTGTCCTTGGTTGCAACACTCACTATCGGGTTCCAAACTGCCTCTTAAGCAACGTCAGCACAAGAACTGTTTGTTGGGACCTTCATGAAATTGGTTTCCATGAACGAGCAGCCGCACACAAGCCTAAGTTCACCATGTGCAATGCCAAGCGTCAGCTGGAGGGGTGTAAAGCTCGCTGCCATTGGACTCTGGAGCAGTGGGAATGCCTTCTCTCGAGTGATGAATCACACTTCGCCATCTGGCAGTCGGACGGATGAATCTGTGTTTGGCGGATGCCAGGAGAACACTACCTGTACCAATGCATAGTGCCAACTGTAAAGTTTGGTGGGGAGGAATAATGGTCTGGGGCTGTTTTTCATGTTTCGGGCTAGGCCCCTTTGTTCCAGCGAAGTGAGATCTTAACGCTACAGCATACAATGACTTTCTAGACAATTCTGTGCTTCCGACATCAACCTTACTAATGCTCTTGTGGCTGAATGGGAAGCAACATCAGTGGAAAGCCTTCCCAGAAGAGTGGAGGCTGTTATAGAAGCAAAGGGGGGACCAACAACTTATCAATGCACATGATTTTGGAACGAGATGTTCGAAGAGCAGATGACCAAAAGTATGTGGACATGTAGTGTATCCTGGAATAAGTAAATTCATCTGGTGTCATTCGGAGTAATCAAATGTTAGTTACGAAGGTGTAAAACCAACTAGAAGGACTAGTTCATGGGCAACTTATTGTATGGTATTACTGAACAATGTGAACTGTTATATACGTAAAGCATGGGAGTTATGTGATATACACAATTATATTCAGTTACTATATGAAAGTAACTTGCCAGTTCCATTGGTTTATTAAAATCAGTCCACTTTGATTCACCTAGTCCTCCCACAACAGGAATTAATCAAATCAGAAGTTTTAAGTTTGGTAGTTATGTATCTGCGACCTGACCTGACGTGTGAGTGTGAAAAAGATTGATGTGAAATCATTTATATGCTGGCTATAATTCCTGAAATGTCGATTTAGCATTTGAAGGAATCCTAGCTTCTCTTATGATCCTCCTGGTGTTAAAAGGCACCCAGAAGCTATTAAACTGACATAGTCCGACGAAGCCCCAGTACATCAACCTCTTTACTACTCTGTAAAGTGTGATCCATTTGTCTATATGTATTTTACAATGTGACACGTTTTCTGAGGAGAAGATTGATATTGAAGCTTTGCTAGGTTTGGAGGTTTTTTCCTTAACTAGATGTGGTGGGGACGCAAACAAAACAGGGCTTTTTCTGCTAAATGGAGGGACTTGGGTTAATTTATGGCCTGTTTGGAAGGCAGGTTTGGGTCTGAATCCGTAATGAGCAAGTGCACCTGCAGTCGCATACAAATGAATGACGATGACACTTTGTATTTATGCCTCCCAAACCATGGAGACCTCCTGATCTGACCACTAATTGCTGATCAAAAAGGCTTTAGTTGCATGCATCATATCATAAATATCAATGTATAGTTCCTATACCGCACTGTACAATGGTGGACAATGCCAAATGTGTCACATGCCTAAGGAATACAGATGCCACCCATCAAGTTATCGCAAAGGTTTTCAAATGATAAATGTCTTAATTGTGTCCCAAATGGCACCCTACACCTTGGGTTTCCAACCACACCTGCACATTTGTTTTTATTTTGAAATACATGTTTCATCTGTAAAAAATGGCACCCTACTCCCAATATACTGATTTTGATAGGGTTCTGCACCTTGGTGTAGCTGGAGGACAGCTAACTACTGTTCTCCTCGGTACATCGACCTCAATACAAAACCTAGGAGGCTCATGGTTCTCACCCCCTTCCACAGACTTCCACAGTAATTATGACAACTTCCAGAGGACGTCCTCAAACCAATCAGAGCTCTTGCAGCCTTAACTGACATGTTGTCCACCCAATCAAAAGATCAGAGAATTAATCTAGTACTGAAAGCATAAGCTACAGCTAGCTAGCACTGCAGTGCATATCATGTGGTGAGTAGTTGAATCAAAGGGAGAGAAAGATAATAGTTTTGAATAAAATCATTTCAGAGAGTGAGCGGGAGAACACCCGGAGCTAGCTAAGTTTAACCACTGTTCAACAGAGCTTAGAAAATCAGAATAATGTAGCTCTGACAGAGTGAGTGCCATATTTGGTTGTATTTTTGATTATTTAAAAGAAAATTACGTTCAGTTAGCTTGCGAATACAGCTAGATATTTTAGCCTACTCAAACACCCATCTCAAACAGAGGATGGTATATTAGCGATCTTGATATGGCTATCCATCGCTGGAACTCTTTCAAGTCAAGGTACGCTTTTGGTTTTATTAATGTATCGCCACTGGGGCCCCCTGGTGTAACTGCTTTCTGACTACACTGTGCTACGTGATTGTAGTGGATTTACTTACTCGTTAGTAAACTAGAACGAATAAACTATGACAGGACAACGATGTAGGCGGTCATGATATGAAGGTTTGGCTTGGAAAGGTTTTTTCGCATGGTCACAGACCAGGTAGCCATCCAATTTGCTGTCATAGAAATAAGGCCATGCTCATAAAAAAAATATCTGAAATGGCACTGACTGCCAATGATTCACAACCCTTGACTTTTTTCTCATTTTCAATTCAATTGATTCAATTCAGATGTTTTTGTCTGGCCTACACACAATACCCCATAATGTCAGTGAATTTAAATCTTTTTTTATATATCTTTTCAAATTAATACATTTTAAAGCCGAAATGTCTTGAGTCAAGTATTCAACCTCTTTGTTATGACAAGCCTAAATAAGTTCAGGAGTAAAACTTGTCACCCCCAAAGCCAATTCCTCCTTTGGCCGCCTCTCCTTCCAGATCTCTGCTGCCAATGACTGGAACGAACTACAAAAATCTCTGAAACTGAAAACACTTATCTCCCTCACTAGCTTTAAGCACCAACTGTCAGAGCAGCTCACAAATCACTGCACCTGTACATAGCCCATCTATAAATAGCCCAAACAACTACCTCTTCTCTTACTGTATTTATTTATTTATTTATTTATTTTGCTCCATTGCACCCCATTATTTCGACTTTGCACGCTCATCTACTGTCAAATCTACCATTCCAGTGTTTTAATTGCTATATTGTATTTACTTCGCCACCATGGCCTATTTATTGCCTTTACCTCCCTTATCTCACCTAATTTGCTCACATTGTGTATAGACTTATTTTTCTATTGTATTATTGACTGTATGTTTGTTTATTCCATGTGTAACTCTGTGTTGTGTCAAACTGCTTTACTTTATCTTGGCCAGGTCGCAGTTGTAAATGAGAACTTGTTCTCAACATGCCTACCTGGTTAAATAAAGGTGAAAAAAAATAATAATAAAAAAAATAATTTAAAAAAACGTGCTCAACAAGTCTCATAATAAATAGCATGGATTCACTCTATAATGGGGGGTTACCATGATTTTTGTTTTTAATGACTTACCTCATCTCTGTACCCCACACATACATACAGTGGGGCAAAAAAGTATTTACATACAGTGGGGCAAAAAAGTTCTCCCACTTAAAAAGATGAGAGGCCTGTCATTTTCATCATTGGTACACATCAACTATGACAGACAAAATTAGAAAATAAAATGCAGAAAATCACATTGTAGTATTTTTATTAATTTATTTGCAAATTATGGTGAAAAATAAGTATTTGGTCAATAAGAAAAGTTTCTCAATACTTTGTTATATACCCTTTGTTGGCAATGACAGAGGTCAAACGTTTTCTGTTTTCTGGTCAAAAGTCTTCACAAGGTTTTCACACACCGTTGCTGGTATTTTGGCCCATTCCTCCATGCAGATCTCCCCTAGAGCAGTGATGTTTTGGGGCTGTTGCTGGGCAACACAGACTTTAATTTCCCTCCAAAGATTTTCTATGGGGTTGAGATCTGGAGACTGGCTAGGACTCTCCAGCACCTTGAAATGCTTCTTACGAAGCCACTCCTTCGTTGCCCGGGCAGTGTGTTTGGAGTCATTGTCATGCTGAAAGACCCAGCCACGTTTTATCTTCAATGCCCTTGCTGATGGAAGGAGGTTTTCACTCAAAATTTCACAATACATGGCCCCATTTATTCTTTCCTTTACACGGATCAGTCGTCCTGGTCCCTTTGCAGAAAAACAGCCCCAAAGCATGATGTTTCCACCCCCATGCTTCACAGTAGGTATGGTGTTCTTTGGATGCAACTCAGCATTCTTTGTCCTCCAAACATGACGAGTTGAGTTTTTACAAAAAAGTTATATTTTGGTTTCATCTGACCATATCACATTATCCCAATCTTCTTCTGGATCATCCAAATGCTCTCTAGCAAACTTCAGACGGGCCTGGACATGTACTGGCTTAAGCAGGGGGACACGTCTGGACTTACAGAAAACGTGAGGGGGGGAAACAACAATTTTAGAATAAGGCTGTAAAGTAACAGTGGAAAAAGTCAAGGGGTTTGAATACTTTCCGAATGCACTGTATGTTAGTGGTAGTAAGTCCTATTTGCATGTGGAAATGTTACCAAATGCATCTTTGAGTCAGGAGAACAGTACTATGTATGAATTGCCAGTGTCAGTCCATTTTTGAGGCGATAATCCACAATATAGTTTTTTGCAAGACTAATGTCCTCAAAAGCCACATGCCATACGATCTGAGGTCTTCCAATTCAGCATAAAATGGCATATGACGGTGTTGAAAAACAAAGTCCTTTACACTTCTGTCTTTTTTCTTCGATATATCTGAAAGGTAATGATGAATAGAAGCATTTCTGTCAAGCCCAATAGGCCGTAGTACTATTCCTGTTTTGAATTATGCATATACAGTGTAATATTGAGTGGAAGGTTCCTTTTTAATTAGTAGAATGCACATTTCCAATACATTCAACGGGGCTCATTCCATTCGCTTGATCAGAATCTGATCTCGAGTGCATCTTTTTAGTTATCACTAAATAGTTATCACTAATCAATAGTGATAGGATTGGATATAAACTGAGCGGGACAGACTGCCTTGCAGCAGTCACTCACTCACAATGATGCATGCGATTGGCCCATGGGAGTAGTGATGTTGGCTATTCCAGTCCCAACCACTGTGTGCCTGCAATCATCCCTTGAACCAGGATCATAATCATTATGGCACACTGTAAGAATAAAAAAATAGCATTTATTATTGGACAGGGTCAGGTAGTCCCTCCCTGTTTCAGTCCATTTTCTAACATTTTGTGTCTAATGAAAATTACTCAGGTTGGTATATAAGGAAAGGTTCCTCTTTCAGTTTGTGGTGCTGCGGAGCCAACTGGCAAAATAATCTTGCCTGCCAGACCTTTCTCACCTTTCAATGTGGAGAAGCCTGGATTGATGCAGCGGCCTGCTGGAGCAAAACGTTTTTAATAAATTACCCGTTTTTGTCTTACCTTGAACTTTATTAACTGCCTAAAAGCCGACGTTGCCTGAAAAGCGCATAAGCAAGGTAGTTCTTCTCCCTCTGTCATTTGAAAAGGGTAGCTGTTGATATTGACAATGCTGCCCCCCCTGTCGTGCTCTTTTCATACGTATTTTGACACTCGTGCCCACGTGTGTGTGTGTGTGTGTGCGTGTGTGTGCGTGTGTGTGTGTGTGTGTGTGTGTGTGTGTCATTCATAAGAGTGCAGGCAGGGTTGCCAGGTCTCGAAAAAATGTCCACTCAAAACCTGCACAAAAAGCCTGAAAACTAGCCCAATTAGTTTTTCAGAGCAGGAGTTGCCCATGTATACAATAAACCCTTTTCCCCCAACGTTATCTAGCCAATAAAGAAGTAATATCAACATAATTTGTAACGACATTAGAAGCCACATTTGGTTGAAATCAAAATAATATTTCTTGTGAATTATGACATAATAAACATATTTGAAATGGTAATTTGCCCTTTTATTAAACTCGCCAAATCATTTTACATCAATCAATGTGGATTTTAACTCGTTTGACTGCTATGATTAAAGCAATAATGCAATAACGCAACGCGCAGTGCCTGGATACAGTCGTTAGCCATGGTGCGCGTGTGGATATCACAAACCAGATGTTATTAAGACTACAAACCGTTATAAACGGTCCATTTTTTTGTGAGATTGACTTGTAATTTCAATAGCTATAATCTTCGTTTATGATTGTAATTCAACTTTGGGTTGCAGGTAGCCTATAGGCCTACGTCTTATATCAGATAGTCTACAGTAGCCTAGGCAAGATGTAAACGGAACCATTTAGCAGCTTGCTTTTAGTTCAAATCAACAGGCTCATTTATTCAACATGAATAGCTTGGCGATTTTCTATGGTAATTGCTTGTGTTTCCCAATAGCCTGCTGGAATAGTCTACTAAAGATGGGGTTGTACTTTCAATCACTGAATTAAATATTAATATGTATGTGAAGTGAATATGCTTGTCAACAGCAGCCAGTGTTTTTATTTTATTTTTTACATGTAGCTCAATCTGACTGATTTATGTCAATTTAATGCGTTATGAGAACTGATCGGCAATTGCGAAAAACTTCCAATTTATTTAACTGAATATGGCCATTTAATGATAGCATAATAACACAAGGCTACTACAACAGCAATACACTGAAGTTATAGGCCACTCCAGGTAGACTGCATAAGTGGCAGATTGATTTGCAATGACTCCAGTGATATAGTAATGTCAACATATTTCTTGTATAAAACTGTACAGTAGCCTACAATGGCATATACATGGATAGGCTACTTGATGGCCAACAAATGTTAATAAATGTAAATGTTATTCTCCACATTTAATGTCAGTTTCATTGAGCACTTTTCCCCATAACAGAAGCAGGTGAGGGAGTTCCATAACTGACATTTCAAATTCCCTCTCATGCATTTCAGGTCGCAATTGTAAATGAGAACTTGTTCTCAACCTGCCTACCTGGTTAAATAAAGGTGAAATCAAAAAGAATAATGACAAGTTAAATAGACTACCTGCAACCGGTAAAACGTTGTCACTACGAGAACGTGCTGCTCTGTCTCCTCTCACTCACGTGACTCAGCCAATAGTGGACTAGGCTGTGGTGCTCTCTCAACACACACACCCACCCCTCCGGCCCCACTCACTCACTCACTCACTCACTCACTCAGCAACAGCCTGCCTCATTGCCTGATAGTCAGCAGCAGCAAGTCACAGTGAAATAGAAACGTTTTTTGTTTATGCCATGGCGGCCACAGAGCAACTTAGAAGTAGCCCAAAAACCTGCGACCAATACATTGTCACCCACGACATTGTTTTCAAAGTAGCCTAATTTTGCTGGAAAATCACAGATATGGCAACCCTGAGTGCAGGAACTTGAAAGGCAGGTAGAGAGGGATCATGCAAATCATGTATACCACCTGTCTCCTGTCATAATAAAAGAAAGTGTTGCCACGTACACCGGATATGTCAACCTGGACTTTGGGGTAGACGTGAGGTAGCGGGTTCGTGATGGGCACGGAGTGACCCAGGTGTCCAGCCGCGTCTCTGTCAGCCGTGACAGGTAGAGAGGTGGCTCAGTTAGGCTGTCATCGCTCCCCCTGGCCTTTCCCGCGGTGCCGAGCTGCCGGCTGCCTGTTGGTGGCAACGTTGGGATTTCGTGGGAGCCGCAGACTGTAATCAGTCATTATGTCAGCAGCGCCCCCAGGAGCCCCGCTCCGGCTCATTCAGCCAAATAATAAGCAGCCGATAACTGTGATGGCGCGCAGGCAGGGGCCCCGCAGGGTGAGGAGCTGGAAAAGGGGGCCTTTTCCACTCGCCCTTGTACACAGAGCTATCACCTTCAGTCAAGGGCTGGAGCAGGCTTTCATAGACCCCCAGCAGCCTCTCTTCTCACGGTCAGAGGGCCACACGCTCTTCTGGCTGGGGCTAGCATGGAACGTGTGTCTGTGTGGCTTGCTCTGTCTCTGTCTGTCTGTTTACGTCTCCAGGTTTTCTGATTAATTAAATATTTCTTTACAGATCTGTAGGAATGATGTTGAGGTGTTATGGATCAGGAGGATTAAACCACAATAAACAACCCCTACTTTAGGTTGACACAGTGGTGTAGAAGCCTACATTTCCTGGTATTCCCTACATTGGATAAACCTGATGATGGTTTCACCTGAAAATATGATCTGCCTTTCAAAGCTGTAACAGACCCTATTTGTTCACCAAATATTTAAGCGTTTGCCCAAAAAAATGCAATATTAAATCTGCGTATCAAGTGGTAGCTTTCCGCTATCATTCTTAAACCAGACGATGGCTTCGTTCCAAATGGCACCGTATTCCCTATATAGTACTATTGACTAGTGCTCACCCGCAAGGTCCAAGGATGGCCATGGGGCTGAGGGAAAATTGTGCAGTTTTATAAAGATAATTTCCTGTTTTATTTATATATATATTTATATATATATATATATATATATATATATATTTTTTTTTACCACGTCTTATGATGTGTTCATATGCTATCTGGGGAGCCTGACCTCCGGGGGGGATCCCACCATCCCCCCCTCAAAATCCTGTGCCCCCCCGAGTTTTGGGGGTGTGTGGTACGCCAGTGGCTGACTGTTGAAACGTGTATTGAATAAGATACCTCCCCCCCCCCCACTGCCCTCCCCTAGATTTTTGTCATTCCATAACGAGGTCCACAGTCTCCCATTGTCCCTCTAGCATTCCTCTGCTCAGTAGTATTGACTGGTTCTGCTGGGTGACTGGTGCCATATTACATCCGTTTATCATCTGTACGACAGAGCGCTCTGAACGTCCCGTCCTCTTCACCAGACGTTTGACAGCCACATCCGTTCAACAAGGCTCACTCCATCTGCCTTGTCCATAACTAGTGGCTATGCACAGCCTACATATAGACACATCACATCCTACACATCACATCCATAGTACAGAGCAAGATCTCAGCAGGATTTCTTCCAGCTGTAACAATGGATGGAGGGAAATTTGTACAACGATTGTTAGATTTGTATTTAGCTTTTATCACTTTTATTTAGGTGCTATGTGTTGGAGGTGGTTCGGTGAACCATGTTTAATTAAGTGACGAGTAACCTTGGCTGAGACCTGAAGACTTGAGCTGATACCTAGGCTTTACCTTAACCGGCGAACAGCCATCTGCTCGCACTGTGGTAATTCGTTAACTTGCAACTGATGTCACAGGCATGCAGTCAGATCTGGGCTGCCTAGTTATTCACAGGCCATGGTCTCATAAATTACCACAATGGGGTGGGGGGGGGGGGGGGGGGGAATACCAATTCAGTCAAGATTAACTGTTAACTTTCAGTGCTGTACATGCCAAATGGATGGCTACATATCAGCTCATATCTAGACCGATGAAAGAATTTATGAGCATGCTTATCATACTGGAGCAATGTGAGACTACAGTAGGTAGCTAGACTATGAGCTCAGGTTTGATCCTTCACAGTTAAACTCCCACCCTTAATGATTAATAGGCACTCGCAGTCATGATATTGTTGCAGCAGTCTTTGTCTAAAATGGCACCCTATTCGCTATGTAGTACTTTTGACCAGAGGACATTGAGGGGATACGGAGCCATTTGGATAGAGCACAGTTTAAGTTGCTCTTAATCTGCCAGGGTCCTGTGGCTTTAACTTTAATGTGATATCAACCAGGATATTTCTGTGCCATTCCTGTGGCTTTAACTTTAATGTGATATCAACCGGGATATTTCCATGCCATTCCTGTGGCTTTAACTTTAATGTGATATCAACTGGGATATTTCTGTGCCATTCCTGTGGCTACAACTCCCCCCAATGAACAGAATTGATTGAGATGAGAATCATAACTTTTGCCCGGCACAAAGCAATCTAATTCGGGGAGGCACATTGCAACTAGTTTTTTTGCAGTAAGACATTTAAGCACCTCACTGTGGTGAATCTTTTTGTTGTTGTTGTATAGTTTGTGGTGGCGGTGCGGCTGGCGAGACCAAATGTCCACTTACTGGCTCCGCCGTCAGAGATGAGTCGATGTGAAAGGTTACGGTCTCTAATCTTGTTTATGTTTTTGGTGGTGGTAAGCCCTCGGAAAGCCAGCTTTGTGTCAAACACAGCTGGGTAGCCTCGTATAATTGCAACTGGGCAGAAATAATTGGAGCAGCAGCTTAAATGCAACCACTACACCCAGGTCACTAACTGATTTCTATCTGCACTGCTTTCAGAACAAATGTGTCACATGATAAATTGTCATATTCTGCCAACTTTAATGGGGGAAAAAAATGGGAATATGGCAGTGCACATGTGCCAGTTGATGCGCTGCGATCAAGATAAACTGATGTGACGTTGGCTCACGGTACATAAACTAATAATGTAAGTCTGGCGCTCAAACTGAAATGTGGCATTTGAAATGCTGAAGGGGTCTAAATGGTGAGATGGCGAGCAAATTCTGTTGTATTAGTTACAAAAGCACTCTGCCAATTTATCAACCTGACATTTAATTTATAATAGTAACAGTGAGATTGGTGCATTTAACTAATTACAAAAGCATCCGGTCTTTCCATGACTGCCTAGCACAATCTGAAACTAGGCTTGAATTGATACTCATATTTAAAACAACTTTGTCCTCTCACCTGATGCTCTTGTCATCCCCACTCAATATAGAATCCCTTGACACGTGAACCGAGTATTCGGACCAATACATGCCTCAATACAACAGGTAGCCGCTTTCTCCTTCCCTAATAGGCCAAAACCTCCATCGGAAGAGTTGGCCACCTTTCTCCACCCACTGCTTGGCTTCAGATTGGCTCCTCGTGACCCTATAAAATTCATCATTAGCTACAAACGTACAGCCCCACCGTCCAATGAATCCTCCATCCTGAAGTGGTCAATAACCTGGCCTTCCATCTAATCATTGGGAGTGTGGAATACGTGATGCCAATGCTCCTGCCCCGGAGAAGGCTTTTTTTCACCGCGTTCGACTGATGACTTTGACTGTCTTGGTTGTGGGGGAAATGTGGATTGGAAAGATGGTCAAGAGTAGTTTTAATTGTACTGACACTAAAGGATGAAATTGAACAGGAAAGAAGTGCTTTTGGTGCATCGATCTTGCTCTGGACTCTGCCGAGGCAAAGGGAGAGGGGGAGGGGGAGGGAGAGAGAGAATTGTAACCTTCTCTCCATTGTCTGGCTGAATGCAAATTGAGCATCCGAATCGCACTTTAATTTTTAATAAAAGGGAAAAGCACACCGAATAAGAGAGCACCTCTCAGGCTCTCAACCATCATGTCCAATTAGAGACTGTCTCTGAGAGGAGCCTGGATGGAGAGTCAGCCTGGACTGTGGCCATACAACCACTTTATACACATTTTATGATGTTTGGATCTGTTTTGACAGATGACAAAGGTTGCCAACCCCAGGTCCCGTACCGTTGTCTCTCGTATGACAAAGGTGACCAACCCTGGTCTTGAGGGGGCTGCAGTGTCCTGCTGGTTTTTCCTTCAAGGCTCTCTGCCCATCTGATTAACTGAAGCCATTATTTTAGCAGTGTCACCCCACCTGGGTGTCAAGAGATTGACTGGGTCCTTAATTGCTTTCAAGGCCTCCTGAGTAGGATTGCGGCTCCAACTCTATTGTGCAGGAGTTAAGTCTCCCCAAATAAAATGGCTGGATTTCTTTGAACACAGATAACAGCGCTCGGCTTTCGTTTGCTTCCGTATGAACAGTACTTTCCCCGCTAGAACGTCACCCCGGCCATGAGATCTGAAGTCGCACACCAACAGATGCAGAGAGTCCTCATGCATAAGAAACCCCTCTCCGACAGCCATCTGTCTCCCTCTGTCAGTTACCATGCGCCGTCAGTTTGTTTTTGTTAGCGCCGTGTACAATTTTAATGACATGCAAAACGCGGCATCCAATCTCATGGTCCTCACACCTCGTTCTGAAAAATCTCATTCCTCGACCTATCTTTGACCTGAGTAACAGGAGCCAGAACAATCTCTACTGAGAGATCCGTAACTCTTGAGTAGGTCTGCCGCTGCTTAACTGTGCTATACTGTTACCCCACAAGACTGCTGGGTTGAATTCTGTTGCTGGGCTAAATTAAAAAGTTGAACCTCATTTGACCTTAAGCAAGAAACCCTAACAACAACAACAACAACAACAACAACCACCATCACCACCATCATAATGGATCAGTCTTACCTCTCCATGGTCTGACATTAAATTGAGGGGCTATTCTGTTGGCTGTGGAAGTGAGGAGGATTTGAAAAGGAAAGTGCACATTGACGTGAGTAAATTAGACAGACACTCATAAGCAATGTATAGACTTAGACAATTGTTGTCTGTTGTTTTGCTTGCAATCTGCTCAATTTGAAAAGTGGCCAATAGCGAGTGCTCGCAATCTGCTTCAAAGAATTCCAGTGACATTAGTATGCAGCCCCATGTTCCTCAGTCAAGCATAGAACCGCTACCCACAACACACTGCCTGCCATTATGATTGCTTCGGCCCTTTTTTTCAGCCTGAAATGACTGAATTCTTTATTTTTGTGACGGAATATCCCAGTTCATAGAAAATAAACTGCCCAAGTTTATCTGGAAAGCTATTGACGACTGGAATCATGACTCTGCTTGAGCAATTCATCACAATGTCACCCTCGGCAACGCTCAGAGAAGGTGATATATCTGAGGACTTCTCATTTCGAAGATGCCAAACACTCTTTGGTTTTGTTGAGTTTTCATTTGAAACCCAAATGTTTACCACCAACACTGCTATTTACTCTCTCCTGCAAGCTTTAACGGTGTTCCTCCCAGGCTAAACATTAGCAAGGGGCATCTAGCTACCCGATGAGGACATGGCCCTTATCTCTCCCTGCCCCTAACAAGAATTGAACACGTTTACCGAGGCACAATGTCACTTTACAGCAGTCGACTGTCAGTTCTTATCGCGTCAGCCACCGGCAGAGAATAATGCAACAGGGCTTCACCAAAACAGAGATGCCTATCACTCCATCCCTATTTTTTATTTTTTTTAATTATTATATATTTTTTTCAGTCTACATGTTTAATGTAAACTTGGCAACACAAATGTGATTTGCTGGGTTGATAACCTGTGGATTTAGGGGTTACACATTCAGTGACCCCCCCCCCGTAACCTTTATAGGTCTTATATGGAATTATTGGCTGTTGTAGCAAACTGTTACAGGACCCTTTTTCTGCACATACTGTCATCATGCCTTTTTTTAAGATGGATGGCTACAAGTGGTATAGGCCTTCTCATTAAATCGTGTGCTTAAGTCCTTTCACAATCTCGGTTGTTTCTCGCATCACACCCAATTGACTTTTTCCAGGCACCGTTCAGAATGCCTCTTTGGGCAGTCCGTTTTATTCATTGATTGCTATGGGAGATCGTCCACTTGTATTTTTAGAAAAGGATCGATAATATCTTATAACTATCATTATCAAGGAATTCATATTCCAGCATTTTATAAACAAAACAAGTGCGCACTTTCTTTCCCAATAGTTTGTGAGTAGAACCAACATGATAGTTAGTCAATCAGTCAGTCTTGAATGAATACATTGTTCACCCCCTGCTGAGCGTGGAATTCACATGGCCATGTTTTTGTGACTGTAATCCAGCCCTATTGAATCCCGGATTCAATTACTTTTTAAAAATGTTTTAATCAGAAGTTCATTCTATTGTGCTTCTCCCCATGTAAAGCCAGCCATAGATGTATGCCTGGGCTGAGGGATGGCTGTCCAATTTTACGCATGGATGGCTGCTCTGCCTGCGTTGTCTGTGTTTTAAAAGCCTCTGTCAGATGTACGTTTAGGATGTATTGCTGCGCGGCCCGTGTGTAATTTTTCCAGACATTGACCATTTCTGTCAAAGCCCACAATCAGCTTGTGCAGTGCTATGATTTGCGACGTGTGTGTGCTCGCAGGCGTGCAGGTAGGCACAGGCTCATACTCTCTACTGAAATTATTTTCCTGTTTTCCCCTCGTCATTATTCATTTTGGAGCTACTCAGAATTGAACTACCTCAAAGGTCAAAGGGCATATCTTGTGTTTTTGCTAATGGGAAATTAATACCAAACTGGGAAATGGGGGAGTTGTCGGATCAATTACGTCTGATACCTTTTGTGTGTTTTTTTTGGGGGGGGGGGACTTTTACACACTATCTGCCTTGATATGAAAAGAAGTCGGTGATAAATCAAGAAGGTTATCCGTAGAAGTTAGGTGACTTGTGTTATACTGTGTCGTATTAGGAAGTAGTTCATATGCCACTAACTAATGAAAGACAAAATAGCACTGATCATGGGTGGAGGAGAGACTTCCAATCAACTCCAATATGTAGTTCAGTGTCTTTAACTCCTAATCCCTCTCTTCTTAATGTCCATTTTTCACCTGGACAGGCCAATTTAACAGTATCACAGTGGGACCTAAACACTTGTCCACAATGTGATATAAAAGAGCGACATGTTCTCTTGTGTTATGACGTGTAGATCAATACAAGGTCAGGCTGCCCATTTAAGATGTTGATTCAGGTTCAGTCGTGTCTGTTTGTATCCCAAATGGCACCACATTCCCCATATAGTGAGCTACGCACTACTTTTGACCAGGGCCCATAGGCTCTGGTCAAAAGTAGTGCACTATATAGGGAATATGGTGCCATTTGGGACACAATCTGCATGTAGTACTACAGAAGGCGTTGACGTTGTTCATCACCTCGTGGAGAAATGGGCACCCTTTCTAACCTCCCTGTTACAGGGGTCCTGGGATATCTCGGCTGTCTTCCACAAAGCCTGAATGGGAGCATTGTGTGTGCCCGACCCCGCTCCTTACACATGGAATCAGGACACTAGACGGGCCTTGCCAGTAACTCGATCCCCAGTTTCAATCAGATGCAGGTTTGTTTTGGAACCCATTCCCAATGCCAAAACACAGTTTTTGTGTTTATGTGTGTTGCAGTGCTTTTGTGCACATATTGAGTTTCATGTCTGCATATTATTCCTCCACGCCACCCACACAAGCAAAAAATAATATTACAAACAACTAAATGTCAATCGAAATGTTCAGAAATACGCCTTTTACATATTTCTTCAAGTAAGTTATTTAGATAATTTCCCTTTACAGTGGAATATTGTTATTTACGTTCAACAGTATTATACTCTAATAGTCTGCATTAATTTTGATCACGTCTCCTTGCCCGACAATATAACCCTGCACTGCAAACGTGATGCAAAGTGCCGTTATTATGTGAGGGAGGAGAAAAGCGAGACGTCTGATTGTACATGCACACGATGCTGTAGCCCTTTGAAGGACCTACAGTGTCAAGTCCCACTAACGTCACCCATACAATCTTCTCCTCTATTGACTTTTATGTTCCGCCGCAAGGTTGGTCATCCCATTGAGAGTATGTATGTATTCCAAAGAAAGAATAGCATCATTACCATAATGATATTCCATCTCAAAGATAAACACCCGTTCCCTTCCCCACACCTTGCCTCTCAAGCTTCGGTGAAGAGGGCAAAATTGTGGGGTTGACGCTAGTTCGCCTTGACACCCGCGGAGGCGGCCATCTTTGAAAGGTGTCTTCGACAAGGTGTTTTGCATGTTTACTGTAAATTGTGGGGTTGACGCTAATTCGCCTTGACACGCACAAAGGTGGCCACTTTGAGTAGTATCTACTACAACAAGGGGTTTTACACATTGTGGGGTTGCCTCTGGTTTGCTTGACACGCACAAAGGTGGGCAGTTTTTGGAAATGTTTTCTGACTCACAAATTGTGGGGTTGACGCTTGTGCACCTTTTGACGTATACATTTTCAAAAATATATCTTTAGCAAGAAGCCGTTTTACACACCAGATTTCCCACCCACCTACCTTCTCTCATTGTGTGAACATAGCAGGGGTATGAGGAAGCCTCCTCCGCTCCTCGACGCTTTCTCCAACATTCATATCATAGGACACACAGGGACAACCGTCTGCTTGCACACTCAATACACACAGAGACAAACACGTCAGTAACACACATCTCGCATAGTTCAAGGTTCTGCCATTCACTAATAAGGCCATTAAGGACGCAAGCATGTGGGAGACTGCAGCAGAGGATCTAAAAAGGCTGGAGGTGTTATTTGAACGTACGCCCGTCTCCACCTCCACTCAATGTCATGCAGATGGAGAGAGTTAGGGAGAGGACGGAGACAGAAGACTCAGCAGAAGACGCAGGGGGAGATTTCGAGAGGTTGACATTGGAGAGGAAGGACGATAGGAAGATGCAGAGGGAGGATGGCGGAGAAGGATTGATAGGGATGGAGAGAGGGGGGGGGAGAGAGAACGATAAGATTATGCAGAAGAAGGGAGCGAGATGGAGTGAGTGAGGAGCAGAGAAAGTGAAAACACGGCTGCAGTAAGGGAGGCATAAAAATGCATTCTGTCTGCACGTTCTCTGGTCTGGGTTGTCAACAACCGCAGTCAATTGTTATCAGTTACCCTGCATTTAATTTGACCCTTGGATCCAGATGTTGCCTATGCATAGTGTGTGTCTGTCCTGCTTCCCCATTTACGCCTAACGATAGCCTCTGCTAACACCCCTAGACTGACTCAGCACATAATGTTTGACCTGCTGAGAATTACTGGAATAATATTTGACATGTGTTATCTACCTGTAAGTTAAAACAAAGCTCTCTTTTTACTTGAATAATCAAACGTGTTATCAAATTTGTTTGTTCACATACACACACATTCATGGAGGTCTAGGCCCACCTCTTGTTTTCAGGAATTGCATGCCTGTCGTTATATAGGCTACAATGAGAAATGCAATGAGTTTGCAGACTCGTTTTTGGAAACTATGAAGTTTGTATGAATAAATGGCAAGTTTTATTAGATTTGATGGACAAAACTACCACGGCGTCTCGACTCCATAGTATGGATACACAATGTCAATTGAGCACTTTGTGTGATATCCACTCTCTCCAAGCTGGTCCTGTTCATAACCAGGACACTTCAATCACAATGCATTTTCTCTACATTAACCTTGTCCATATAGCCTCTGGCTGTGTTCTGGCCTGTAACAACCCATGAGTTGAGAGACTAGGATCAGCCGTTACCGCGTTTTGTCGCTAATGTGTCGCTTGTAACGCCACACTAGTAACGTGTATGTTTGTTTGTGTGTGTGTGTGTGTGTGTCGGACGGGCGACAGTGGCTTAGTGAGCCCTGTCCTGTGACTTCCCGTCCTCTCTCTCGCTCTCAGCACATTCTCCACTCAACTGACAAAGTAAGCCGCTCTTTGATGAGCTCCGGGGACCACGACTGCCTCGCCTTTTGTGTACGACACAGGCCGTCACCCTGCATTAGTCAGCCATTAGTCAATTGTTAGCAGTGGTGGAAAAAGTACTCCGTTGTCATATTTGAGTAAAGATCTTAGAAAATGACTGGAGTACAAGTCTCCCAGTACAATCCTACTCGAGAAACAGTCTAAAAGTATTTGGTTTTAAATATACTGAAGTATCAAAAGTAAAAGGTGTAGAAAACCATTTCAAATTCCTTATTAAGGAAACCAGATGGCACCATTTTCTAGTTTGTATTTTAACTATAGCCAGGGTTACGCTCCGAAATAATTTACACACAAAGCTTGTGTTTAGTGAGTCCACAAGATCAGAGGCAGTAGAGATGACCTAAGCGTTCAAAATGTAACGAGTACTTTTGGGAAAATGTATAGAGTAAAACTATTTAAGTAAAAATACTTGAAAGTACTACTTATGTACTTTACACCACAGGTTGTTGGTCATTAGTCATGCGTTAGCCATTAGCCACTAGTCAGTCATTAGTCTGTAAACGTGTGCTTTTTCTAGTTTTTATTTTTAGCAGAAGGTATATGGGCCTAGGAGTGTTGATGTGATAACCCTTCGATTAGGCTATGTGTCCCTAGTGCTGTAAAACCTAGATTGAAGCAGCTATAGTTGGCTGTATGAATGGACTGTAAACTCTGGATAGTCCGCTAAAAGCAAGATAAAAGCACTTACAGCAGAATATATGAATTGTTTCGGTATAGTGCACTAAATGCCTGTGAGTGGACTTGGGTTTCGCAGCACACAGTATAGACTAACCTTTTATGTGTGTCGCATTGTGAAGACTTTAAGGTCCACTATCTCGGGTTGTACAATAGCTGTTTCCTTGGATGCAATCATGGTATGAATCAAACCTGAGGCCACACTCGATGCCTGTTCAAATGATACAAATGCACTGAAACTGATACGACAACAAATGGTAGACTTTTTTGAAAGAAAGTGACGTTTCAGTTAGAGGTTTCTTTGGTTGATGTTGATTTGAACCTTGATGAACCTAGATGGAAAGCGGCTTTTAAGTTTCTCCTTAGTTTGGTATTCTCAACTAAAATGTTGCTTTCCGGATAGGTTACTCTTTAGTCAGCACGACAATGATATAAATGTGTATACTCCTGTGAAGACTCCCCACAGTAATACAACAGTGTCTCAGACACCTGGAAGTGCCTCATGAAAGGCACATTTGTCTCTGTTTCACAACCCTTTGAAGAGGTTTTAGAAGCTCCTATCCCTGGTCGCCACCACCACTTCTGCCCCGATGAAAGTAGTGGAAGAAATCCAATATCTGGCTGTGAAAACACCTCAATGTGTAGCTCAGACAGAGAAGGATAAGAAAACGAGAGGGTAAAGTGTTCTTACGAAGAACAAAACAGAAACATTGGTATAAAGATCCATTTAAATCTGCATTTGGAGCGTCAATATCACTTGTGTGCTGGAGGTTATTTCCATGATTTGTACACAGTTGTTCTCCATGACCACTAAGCGTGCAAGTTAAACCATTTTCAATTGAGATGTTCACTCCAATGTGAACATAATGCTTTGTAAATTCGGCTAGTTTCCACTGTGCAAAACTCTTGCTTGGGGGGATTGGTGCAATATGGCTGGTGCAAAAGGTTCTTTAAACCCCAATGGACCTTCAAATAACTGACAGATGCTATGTCTGTCTGACCACCAGCCTGGTTCTCCAGATATTGACATATGGTGTCTGCCAATCTAACAACAACCTCCGATTTGGATTGGACTTAATGAATAATGTACGCGATGAAGCACACTCGTTACTGGTGAGGAAATAACATTGGGCCAGACGATGTGTAGACTGTTTAGACCAGCGGTTCCCAAACTAGGGTTCGCAACCTCATGTGGGGTCGCAATAACATTGGCAATAACATTGGGCCAGACGATGTGTAGACTGTTTAGACCAGCGGTTCCCAAACTAGGGTTCGCAACCTCATGTGGGGTCGCAATAACATTGGCAATAACATTGGGCCAGACGATGTGTAGACTGTTTAGACCAGCGGTTCCCAAACTAGGGTTCGCAACCTCATGTGGGGTCGCAATAACATTGGGCCAGACGATGTGTAGACTGTTTAGACCAGCGGTTCCCAAACTAGGGTTCGCAACCTCATGTGGGGTCGCAACCGGAGATTTTAATTATTATTTTTTTTAAATTATAAAGATACGTATTTTATTTTATATATATATATTGTCTTTATCTCAAAATCATTGTAATGTGGTTAACCTTAAACGTCTAAATGAAAATGATTCAAAACCACTGGGAATTTGGAACTGGGAACTCAAATCTCCAACTTCCGATTTCAGTATGTTCAAGACAACTGGGAACTCTGGGGGGGATGACCTTTCAGAAATCATTTTGAAAGGTCATCCAACTCTGCATTCCAACTCTGGAACTCAGGCCTCTCTTGTATTTTTCCGAGTTCCCAGTTGTCTTGAAAGCACCGTAAAACCAAATATCGATCCAAGTTGGATGTGACCACAGAGAAATGTGCACAGTTGACCATGCCCCCTGACTTTGAGAAGCGCCGATGCGACATGCATCAAACACACCCATCTCATTAGTGGTGGTGAGAAGATACATTGTCAGACTAATTTGCAGTTGGCTGTCATTGACTGTCATAGCCCCACATTTAAAAGTATGTGATGATGAACGAAGACAATCAGAATACTGTTAAAAATGTTTTGCAATTGATCGCCATAGCCCCAAATAAAGTTAGCATTGGCTGTTAATTACATCGGTTTTTTTTTTCACATGGTTGGGGTCTTGAGAATTTTCAGATGTCAAAATGGGGACGAAAGGTTTTGGAAACCCTGGTCTAGACGGTAATGTGTAGTACAGGGTGTCCGTGTTATCGGTACAACATTTTGATATTAAAATGAAGCAAATCAAACGGAAGTGTGATTTTTAGTGAGTGTTGTTGCTATGAACTTTTCAGAATGGTTCATTTTTAAAACCGATACTGTGACCAGCTGTTGACATGTTACATTGATTGGTCTGAGCTGGTATTTTATATACATTCTCAAAGCTATAGCATGAGTAATATACCAGGTCAAATATGCCAGTTTGGTAATGCAGACTAAAACAAGGCATGAGAGAACTGCATTACTGCAATATCGTACTTCCATGAGGTTGTAGTATTGCTTTGATGATGTAGGCTAGGATACAATCTTGTATATATTTGGTCAGATAAGACCACACAATCAGTCTACACTTCTGTTCAAGCAAATTGGAGTGAAATTGCGTTTATCATTTGGTTAGTGCTTATTCAACCCCTCGTTTGATTTCGGATTTAACCCTTTGTATAATTTACTATTCCGATCCAGATGTGTGGACCTCAGCTGCCGTCTGCATTCATTTAGTGTTTGCGATGTGGATGACATTCCATCAAGATCATTTTTAAGGGAATGCATTTCACAGCTCCTTTTGCTGCCACAAACAATAGCATCATTCCAGGGAGAGGATGACAACGCATGTTTTGGCCCGTGCTGGTCTCACACACACACACACAAAGAAACCATGGGAGTGTGTATTTTTAAATAAAAAAATCAAAAAAATCAATTACACACATTTCTGTAGAATTAATTATAGGGGAGTTGTCGTAAATCATATTAATTCAGCTGTAATTAAACTCAGCCTCTTCACCTCTGAAGCCTTTTCAAAAAGTGAAAAGAAAGCGAGTGCAGAGGGAAGGAAAGATCGAAAGAGAGAACGACGGGGGAAGAGAAATGGAACGAGCAAAACAAAGGGATGAAGAGGGAAAGCAAATGCGAGAGACTGATTGATACAAAGACAGAGAGAGAAAATGGAGCAAGGGGGTGAGGTGTGTGTGTGTGTGTGTGTGTGTGTGTGTATATATATGTATTCATTCAGCAAAAAAAGGTAAATGGTGGAAAGAAAAAGCAGTCATCAAAATGCTGATGTCGTATGGGGATATTTACTGCAGAGTGTTAATGCAGTTTAAATCAGGCTCTTTGTCCGGCGGCCATCAGAAGGGCCCTGTTGGGTCCTAATAAATCAGCCATTAAACGCTGATGTGACCTGAATAGCGCTTCATACATATATAATCAACACATCGCCAATACAGAGTGCACCCAGACCACTTGAAACATTTATGAGGATGCTGCTAAATAACTTCTAATGGGCAACTGAAGATGCACCAAGAGTTAATTAATATGCAGCTAAAATATACATGCAAATGATCATGTGTGTAATCATAAGTTGTAATGGTGCCATTTTCAAAATGATTCTAATCCATATCCCTATCATCGTCATGGATTCAATCGATTCATTGTGTTGTGAATATCATTTATTTATTTTGCTCATCAGTCATTTTGGATTCTAACCGGTTTCTTTCTCTCTGTTCTAGGATGGGATATATGGTTCTAGACTCTGAGATGTGATGTACTGGATTTGTAAGGAGCTTTGACAAGAGAAGAATCACTCCCAGGTATGTGACAAGTCAATCCACTTCCTCGTCAGATCAAACCGTTGCGATTATCATAAGACAATTCTCTTCACTGTTTTCTCAAATTCAATCCCAAAAAACAGATAGTCATGAACGCTTGATTTAAAAAAAAAAAAATTGGCTTGCTATCAAGTTACCCTCTTCAAGTGATTCAACCGACCTTGCAGAAATTCCAAATAGTTTCCTTTGAAAGCATGAATATGCATCAGGGAAAGATTAAATACACATGCAGTCTCCTACACAGTATTTTGATGACGAGCATTCATTGGGTCCAATTTCACTTGTTTCCTTGTGTGCGATTTGATGAGTTGATGGTTATGGAAATGATCTATGATAGGTGCTCATTAACATATGCAAAACTACGGGACAGCCCTGGTAAGCAATGCCCCCTTGGCAATGGGAGAGTTTTCTGGTTGATAACCACGCACATCCAACAAGCATGTTTGGATTGCGCTTCCTGATGCAAATTATGTTTTCGGCGTAATCATGCAAAAGTGCAGCTGGCTTCCATTTTGCTGTGCATCGAGTCTCTACCCGCCCCACGCCAACCCCCCCAAAAACCTCTCCACCCATACCTTATGCTTGTCTTCCCCCCCTCCCCCCATTACTGCAGGCTGTGCGTTTTTCAGTAAACGCCACCCCCCTCCTTGTTTACGTTTGCTTCTCGTTCCTCTGGCCCCCCCTGGGTTGTTTCTTCTCTTTGCCACTCTAAGCGATTGAGGCGAAGATATCGCCGGCTCATCTGAAAAAAATGATTATCCAGGTCACCTGACATATCATCCGTTGTTGATGAAGTGACTTAATCGTAAGCCGTGGGATACGGTGGGCGGAAATATGTTCTCAACAGCGGTTTATAAATTCAGCAAGAGGTGGCATTTCACCTTTTTTGAATAACTCCACACGGAATCGCACCAGGAGGTTTTGCAAGTTACAGTACATGGCACCCCGGAATGGCATTTCCTCCTCAGATAGGTTTTTCAGAAAACAGTGCAGGCGTTTATGCTAAGAGTAATCTGAGTGATAACCTGTTTTAATGTACAATAAATATGCATTAATGTCACAGCCAGTCCTTTCCTCTGCACAGTATGAAATGAAGCAAGGGCAGGAGTCAAATCTACTTGGCATATTAGTCGCGAGATGTCAATGAAGCTTTTGAGTAACATAGGAGAACAGTGGGGTGTTTTTAATGAGTTGCACCTCACAGCCTCAGTTCGTCGGGACTTGGACTCTACAAAGTGTCAAACATTCCACAGGGATGCTGGCCCATGTTGACGGCAATGCTTCCCACAGCTGTGTCAAGATGGCTGGATGTCCTTTGGGTGGTGGACCATTCTTGATACACACAGGAAACTGTTGAGCATGAAAAACCAAGCGGCGTTGCAGTTCTTGACACACTCAAACCTATGCGCCTGTCACCTACTACCGTACCCTGTTCAAAAGCACTTACATCTTTTCTCTTGTCCATGTCCCAATTCTCTCAAGGCTTAAAAATCATTCTTTAACCCGTCTCTTTCCCTTCATCTACACTGGTTTAATAAGTGACCTTAAGGGTTCATAGCTTTCACCAGGATTCACCTGGTCAGTCTGTCATGGAAAGAGCAGGTGTTCCTAATGTTTTGTACAATCGTTGTATGGAAGGGCTTATGTTTGGGTTGTATCTTAAAGCTAGCACATGTGTAATGGACGTTATCCTTGTACAGTGGGAATCTCAATTGTATTTCCTTGATTCCTTGCGTTCCTCCCCTCAGATATTTTCCTCCAATACCGTTTGAGGAGGAGACTAGGACAGAGGGCATGAGGAAACAATTAAATACAACTGAGATGCACCCATATATATATATATATATATATATATATATATATATATATATATATATATATATATATATATATATATATATATATATATATATATTTTTTTTTTTAAATCTCTGGGACTTCAACTCCCCTGCTCTCTTCTCAGATCTATTGTAATGGCAGGAGCCTGCTGCTACCATAAAGGAGTGTAGGAGTGTATCTCACAAATGAACTACTATATTAGTTTTGACAGGTGTCAAAGGAACTTATATCCTTGTATTACTACTTTCATTCCAAAACATCTTAACTCCCGACCTTCATTTGATGCACCTTATATTGCTTAATGTGCGGTCACTTTGATTTAAGTCCAATCTGGCGGAAGGAGACATGATCGCCTAGGAGAGTGAGGTAGATACCATGCCGCGGGAACATGGAGGGGAGCCTTTGACTAGTCACCTCATACACCTTTCCCAGCATGCTTTGCATACCCATCTAGGTTACCATAGTGACGACAGTGTAAGGTCTATTTGACCACAATGGGTTCTGATCACATGCACTCCGAGGTTTTGGTTTTGTTATCTTAAAGCAGTGCCATTTGTTTTGTTAGTTTGGCTCGACAGCCATGTTGTCTAGGTCTCACTGAATGAATTTGAATTCAACCTGAGGACGGTTTACTTTACAGGTCTTCTGGTGCTTTGGCTAACAAATTTACCAAACGCCACAAATGAGGAACATGTTGGTGTTCGACATAAATGTGTGAAAAGCCACAAGTCGTTTGATGCACTTTTGATATCTGTAGTGGTTAAATTTTTTGACATGTGGCACCACGACACTGAAATATATTTGCCCAGGCATGTTTACGGTCACCTCTGCCCCAGCAGGTGGAGAGGTCCTCGCAGGTGATACGCCCCCCCCATTGCTTGTTTCTGTGCAAAAATGTCACGACCCCATGATACAAATTAGAATTGTCTGAAATTATATGCATGTGCATATTTTTTGTAGAATTCGGCTTTTGTGAAAAATAATCAAAATACTATTAATTTAATAGAGGAATTTCTTAACAAACTAATAGAACGTGTATTCCTTGATTTAATTTTGTTAAGAAAGACCTGACCCCTTTTTGTCTTTTTGTATGTATCACATTGCCTACATCCCAAATGGCATCCTATTCACTACATCGTGTACTTAGATATCCTTTGACCTGTCTCCTCCCCTTCATCTACACTGATTTTGAAGTGGATTTAATAAATTACATCAATAGGGGATCATAGCCTTCACCTGTATTCCCCTGGTCAGTCTATCATGGAAAGAGCAGGTGTTCCTAGTGTTTTTTTGTATACTCAGCCTATATGGAATAGGGTTCCATTTCGGAACCACCCCATATCTTAATGTAGAGAATGTGTACATGCCTTGTCCTTGCTTGAATTCCTTTTGTTGTCCTTTCTTATGCTCTAGTTGTACCACACTGCATTCAACCTCTCCTTCACCCACATCTATCTCTCGCTCTTTCACCATCTTCCTTTTTTTTCCTGTCCACCCCCCCCCCCTCTCTCTCTCCCTCCCTCTTTTTTCTATCTGAAACATCTCCCCCCGTCCCTCTCTCCCCCCGGTCATGCTTGCTCAGCTCTTAGCTTGGCTGTGTCTGAGTGTCTACCTATGTCCCCCCGGCCTGCATATGCATACCATGCTGTTTGCCTCGCTGCTGCTGCTGAGACAAGGGAATCACAGCTCCTTTCCCTCACCAGCTTACATAACCAACTCATACAGCATGGATGGTTTGTGGCCCATCGGTGGCACGTTGTCAGGGGGGGGGGGGGGATTATCATCATAACGATGGAGCGTAATGTGGTGGGACCTCGGCTAATTGCACGGTATGGAGCAAATTGATTGAAACCAAGCCAATAATAACAATGTACACTACACGACCAGAAGTATGTGGAAAACTTCTCGTCGAACATCTCATTGCAAAATCTTGGACATTAATATGGAGTTGGTCATTCCTTTGCTATAACAACCTCCACTCTTCTGGGAAAGCTTTCCACTAGATGTTGGAACATCGCTGCGGGGACTTTCTTCCATTCAGCCACGAGCATTATTGAGTTTGGGCACTGATGTTGGACGATTAGACCTGGCTCGCAGTCGGCGTTCCAATCATCCCAAAGGTGTTCAATGGGGTTGAGGTCAGAGCTCTGTGTAGGCCAGTCAAGTTTTTCCACATCGATCTCGACAAACCATTTCTGTATGGACCTCGCTTTGTGCACGGAGCATTGTCATACTGAAACAGGAAAGGGCCTTCCACAAAGTTGTCTAGAATGTCATTGTATGCTGTAGCATTAAGATTTCCCTTCACTGGAACTAAGTGGCTTAGCCCCAACCATGAAAAACAGCCGCATACCATTATTTATCCTCCACCAAACTTTACAGTTGGCACTATGCATTGGGGCAGGTGGCGTTCTGGCATCCGCCAAACCCAGATGAGTCCATGGGACTGCCAGATGGTGAAGCGTGATTCATCACTCCGGAGAATGTGTTTCCACTGCTACAGAGTCCAGTAGTGGCGAGCTTTACACCATTCCAGTCGATGCTTGTCATTGCACATGGTGATCTTAGGCTTGTGTGCGGCTGCTCAGCCATAGAAACCCATTTCATGAAGCTCCCGACGAACAGTTATTGTGCTGACATTGCTTCAAGAGGCAGTTTAGAACTCTGTAGTGAGTGTTGGCAGAATATTTTTACGCACTACGCACTTCAGCACTCGGCGGTCCATTCTGTGAGCTTGTGTGGCCTACCACTTCGCGACTGAGCCGTTGTTGCTCCTAGACGTTTCCACTTCACAATAACAGCACTTGCAGTTGACCGGAGGAGCTCTAGCAAGGCAGACATTTTACAAACTGACTTGTTGAAAAGGTGGCATCCTACGACGGTGCATTCTACTGCCAGTGTTTTTGTCTATGGAGATTGCATGACTGTGATCGATTTTATACACTTGTCAGCAATGGGTGTGGCTTCAATAGCCAAATCCACTTTTTTAAGGGGTGTCTACATACATTTATATAGCGTATATCACCTGTTTGAAAGAAAATGCATGGGACTTTCATGGTTGAATCATGAAATGATTTTCTCTGAGACGAACTGGAATGGAGTCATCAGAGTGGAGATGACTGGGGGGTGTTCAAGAAGGGTTGACTACCCCCCTCTGTCACATGCTGCATCCTCAATCCCAGAGGACCGTGCAGTGCGCAGAAGGTTCCACTTGGCTTGATTGGTCGGCCCGGAAGCCGCACCCCCTGCCATGTCGCCTCCGACGCATGACGACGAGGGAGGGAGGGAACACATTGGCAAAGTGAAGTCGGATTAAGGCCAGGGGGGCTTGCGATGTACAAGTAAACTTGGGCAGGAAGTTTGTCTATCAATCTACAGAAACAGGGGATCCTGCCCTTTCTGGTAACTTACTATTATGGCGAAAGGGGATATTATATTGTGACTTACAGTAGGCCTATTTCTGGGGGCCTCTCCCTAATGCAGAGCCTAGATCATGTACTCTAATGTAAACTAACAGCTAGAATGTGTTGATGCAGATTAAAGGGAACCGCCAGTCATTCCACAGGGCCTGTTGGATATCGTATGATATGACTGAGGATTCTCAACCAGCACCACCCTGTGGTTTATACTGTTTTCATATATGTGCATACCGACTACCATTGAGAAGCTACAAAAATGTAAGCAGATATTGAAGAATGGCAGGCGGTATGAGTCGTTCTGGCTCGGACAGGGCTTCTTAATTACGGGGTATTGGAAACTCATACATCAGAGTATGTTGCAAAGATATACGGTTAACTGGAAAGAGTCCCCTATAGTACCTCATTTTCCAGTGTAATTGATGGATTTCACCTATAGAGATTTAGACGACTCTTAGGAGATTTTGCGTTTCTCCTTTTTCGTGGTCACATGCCTTTCAATGCTCCTTCTAAAGCTTCGACTAGGTGCGAGAGCAGTCACTGAGCAGTTTCTGTTTGAAGTGTTTGAAGCCGGCTTACTGGGAGTGATGATCATTTGAGGACATTACGGGGAGGAGTGGAGCAGATTACAGTTGGGCTTTTTATAGAGGGATCACTTAATCTTGTCCTTTTTAGCTCACTCATTAGTTCCTTCTTCTCCCAAGGCGATGCTCACCAAATGCTCGCAAAACCCTCCTTCCTGTTGGATGGCAGACCGTTAAACTGTCAGTTAACCAAATGGGACTTCCTCTGCCGCCTCCTCACCGACCGCCACTTTGGCTCAAGGGGCTTTAGTGTGGTCGTAGTCAGTCTCGCTCTGGAAAGGTATGCAAAGGGCTGTATAGGAGTGAAAGAGTCAAGGCACACACCCTCCTATGTTGTCAGGCAGGTTGTAGCTGAGATCGTCATATTTTTTATTTTATTTTCGTCCCTTCCCTTCCCTCAGGCTCACACCTGTGAAATTAGGCGTCCCTTTGTGCCCGTCTGGAAAAAATAAACAACTCAGTGACTGTGAACTCAGGGTAGTGGCTGCATAACAACCAGCGCACACGCGGAGGTAATCAGAAGTTGACAAATGGGAAGGGCTGTGTTTTGAGGGGCAGGTTTCTCCGGTCTCCTCACTGGTCCAATTTGGGCATGGGGTACAATGGAAATAATCCCAGTATCAACATGGGGACATAAAAAATTCTTAACTGTGACATGTGGAAGCAGGTAAAACGCATGTGAGTGAAGAAAATAAAATAGACCCCATCTAGAAAGCAAAGCGGCACCATCTTGTCAGTCATAGCCTAACCAAACCCTGCTCGCCGAATGGTTCAGGACCACTTTGAATAGGCCAAATATCGTACCTTTTCTGTGGTTTTCTGGAGACTAAGCCCCAGCCTGGCGTATAGGGGGCCCTCTCAGGTCCGATGGAACGAGTCTGCCCTGAAACGGGTGGCTCTAAACCGCGGACAGACACAGAACTCCGCCACAATCTGTTTCAGCCAGTCCTGCGATTTATTTACCGCCGCGGCCCTCGCAATAAAGCCCCGAATTTATGGCATACTTTTTAATTAGAAATAATGTCTTGTAGAGTTTATGTGATGTACGGCTTAATCAATATATAGACTGTGGCAGGACCGGATGACGGACGACACTTGACAGCTCGCGGAGTATCCTAACTTAACACTTTGTGTTTCAGAGAAATATGTTGTTTGCAGGGTAAGGAAAGTATATTCTCTCTTTCTTTCTGTCCTTTTCTCCCTCTCCCTCTCCCTCTCTCCCTCGTCTCTCGACAATCCACCAACATTTTCGAACGGATCGTCATTTCCTCCAGATTGAATCAGGCTCCCTTGTCACTCTGTATTTACCCAAACAATTATTTTACCACGGCGAGCCCCACTTTGCTGGTTGTCACTGTTGCATATGTTTACATCGTAGGAAAGCTGGAGGTTGGTTTTAGTGAATATGAACTGACAGATCAAGAGAGAAATGAAACTCAAGTGGGTATTGTATGAATCTCTCCCTCTCTGTAAGCTCAGGAAGAGGGGGTAACTATAGGCCCATTCAATTGGAACTGTTTAGATTCAATGGCTTTTGGTTTTTAAGTTATTTTCTTCTAATTTCACACAATACATATAGTTTGAATGTTTAAACACAAGAAAATAGGCAGTTGCTTTTAGAATGTGCTAGAAGTAGAATGCCACATGACCCACCCTAACTTAAAGCTATTTGGACAAAAGGGTAACCATACTTAATGTTTGTCCAAGCTAAATTCATTGCTAAGTCTACCAACATTGCATTAGTATGTTTAGATGACATATTATCATTACACTACATTAGTATGTTTAGATGACATATTATCATTACACTACATTAGTATGTTTAGATGACATATTATCATTACACTACATTAGTATGTTTAGATTACATATTATCATTACACTACATTAGTATGTTTAGATGACATATTATCATTACACTACATTAGTATGTTTAGATTACATATCATTACACTACATTAGTATGTTTACATGACATATTATCATAACACTACATTAGTATTTTTTTAGCTCTCTAACATTTACTTACTTAAATCTGCACTACAACCCAACCAAATTCACTTAGAAATGTGTGTTGTAGACCTGTCATTCTCATTGAAAGTAAATCTAAGAAGCGGTAAATCTGTTTTATGTGCTTGTGAGCTTTTATTTCTATGCTTCCCGTTCTTAAGTTTAGTTTCTGCGTATTTTACTTCTAGTTTTGTACACCGGCTTCAAACAGCTGAAAATGCAATATTTCTGGCAAATATATTTCACAGGGGTTTAGATGGTACAACGATTCTCTCTTTACACTATACTTGCTTGTTTTGTCATATAAACTGAAATTAAGCAACTATTAGAATTTTCGCAACCTGGAAATGGCTGAGCCATTTCTGCATTGTGCATCTTTAACATTTTACATACAGGATACAGGAATCACATGTACATGATTCATGTTCACATGCAGTCTCAAACAAGTAAATGACAGATTATATTGCCATGTTATGTTTTAGGGTACAAAGTTAATCTAAGCAAAAAACATGTCAAAGCTTCTGGACATAAATCTCAAGCTTTTCAATTACGCTTTCAGTGTGTTGACCTGAGGAGGTTTCAAGGTCAGACCTGAAGGTTGTTTGTTTATGGATGGGAGCTAGCGGATTTACCATTCACGGAATGAGCTTTTCTTTTTTTTAAATGTACGGCTTGTCTTTTTATATTTCTCTCTAAATATTTCTCTGTCCCCTGCCCCTAATCATTGAAATGTTGATAAAAAAACGTGAATACCACATCTATTTCATATCGCTTTTATCGTGTGTTGTGCAAAACTACTTCATGGTGTCTTCTGGGAAAGTATTCAGACGTAAGGACGAGAGGTGACAGCCAGTGAATCACATGCGAACAATGGCGAGTTGCTAACAACACAACTGCGCTTATCAGATAGGTTGAGGGAGTCTCTGAGTATCTGAAAGGCTATTGTCTCTGCTATACTAATTTAATGAGTAAATGAATAACAAAATCATCTCCATCAGAAAATGTATGGAGAATGCCAGTGCACGCACACACACACACCATGTCACCAAGAGTATTGCACATGTAGACCAGCGAACATCATTGACTCACTAATGGAAATGAAAATGTGATTCTCTCGCTCGTTCGCGCTTAAGACCCTCCATTCTCATTGATTAGTGTTGCGTTCACTTCTCAGGGCTGGTAGAGACTCCAATAATGATTTCATGCTTTGTCTTCACAGACCAGTGAGTTAAATGGCCAAGAATGCTACGCTACCTGACCTTAGTCAATGGTTAACTGTTATCAGGCGATTCAAAGCATCCGGAATCTGTCACAACTGACCCTCCCCGACATCTTGACCCACGTCCGCTTCCTTGCTTCCTAGGCCCATTTTTTTCCCCCCCTCTCTGTGCTTATCTGAGTCCTTTGCGTAACCCGAGCGTATAGATAAGAAGTATTGGGCCATCCTCCCATTCATCATGATCCTCTAATGCCCCAAAATACCCAGAATGGTATTTCCTAGGCCACAGGTGGGGCCCGTGTTGCAACGTTGTGGCCACACAGCGGCTCTCCCCTAAGCAAACACAGACATTTAGTCACCCGCCGTCGCTTTTGTGTACTCTGAGGGTGTCGACGGAGCGGCGGTAATACCCGATACGGCTATGGTACACACGGCTAATCCGTCAACTGTTGTACAACACACCACTGTCAGGTACGCAGCTTTGGACGAGATTAACTGTGATATCCAGGTATTACTCACATGTAATTTTATTTTTTTCCCCCTTCACCATTTCTGACAGACATGTGTAGCGTGTATGGGAAATACCCCAGATTTCCAAAGCAAATTCTCCAGTTTGGTACAAAGGACAGGTGTTGCCAACCGCACCAAATGTGGCTAAAAGCAAAGCTGACTGTATGGGTGTTGGCAGTGTTGATGCTAACGTCTGCCCAGTTTCAAAGTCTTTTTGTGAGGGGATTTCTTGAGTAGAAAGAAGCTTGGGCAGAAAACATTTTTAGAAGACGGGGTTGCATGCCAGAGGAGGCTACCAGTACTGCCCTGAACCCATAACTGGGCCTGATCACAAGAATAAGGTCACAACTGGCTGTGAACTTTTTGCCTCACGCTTAATTAGAAATTAGAACGCCATGCGACCCCGAGGATGTGCTCCATGGGTAGAATAATGAGAGCGAGAGAGAATGCTAAAGTATGCATTGTACATATTTATGCGTTTTTTAAACTATAAATGTAAATACTGCATTTATATACCAGTGTGCTATCTTGGATTATGAGGCCCTTTGCGCCACCAGGAGCTGAAAAGGAATCAGTCGAATTGGGTTTTGCTTATTGAAGTTTTCCCTCTGGGTTGTAATGTGAGATGTCTGCTCATAAACGTACCGTGCGGTTTGTACTTCATAACTGCTCTTGCAGGTCACAGGGCAGCAGACAGTCAGGTGAGGTAGTTCTCTGCTCTAGTACACACACGTCCCTTGATACAGTGTGGCAGGCCCCGGTGAATCATTCCCCGCCGTCACAGGTGGGGGAAATACAACTGTGCTATTGGCAGCCGGAACATGGCTCATAGCCTAGTGCTCAGCAAAGGTGTTTGAATCTGGTGGAAATTCAATTTTTATGTGACGGGTGGGAGAAAGACATGGATCAATCGATCGAGAAGGAAGAGGAAAACATTGACTCATAGGGGAAGTTAAGAAAAGGCAAGGTACTGTATGTATGGACAATACATGAGACGGGAGTGTACAGGAAGCAAATGTATTTTGAGAGATTTTTATTTTTTTTTATTTTTTTTTTGTCTGTGTGTGCTTTTGCGTGCGTCTAAGTCTTGTTTATTGTCTCGCACTTGTGTACGTCTGCGGGGTGCGACGTCTGGGCGCTTTCTGTGTTTGTGTTCGTGGAAGTCTGTGTTTGTGTGGGAAGAGTCCGCGAGGCCCTTTTGATGAAAGGCTGATTGCCGGGGCAACGGGAGGCCTCTGTGTTCGCAGCAGATGTTTCCTGTCCCTGTCAGCGACTCCGGTTAACGGTATCCTTATTTAACCGCTCTCTGCTAATGGCCCTCGCCCGGTGTCGGATACCCCGGATGGCTTTCCTCCTCCTTGTATTTGCATGCCGTGGGATGGAAGGCGAACAGGAGGGGATATCGCGTTCCACTGTGACGTTCCCTTCATTGTGTGGCTCTGCAAAATACGGGCCAAAATGTCCCTTTTACGGTAATTGGGGTGTGAAAGTGACACTCGCTTGCCTATTGTCTCGGTATCTGATCCTGAAATGCATTCAGACCGCACTAGTAGAGCGAGAGAGAGAGAGAGAGAGAGATATGGGAGGGGAAAAGTGACAGAGGGAGTATGTGGCGAAAAGAGGGGAATTCAGAATAGAGGTTTCTGAGAGATGTCAGATAATGATTCTGTGGCTGAGTAACATGTGGACAAAGGCGGGAAATTGACAGAGTAATTATACATAGACAGAAATAACATTACTGTCATAGAGAAAGGGTGGTTGAGTTGGAGAGGTTCCAGAGAAAGCAACGGTATACAGTTGTAGCAGACAGTTGGATTCTGAAAAAACTGAGATGGAGAAAGAGAGATGTGCGAGTGAGTGTATTTGACAGCTATAACCAGACTAGGTCCAGCTCTTTATACAACGTACGGGAGATGATTGAGAGATTCAGAGGGCCTAATTGTGCCACACCATCTGCCCACACTAGGAAACACGCCAAGCATGTGACACCTTCCAACAGGCTCGGAGACGAGCAGATGTGTCTGTCTGTCTTTTTTGTCCTGTATGGTTGTAGAATTATGTGTACGTCTCTATATTTTAAGTATGTTTTGCGTACTTATGAGTACGCATGAGTACCGTTAACGCTAGAGGATGTGCTTTGAAATCCCCAGTGGGCAGACATTCCAAACTGACACTGAAATATCAATCCTTCATCCAGTCCAATCTAGGCAGGGTTGACACTTAAAATGTAACAAAAATATAAAAAATAATGGAAATGCCCAACCAGAAGTAGGAAGAAGAAAATGTAGATTTTCTGAGAAAAAGCAATGACGACCCAAGCTTCCCTTGTTTTCCACCCTCCTTGCTCGAACTGTGCTGAACTTGAAAGGGCTACGTGTAAGAGATAATAGCATTGGTTACATTCATCAAATTACCTCAATCTCTTTACTTACAGGTCTCAAGGTGATATTATCAACCTGAAAGCTTACTCCATTGTCTTACTGAAGGGATGGCACCCGATTAGGTATTAAGGAAATTGCATTTGCATGGCAAATGACCGAGAACTATCCTGACTGTGGCTATGCCAGGATTTCCATTTAGTTTCAGCACCCTCTGTTTAATTGTTATTGTCAAGAGTATTAAAGGGTGTTTTCTCAATGTCATTTCATCCGCAATTGCATTAGGCACCTCCATAATGATGCAATTATATAATTAAGCAATAAGGCACGAGGGGGTGTGGTATTTGGCCAATATACCTTGGCTAAGGGCTGTTCTTAGGCGCAATGCAGAGTGCCTGGATATAGTCCTTAGCCGTGGTATATTGGCCATATAGCATAAACTCCTGAGGTGCCTGATTGGTTACCAATGTAATTAGACCGTTAAATATTTTTGTTGTTGTCATACCTGTGGTATATGGTCTGATATGTCATGGCTTTCTGCATTCAGGGCTCAAACCACCCGGCTAATAATATAGAGGATAACATTTAAATCAGTTTCCCCAACTGCTCTTGTGGTGCCTCCACTTGCAAAATGGCTGTGTTATGATGTGTTTTAGCTAATGTGAATGTGTTGAGTAAATGCTCAATGAGTTAATGTATTTGTTCATAAAGCGCTATTTTAAAAATTGCTTTTGTATATATTCTCTATACAAGTTAATTGAGTTGTCCTCAGTGGGAACACATTTAAGGACTTTATTCATAGCTATCAGCTACCTTATCTTCTGCTAGTGCATTTACATAAAGTCCCTGTAAATATCTGTTGGTTTTCCAAGCCACTAAATATGACAATAGAGTAATGGATTGTTAATTGACTTGCCCGACAGCAATGTGTGTTGGTGCCAATCCAATCCTATTTTAAATATGAAATAAAGAAACATTTGTAGCTCATCTGGTTCAAACATTTGGAAAATATTTATTGACTCTCAGTATATAAATCGAGATGGACTATGAGCTGATAAACACAGTATTATATAAATTCTTTACTGTCCTCTTTGCACTAAACAAATAGTGGCAAGACAGGCTCCAAAGAGCTACCTCAATTTGTTGATGTTTAATGACAGATTAAAACACATCCCACCCCTCTCTCTCTCTCTCGCTCTGTGTCTCACTCTCTCGTGTTTGGCCACAGTAAGAAAGGGACGTTGGCATTCGCCTCATCCTGCGTACTCATGTACCCGAGTCTCCCTCATAATTGTTATTCAGTGGATGCATTGGTTGGCACAAGGACAACACTTTGCATAATTTATGCAAGACCATCATACATTTTTGATAAACGTCCCCAGCCCCATTCTTGTGCTTTGAACTAAATAGATAAGCTATGGCCTGACATAAAATGTAGTCGGAAGAATGACAAATGTTTTATTTTTGATTTATCTTTATCTAAACTTTGAACCAGTGTTCACTTTATATATTAGTAGGGGCCAAAATCAAATAGAATGTATTTCATGTGTATACTTCTGCATTGCCTGCCATGGACATAATAATGCAATGCTACAGAGAGAAGCAGGGATGAAGGTTTTACAGCATTAAGCATGCCCCCCCCCCCCCCCCCATTTTGAAGGGGCTAAATACATTCCCAGGTATGCCGTTGATGCAGATGAGGTAGGTGTGTTAAGGTAGAGCTGTCTTCCCTGGAGAACCACCTCGGGGCCTTTGCTCGGGACTTGGAAGGTATCTTCAGTGCAGTGCTCAAAGTAAGATGTCCTCAGAGAGAGAGATGGTAGGGGCTGACGTTATTATCCGGTATCCCAGGACGTTGCCGGCCTATTTATACCAACCTTAATGAAGAAAAAGAGGTGTAAATAGCTTCTCTTTCGTACATAGCCACGTCCAACGGGAGCTGTGTGGTCTTTTTCACTTTGCATTCTACTCCCGTGATATTCCAAGTCATAAACCTGTTTCTTCCACTGCATTGTCCATCGGTATGGATATCGCACACCAGCCGTGTGTAACTGCCAGACCATTGCAATGCATTTATGGCTGCCAGAACCAGGAAAGTGCAAGTCATGATGGACTTTGTCCGACCACACCGCAGAGTTTACTGAAACACTGGAATATTGGCAGTGTGCTCTTCCATTTCTAAACAGAGAGGATTTAATGGACAGGGGGAACCATTCCGAACTACCCTCCCACTCCAGAGGTAAACGATACTAGTAAATGACAAGTCCCACTAATTAGCTTTTTGGCTCCTATCTCTGTCCCCCTGTCCCTCTGTCTCCGGTGTTGTGAGGAACGTAAAATAAACAAGATACCTTTTCTTCCATTATTAAACGAGACGTGGATATTCCATTCCGCTGCTAACCCCCATTTGAATCTCCGGAAATAAGGTTTCTTTGATTACATTATATTGAAACGGAGCATTCTTTGAAATGTTCTTTGAATAATACATTGTAAGAGATGTTCTACATCGAACAATGATAAACATTTCAGTTTGGAATGCAATTAGCTGACTTTCTGGCTTTGTCAGCTGAGCAACATTAAACTACTGCATGCATCTTTATTTACTTTAGTTTTGTACATTTTTCCGCTAACACTTGTAAGTGATGAAGTGTTACACTTTTAAATTGTTCCAATATGTACACTTTAAATGTGTTAACACTTTACAACTAGCTAAGTAGTACCTAGTTACAGTAAAAAGCAGATACTAGCAACATCGACATAATCATAACTGCTTGCTTAATTTGTTATTGCATGTGTCCTAATTCCAAACTAGTTTCTTCTTTTGCTCTCCTTTCTGCAATCATTCCCATTCATACAGAGCTCATCTGATTTAAGATCTGTTCTTTCTCCATGCTGCTCGAGCATTTCCATTTAGGCCAGCTGTTCATCATAGCGGAACAAATCGATACACTACCCAGAGAGACTTATTTGCTTGGTAACCGTTGTTTGGTCTTTGAAAAATATGCCGGCCTATGGAGCGTCGGAAAAAGGCGGCCATTTTACCCCAGAGGGTGTAGGACATTGCTTGATTACTGTTCTGTTGACCCTAACTTGAGATTGAAATTAATTTTGAGGATGAGCTCTGATTGAATAGAAATGTGCAGCATTGTAGAGGCATGGCCTATGGCTGTTTTTCTTCTGCATAATGAACATTGTGAAGGCAATGTTGTAGAAACCCTGCAGGAATGATGCAATGCTTCACTGTTTCTGAATAACCACAGAACAACATTTCAGTCCCACATAGACATACTGTACAGTACCAGTCAAAAGTTTGGACACCGCTTTCTTTATTTTCTACATTGTATAATAATAGTGAAGACATTGAAACTATGAAATAACACATATGGAATCATATGTAACCAAAAAAGTGTTAAACAAATCAATATTTTAAATTCTTCAAAGTAACCACCCTTTGTCTTGATGACAGCGTTGCACACTCTTGGTATTCTCCCAACCAGCTTCACCTGGAATGCCTTTCCAACAGTCTTGAAGGAGTTCCCACATATGAGCAATTGTTGGCTGCTTTTCCTTCACTCTGCGGTCCAACTCATCCCAAACCATCTCAATTGGATTGACATCGGGTGATTGTTGAGGCCAGGTCATCTGATGCAGCACTCCATCACTCTCCTTCTTTGTCAAATAGCCCTTACACAGCCTGGAGGTGTGTTGGGTCATTGTACTGTTGAAAATGCTAGTCCCACTAAGCGCAAGCCAGATGGGATGGCGTATCGCTGCAGAATGCCGTGGTAGCCAAGCTGGTTATGTGTGCCTTGAATTCTAAATAAATCACCCCCACACCATCACATCACCACCTCTGTGCTTCACGGTGGGAATTACACATGCAGAGATCATCCGTTCACCTACTCTGAATCTCAGATGTGTGATTTAATAGTTTTGATGTCTTCACTATTATTATGTTATGTAGAAAATAGTAAAATAAAGAAAAACCCTTGAACGAGTGTGTGTCCAAACTTTTGACTTGTACTGTTGTTCTACATGAAGTCTTGCTTGAGCTTGTCTTTAACAGCTGCTGTTGCCAGATGTTTTCGGTCATAAACATTGATATGCTGATGCAGCAAAAATAAACTAGTGGGCTTTGAATGTATACAAATTAATGGGAAATTATGTTTTTATTTTAGGATTGTCTGATTTGTTTTCCCATTGACTCCATGCCATCCATTGTGACGTCAGCTTTCAGCTTAAAGGGATCCTTTGGGGTTTTGGTAATGAGTCCCTTTGTCTACTTCCCCAGAGCCAGATGAACTTGTGGAGACCATTTTTATGTCTCTGTAGACTTCCAGTCATTGCGCTAATGCTAATTAGCATTGACTCACGAAACTACATCTAACTTCCTTCATACTGGACACCGAGATATAAAAATGGTATCCACAAGTTCATCTGACTCTGGGGAAGTAGATAAAGGGCCTAATTGCCAAAATCCTGAAGTATCCCTTTAAGTATTTATTACAATCCATACTAGAGCAGATGCTAAGACAGTGATGAAATATCCTGAATACTCAACTATCGTTCTCTGGGGACTTTGAATTCAAAATAAAGTGACATTATGTAGCCCCTGCAGTCACACACCCGTACACTTGACAATTTCATGAGTCTTGTGTGACCGTTCATGTGTTCAGACCTCATAAGTAGATAGTAAATCACATGGATGTGAGAGAGAAAAAAAGTCCACATGAATGGGAAATTATTTCCTCCATCTTTAATATTAATTTGCTATTGAGGCATATAGCCAATGCATATCTACACAGCAGATAACATGGGACTCATGGACTCATCTTAAAATGTGAATATTTTGAGTTCTGAAAACATCTGACAAACCTTGATTTGGGAGTGAACTGTCACTTTAAGACAGTAGCTGGGGGTAAGGCCTATTCCTTTGTTCAAAAGAGAAATAAATAGTTAACAACTTAACAACAAGGACAGGTGGCGGAAACAAATATCACATTTCTTTGTCTCACAGTATCACATGGCACAAAGCGACTTACTTGCCCATTCTGTTAATTAACATAACACTTGCAACTGCCGTAAACTGATTCCTTTGTCTAACTTTTTAAAAGGAGTGGTAGAGTGTGATAATGTGGAGTGTGAGAGCATTGCTGGAAATGGATATAAAGACCATATGTGGTTCCATGTAGCTCCAAACTTATTTCCAATGTATTAGTGCTGCACACTGCTTAGTGTTAAGTGCTTCATTTTTCATACTTGTAAGGGATCCATGTTATGCATAATTCATGTGTGGATGGGCCTGACTCTGGAGGTACCTTAGATAAATATTTAAACGCCAAAGTACCCACTACAATGTGACAGGCGGGCCCCACATTCTACCAGACACATCTCTGGCACTCCCTCCTATTCACTAACACAGTGCAGAACCTCACACACAAGGATAGAGCAGGCCTTTCTTTGCCGAGTTCAATTCGTCCAGTTCTTCTCATAACTTCGGTGTATTTGTGTGGCGACGCGCTTGGCTATGCAACCCTATTATTTCCTTGCGATAAGCAAGTTATTGACAAGTCAATTAAATCCACAATAAATGGAAACAACAATTATTTAGCCCGTGTCCTCCATCTAGTCCACCTTCATCCAAATATCCAATTTGTCCAAACATCCCGATGTCACGAAGTTGCATTAACCTCTCCGACACATATTTTTCTAAGGGAGACTGTTGTTGTTGTTGTAGTTTTTATTTGTTTTACAGACATCTCGCTAAGATAATTATAGACGATGGTTAGAAATGCATGAAAATGTAGTTGTTTTTTGTTGTCGTTGCCATTTCTCTTCCGCATGGCACAACAGAGGTTAGAACAATTGATCCGCCATCCCATCCACACAGGGAGTGAATAGGCTAGACAGGGTGGTTTTGGCACTGGAGAAGAGCAACATTGGTTTTCGGGGCCGTCTCTCTTCAAACTGATATCCTCATTTAAAACATCCCAATGGAAGATAGAGGAGATGAATAGAAAGAGGGAATGTTACCATGGTCAATCACCCTTCGCAACACGATAACTCTGGAGCGTCAAAGCATGACATCCTTGATTCCCGAAGCCCAAGGAGATGATGGCACCATTACAGATTCAGCTAATATTGATTTTAGAAATGATCATTTCCTGATTGTCTCATTCAGATCTCCTTCTTGCTTGGCATTCTGGCTCCTTTTATTCCACCCCTGCTATTTATTATTTTAATGATGCCCAGTCTGAATGTTTGCACTGAATTACACAAATTTGCCTTGGACTAATGACAATGCCCCAGAGGAACTGGGACACTGTGATTGGTTCTGCTGACTTTGCAGTGCATACATTCAGAAGTATTACAAACAGTCGGGCATAACATCGAAAGGCACTCAAAATCTATGTAGCTGTGCCCAGGCAGTTTCTAGGCCACTTGGGCAATGCTTTTCTGGGAAAATATCAGCAGAGCAATATGTGAGCCTCTATCTCCAGAATGACAGATCACATTTTTGAAACCATGTGCGGAATTGAATGCAGCCTCTCTAACTTAGTTCCAAGTTGGATTAGTCATATGTTCGGGGGATGCACACGTTATACACCATTCAATGAAATACTTATGTGCAGGTTCCTTCTCGACAATGCAACAACGATAAATAATAAAGATAGGAATACGAACATAAAGTAAATGGCTCAGTAGAATAAACATTTTAGCATAAGTATAATACAGGAAGGCACAATTTATAGTCCAGTATTTATACATGTTTTGGGGACATAGTTTAACATGGTGGAAATAAAAGTAAATGGTGCAATGGCTAATATATATTAATTACTTGAATTCACCATTTATTTTTGAGTCATCTGTTGAGCATTACCGGTAACAATTGAATGCTAATGCAGTGTTAAATGATTTAACACTAAGTCTTGTGATGACTTGGGTATCACATGCCGGACAGATGGTTCTGTACTCATTTGTCAACCTTATCACAAATGTTATTGAACAGTCTTCATAACTGTCAAAATCCCTACTGAGGTTGCCACTGGGACATAGCTGCCGAGTGCAAAAATGAATCCTGACTTCTGTCCGAATTGTTGACATGACTATTTCGGGTTGGGGGGCATGCAATAATATTTTCTCATAACAGGGACATATTGGGGAAATAAATGTTAAATCCTCCGGTAATGTCTCGCACAGATGATGTTATTACTTGCCAGCCTGAGGTATTTGTGTGCTTTGGGCGGCTGTCAGAACCCCCCCTCCCTGCGCTGAAACCAACTGGTCCAGGAAAAGGCATGCCAGACTCCCAGAGTCGCTCCCAGAGCCTCTCAAAGCTGGCTGCCAAGAAGTCAACAGAGGAACTCTGGCACGACAATGGACTACTACCCTCCTAAATTCATCGTGCCATACCCACATCCCTCTCCTAAAATGAATTTTCCTTCTTGGCCCCTCTTCAATGTGGAAGGAGAGGGGTGGGGGTTTGGAGAGGAGGAATGAGGGGAGTTTCCAGAGTTTGCGTTAAAGATTACCCCACTTCTGATGACCCTCTCCCGAAGGCAAAGTAATATAGCTTGTCAGATTGAGCCGAGAAAGAAACGAGGAGAAAAGGAAAAAGAGAGAAAGGGAGTGGAGAGGGGTAAGAAGAAAAGCTCTGCTTATCTGAGCTTTGAGGTCTCTGGCATTAACAGGAACACAGCAAGCCAATGGGACTCCCCAAAAAGAGGGCTGGGGTGGGGGGCCTCAGGATGGTTTTGGGGGAGGATCAAAGATTGAGACCTCTCTCTGGGATTAGTGACACTAAACGTTTTGACCCAATGCTTTTTCAATGGAGTGCTGAGAGATTCCATCCAAGACGTCCGTCCAAGACTTACTACCTTACTAGCTCCGACTTTGCAGATTGAGATTGACTGTGATATGTGGTTGTCCCACCTAGCCTTTTTTAGATGAATGCACTTACTATGTCATTCTGGGTAATAGCATCCGCTAAATGACTCAAATGTAAGACACAGTGGGACTGAAACGACCCTGTACGGGAAGGTGACTTGGCGTTATGGCATTTGCTGCTACGGTTGTATTCATTGGATTCGTTGGTTCGAATCCCCGAGGTGGAAAAATCTGCAAGGCAGTTAACCCCCCCACCAAACAGCACCTGCTCCCCAAGCGCCATGAGCACCGATTTTTAAGGCAACATTCTACAGGCCACAATGAGATGTGTTGCGCTGCATGATGCAAATGGTGGTCACAAATGGTGGCCTTTTGTTTAGGTAGGGGCGTGGATCAGAACCAGTTAGTATGCCTGTTGGTATCTGTGACCAACAGGCATATCTGTATTCACAGTCATGTGAAGTCCATAGATTCGGTGCTCATTCATTTATTTAAATTGACTGATTTCGTCATATAAGTCAGTGTAAGTCAGTGAAATCTTTGAAGTTGTTTCATTTTATATTTTTTGTTCAGTGTAGAACGGCCAATTATACACTAAGTGTACCAAACATTAAGGACACCTTCCTAATATTGAGTGTTAAGTGTTCCACAGGGATGCTGGCCCATGTTGACTCCATTGCTTCCCACTGTTGTGAAGTTGGCTGGATGTCCTTTGGGTGGTGGCGCATTCTTGAGCCACACGGGAAACTGTTGAGCGTGGAAAAACTCAGCAGCGTTGCAGTTCTTGACACAAACCTGTGCTCCTGGCACCCACTACCATACCTTGTTCAAAGGCACTTAACTATTTTGTGTTGCCCATTCACCCTCTGAACGGCGCGCATACACAATTCATGCCTCAAAATCCTCCTTTAACCTGTCTCCTCCCCTTCATCTACACTGATTTGAAGTAGATTTAACAGGTAACATCAATAAGGGATCATAACTTTCATCTATCTGTCAGTCTGTCATGGAAACAGCAGGCGTCTATAATGTTTTGTACACTGTGTATATAAACCTTGGATTGCTGATGCTACGTATTGGCAAGTGAGAGGCTCTGAAGCCACCCAGTGAATTGCAAACCACTGCATATATAAATGGAAAGAAGCTGAGACTCCTTTCCTTTGTGTTAGCGTTAGCATTGTAGCTATCGCAGTTCTCTTGAGTGACTTGTTTGGGGTAAGGATATCATATTGCGTTACAAGGAGAAAGGAAGTGTTCTGGCCTGGCCACTGGCCTCTAACACACTCCAGGCCCTGGTCTCTCTTACGAAAGGAAATACAAGTTGCTCTCTGAAACTCCCCGCCAATGGGTCTGCGCGCTGGCGCGTTATTGATCCGGACAGCCAATGCTATCAACCAATGCTCTTATCCTGTCCATGACAGGCGTCTGGGCAAAACTTCTTCCCATGTGGAAGTTCAGTGTGGTCTAAAAAGCCTAAAGCAATCATTGAGTCTCGTTAGTCTGGTTTGATGAAAGACAGAGGGGGTTTGTTTGCTGCGGCGATAAGCGGAGTTACATTGCTACACAGTGGGTCAATTAGAGATTGCTGGCTCAGGTTCACAAGGCCAGAAAATGTGGAGAAATATATGTGTGTGTGTGAGAGAGATCAAGCTTATATGTGTGTGTGTGTGTTTGTCAGACAATCTCCAATATGTGTCAGCTCTTTCCCTTGCTCCTAGTACATCTATGGCTTTTGCCTCGGTTCGTCATGTTGTACTGTCTGAGCCCCCCTCCCACTTGCTTGGTTAATTTCACTGCCTGTGCAGCTATGGTTAATAGTCCTCACTGGCAATCTATCCTCTCCTGTATTTGAATCTGCATTGTGCCTTTTTTTTAAAATCCTAAAGACCTATAAGATCAGCGTGGGATGCCTGGTGTAGTAAGCTGCTAATCACCAGGCACTTAAACCCGGTGGTTTACAGTCTCTTTGCCTAGTTGGACGTCCTCCACTGCCTCGGACCGTCTGCGGTTGCGGTAGACTTGCCCCAAGGGCTACCACTGCTCACAGAGTTTAATAGGTTGAAATCTCCAAAAGCAAACACGTTCCTCTTTACGGCCAAGAGCCGTGGCCCTATCACACCCTAAGTCCACGGACAGTTTGTGTGTGTTCATCTGTGTCTATAGCTGTTCATGCCACTCCTCAAAGCGCACACTGTCTCCATGCTGATGGCCTAATGTTTGGATTATGGAGGCTGATGTAATTATCAATGGCAGGGGTCGCCAATCAAATTCCTCCAAACCCCATTTGCATATTTGTGTTTTTAGACTGTGCTGTTAATGACTTAGACCCTATTCGACATTGGATTAAATTAAACAAGAGCACCATAAATTGTTATTTTGTGCAGTGTCTTTAGTAATCGAGTGACTGCACTTGATAAGCAGAGGAGGTACACATAACTGAATTTAAAGGGGTTGCTAGCTGGGTTTGAGCTCAATTCAGGAAGTAAATTGCAATTCAGGTAATCCATTTAAACACCCTCATGAAAAACAAGTGGATAATTTGGACAGAATTATAACTGAATTGACAGTCAAGGTGGGTGGATTTTCAAATGAGTCTTACACTTTATGATACTCACCCCCCGGTATAAAATGTTAAGCATCTGCTTTCCTTTCCCAGAGTGCCTTGCCCAAGCCCGAGTAGGCCTCTTGTGATTTGTCAGGTCTGAGTGCCTTGCTCTCCTGATGTCCAGAGACAAAAACACCCTCCGCGAACATGTTCGGTCAGCCCAATCGAGCTTCCATCAAACCACATTTTAATGCCTGAAGGTGTGGGGAGCTCGATAGCCCGGCTCTCGCCTCACTCAAACTATTCCGCAGACACCACTCTTCTATGCCTCTGGCAGCGAAGAACAACATTTTCCAATTATAGATGATTATCTCTGAATTTTTCTGATGAGTTAGATTCGGGGATCTAAGAGAGGGAGGGATCGGGGAGCATTTGGGGTATGGAATAGTATTTTAGGTCAAGGACTGCTGACCACCATCTCTGAGAAAGGGTTACATATTGGTATATGCAAGCAGTATATGAGTGCCAGATGGCCGGGTTAGAACATTTGGGACTACTCTGTCAGGAGCGGCTGCACAAATAATCTTGAACAAGCGCATCCGTAGTAAACTGAGGACAATTTGAACCCAACTGTATGCAACTTTTGCCAATCAGTTTTCCACTGAATCCCTGGATGCCTCCATCTCAACATTGAATCTCCAACTCTTTGAAAGGTTGAGTGGAAGCTCCCTTTGTGGTGTTCAAACCAGAAACGTACCTGTTTCTCTATACAAGGTCACCCGTTGTTCAGTTGCAAGAATAATCCTCAAAGTTTGTATTATTCAGCGTGTGAGACCCTCAGACGTCAATCAACACTGCCCAGGGCTATTAGACAACAAAGGCAGAGCACTAGGCCATATTCACCACTTTGACCTTTGACCTGTGTGTCAGCCATGTTTGTCAGTAGGGCACTTATCTCCAGACCTCCAGACGCTCGCTAGGTGACTAAGGTCAACTGGCCCAACCCAACCCAATTGAGTGGCCAATCAGAGGCATCCAATTGGGTTTGGCCGATCGCAGCATTATTTTTGTTTCACCATTTCCTGCTCTGATGGTTACATTTATAGTGACCAGGAATGAATGACACATTTATAGTGACCAGGAATGAATGACACATTCAGGGAGGAAGTCAGTTGGAACTTGAAGTCATTGGATCCTGAGGTAGATCTATGAAAGCCAGTACTCCAGCCATACACTCATTCATGAATGATTCATACACACACGCATACTGTATAAGAATGTGTGCATCTTCACACATATACAAACGCCCTCCCTCCCGCCCTCTCTCTCTCTCTCTCGCCCTCCCTCTCTCTCTCTCTCGCCCTCCCTCTCTCTCTCTCTCGCCCTCCCTCTCTCTCTCTCTCGCCCTCCCTCTCTCTCTCTCTCGCCCTCCCTCTCTCTCTCTCTCGCCCTCCCTCTCTCCCTCTCTCCCTCTCTCCCTCCCTCCCTCTCGCCCACCCACCCTCCCTCTCGCCCACCCACCCTCCCTCTCGCCCACCCACCCTCCCTCTCGCCCACCCACCCTCCCTCCCTCCCTCCCTCACCCACCCTCCCTCCCTCCCTCTCGCCCGCCCGCCCTCTCTCTCGCCCGCCCGCCCTCTCTCTCGCCCGCCCTCTCTCTCGCCCGCCCTCTCTCTCGCCCGCCCGCCCGCCCTCTCTCTCGCCCGCCCGCCCGCCCTCTCTCTCGCCCGCCCGCCCGCCCTCTCTCTCGCCCGCCCGCCCGCCCTCCCTCTCTCTCGCCCGCCCTCCCTCTCTCTCGCCCGCCCGCCCTCTCTCTCGCCCGCCCGCCCTCCCTCTCTCTCGCCCGCCCGCCCTCCCTCTCTCTCTCTCGCCCGCCCTCCCTCTCTCTCGCCCGCCCTCCCTCTCTCTCGCCCGCCCTCTCTCTCGCCCGCCCTCCCTCTCTCTCGCCCGCCCTCCCTCTCTCTCGCCCGCCCTCCCTCTCTCTCCCGCCCGCCCTCCCTCTCTCTCCCGCCCGCCCTCCCTCTCTCTCCCGCCCGCCCTCCCTCTCTCTCGCCCGCCCTCCCTCTCTCTCGCCCTCCCTCCCTCTCTCTCGCCCGCCCTCCCTCTCTCTCGCCCGCCCGCCCTCCCTCTCTCCCGCCCGCCCTCCCTCTCTCCCGCCCTCCCTCTCTCTCGCCCGCCCGCCCTCCCTCTCTCTCGCCCGCCCGCCCTCCCTCTCTCTCGCCCGCCCGCCCTCCCTCTCTCTCGCCCGCCCGCCCTCCCTCTCTCTCGCCCGCCCGCCCTCCCTCTCTCTCGCCCGCCCGCCCTCCCTCTCTCTCGCCCGCCCGCCCTCCCTCTCTCTCGCCCGCCCTCCCTCTCTCTCGCCCGCCCGCCCTCCCTCTCTCTCGCCCGCCCTCCCTCTCTCTCGCCCGCCCGCCCTCCCTCTCTCTCTCTCGCCCGCCCTCCCTCTCTCTCGCCCGCCCGCCCTCCCTCTCTCTCGCCCGCCCGCCCTCCCTCTCTCTCGCCCGCCCGCCCTCCCTCTCTCTCGCCCGCCCGCCCTCCCTCTCTCTCGCCCGCCCGCCCGCCCTCCCTCTCTCTCGCCCGCCCGCCCTCCCTCTCTCTCGCCCGCCCTCCCTCTCTCTCGCCCGCCCGCCCTCCCTCTCTCTCGCCCGCCCGCCCTCCCTCTCTCTCGCCCGCCCTCCCTCTCTCTCGCCCGCCCTCCCTCTCGCCCGCCCTCCCTCTCGCCCGCCCTCCCTCTCGCCCGCCCTCCCTCTCTCTCGCCCGCCCTCCCTCTCTCTCGCCCGCCCGCCCTCCCTCTCTCTCGCCCGCCCTCCCTCTCTCTCGCCCGCCCTCCCTCTCGCCCGCCCTCCCTCTCGCCCGCCCTCCCTCTCGCCCGCCCTCCCTCTCTCTCGCCCGCCCTCCCTCTCTCTCGCCCGCCCGCCCTCCCTCTCGCCCGCCCTCCCTCTCTCTCGCCCGCCCGCCCTCCCTCTCTCTCGCCCGCCCTCCCTCCCTCTCTCTCGCCCGCCCTCCCTCCCTCTCTCTCGCCCGCCCTCCCTCCCTCTCTCTCGCCCTCCCTCCCTCTCTCTCGCCCTCCCTCCCTCTCTCTCGCCCTCCCTCCCTCTCTCTCGCCCGCCCTCCCTCCCTCCCTCTCTCTCGCCCGCCCTCCCTCCCTCCCTCTCTCTCGCCCGCCCTCCCTCCCTCTCTCTCGCCCGCCCTCCCTCCCTCTCTCTCGCCCTCCCTCCCTCTCTCTCGCCCGCCCTCCCTCCCTCCCTCTCTCTCGCCCGCCCTCCCTCCCTCTCTCTCGCCCGCCCTCCCTCCCTCTCTCTCGCCCGCCCTCCCTCCCTCTCTCTCGCCCTCCCTCCCTCTCTCTCGCCCTCCCTCCCTCCCTCTCTCTCGCCCTCCCTCCCTCCCTCTCTCTCGCCCTCCCTCCCTCCCTCTCTCTCGCCCTCCCTCCCTCCCTCTCTCTCGCCCTCCCTCCCTCCCTCTCTCTCGCCCTCCCTCCCTCTCTCTCGCCCTCCCTCCCTCCCTCTCGCCCTCCCTCCCTCCCTCCCTCTCTCTCGCCCTCCCTCCCTCCCTCTCTCTCGCCCTCCCTCCCTCCCTCTCTCTCGCCCTCCCTCCCTCTCTCTCGCCCTCCCTCCCTCCCTCTCGCCCTCCCTCCCTCCCTCCCTCTCTCTCGCCCTCCCTCCCTCCCTCTCTCTCGCCCTCCCTCCCTCCCTCTCTCTCGCCCTCCCTCCCTCTCTCTCGCCCGCCCGCCCTCCCTCTCTCTCGCCCGCCCGCCCGCCCTCCCTCTCTCTCGCCCGCCCGCCCTCCCTCTCTCTCGCCCGCCCGCCCTCCCTCTCGCCCGCCCGCCCTCCCTCTCTCTCGCCCGCCCGCCCGCCCTCCCTCTCTCTCGCCCGCCCGCCCTCCCTCTCTCTCGCCCGCCCGCCCTCCCTCTCGCCCGCCCGCCCTCCCTCTCTCTCGCCCGCCCGCCCTCCCTCCCTCTCTCTCGCCCGCCCGCCCTCCCTCTCGCCCGCCCGCCCTCCCTCTCGCCCGCCCGCCCTCCCTCTCTCTCGCCCGCCCTCCCTCTCTCTCGCCCTCCCTCTCTCTCTCTCGCCCGCCCTCCCTCTCTCTCTCTCGCCCGCCCTCCCTCTCTCTCGCCCGCCCTCCCTCTCTCTCGCCCGCCCTCCCTCTCTCTCGCCCGCCCTCCCTCTCTCTCGCCCGCCCTCCCTCCCTCTCTCTCGCCCGCCCTCCCTCCCTCTCTCTCGCCCGCCCTCCCTCCCTCTCTCTCGCCCGCCCGCCCTCCCTCCCTCTCTCTCGCCCGCCCTCCCTCCCTCTCTCTCGCCCGCCCTCCCTCCCTCTCTCTCGCCCGCCCTCCCTCCCTCTCTCTCGCCCGCCCTCCCTCCCTCTCTCTCGCCCGCCCTCCCTCCCTCTCTCTCGCCCGCCCTCCCTCCCTCTCTCTCTCTCGCCCGCCCTCCCTCCCTCTCTCTCGCCCGCCCTCCCTCCCTCTCTCTCGCCCGCCCTCCCTCCCTCTCTCTCGCCCGCCCTCCCTCCCTCTCTCTCGCCCGCCCTCCCTCCCTCTCTCTCGCCCGCCCTCCCTCCCTCTCTCTCTCGCCCGCCCTCCCTCCCTCTCTCTCGCCCGCCCTCCCTCCCTCTCTCTCGCCCGCCCTCCCTCCCTCTCTCTCGCCCGCCCTCCCTCTCTCTCGCCCGCCCTCCCTCTCTCTCGCCCGCCCTCCCTCCCTCTCTCTCGCCCGCCCTCCCTCCCTCTCTCTCGCCCGCCCTCCCTCCCTCTCTCTCGCCCGCCCTCCCTCCCTCTCTCTCGCCCGCCCTCCCTCCCTCTCTCCCTCCCTCTCTCTCGCCCGCCCTCCCTCCCTCTCTCTCGCCCGCCCTCCCTCCCTCTCTCTCGCCCGCCCTCCCTCCCTCTCTCTCGCCCGCCCTCCCTCCCTCTCTCTCGCCCGCCCTCCCTCCCTCTCTCTCGCCCGCCCTCCCTCCCTCTCTCTCGCCCGCCCTCCCTCCCTCTCTCTCGCCCGCCCTCCCTCCCTCTCTCTCGCCCGCCCTCCCTCCCTCTCTCTCGCCCGCCCTCCCTCCCTCTCTCTCTCTCGCCCGCCCTCCCTCCCTCTCTCTCGCCCTCCCTCCCTCTCTCTCGCCCGCCCTCCCTCCCTCTCTCTCGCCCGCCCTCCCTCCCTCTCTCTCGCCCGCCCTCCCTCCCTCTCTCTCGCCCGCCCTCCCTCCCTCTCTCTCGCCCGCCCTCCCTCCCTCTCTCTCCCGCCCTCCCTCCCTCTCTCTCGCCCGCCCTCCCTCCCTCTCTCTCGCCCGCCCTCCCTCCCTCTCTCTCGCCCGCCCTCCCTCTCTCTCGCCCGCCCTCCCTCCCTCTCGCCCGCCCTCCCTCCCTCTCTCTCGCCCGCCCTCCCTCTCTCTCGCCCGCCCTCCCTCCCTCTCTCTCGCCCGCCCTCCCTCCCTCTCTCTCGCCCGCCCTCCCTCCCTCTCTCTCGCCCGCCCTCCCTCCCTCTCTCTCGCCC